>NC_135333.1:118919564-119271110 GCF_023851605.1 Tamandua tetradactyla
ACAACAACATCCTTTTATTTATTTATTTTTTCAATTCTAGCATGCATGTATAGTGGTTTTAGAAATGCTATCCTATAACTGTAAGGAATCCACTGTACCACCTAGAGTACAGTACTCAAGTAATGTTCTTTTGTCCTTACTCTTACAATCCACAATCATTTCCAATTATTACTTATGTCAGCCACTTTTTACACCATCCTTTTCAGTTAGGTTTATTATAGTATGGTAATACATTTAGATTATTTTTAGCAGTCTGCATTCCATTCTGACCTTTCTACTTTATAAATGATATTTAAATTTTGTTTATATTTAAGTTCACTGTTTGTATAATAAACTTCTATGAATTTTTTTTTTTTTTTAACTTTTTTTATTAATCAAAAAAAAGAAAAGAAATTAACACAACATTTAGAAATCATTCCATTCTAAAAATGCACTCAGTAATTCTTAGTATCATCACATAGATGTATGATCATCATTTCTTAGTACATTTGCATCGATTTAGGAAAAGAACTAGCAAAACAGCAGAAAAAAATATAGAATGTTAATATAGAGAAGAGAATTAAAATAATAATACTAATAATATATATATATATAAAAAGGAAAAAGAAAAAAAACAGAAACAAAAGATACAAACACACAAACAAACAAACAAAAAACCATATTTCAGGTGCAGCTTCATTCAGTGTTCCAACATAGTTACATTACACTTAGGTATTATTGTGCTGTCCATTTTTGAGTTTTTGTATCTAGTCCTGTTGCACAGTCTGTATCCCTTCAGCTCCAATTACCCATTATCTTACCCTGTTTCTAACTCCTGCTGGTCTCTGTTACCAATGATATATTCCAAGCTGATTCTCAAATGTCGGTTCACATCAGTGGGACCTTACAGTATTTGTCCTTTAGTTTTGGGCTAGACTCACTCAGCATAATATTCCATCGTAGGTATACGCCACAGTTTGTTTAGCCACTCGTCTGTTGATGAACATTTTGGCTGTTTCCATCTCTTTGCAATTGTAGATAATGCTGCTATAAACACTGGTGTGCAAATGTCCGTCTGTGTCTTTGCCCTTAAGTCCTTTGAGTAGATACCTAGCAGTGGTATTGCTGGGTCGTAATCCATTCTGCCATTCTATGTCTTTTGATTGGGAAATTCAGTTCATTAACTTTTAGTATTATTACTGTTTGGATAATATTTTCCTCTACCATTTTGGCTTTTGTATTATATATATCATATCTGATTTTCCTTCTTTCTACACTTTACTCCATACCTCTCTCTTCTGTCTTTTCGTATCTGACTCTAGTGCTCCCTTTAGTATTTCTTGCAGAGCTGGTCTCTTGGTCACAAATTCTCTCAGTGACTTTTTGTCTATAAATGTTCTAATTTCTCCTTCATTTTTGAAGGACAATTTTGCTGGATATAGGAGTCTTGGTTGGCAGTTTTTCTCTTTTAGTAATTTAAATATATCATCCCACTGTCTTCTAGCTTCCATGGTTTCTGCTGAGAAATCTACACATAGTCTTATTGGGTTTCCCTTGTATGTGACAGATTGTTTTTCTCTTGCTGCTTTCAAGATCCTCTCTTTCTCTTTGACCTCTGACATTCTAACTAGTAAGTGTCTTGGAGAACACCTATTTGGGTCTATTCTCTTTGGGGTGCGCTGCACTTCTTGGATCTGCAAATTTAGGTCTTTCATAAGAGTTGGGAAATTTTCAGTGATAATTTCTTCCATTAGTTTTTCTCCTCCTTTTCCCTTCTCTTCTCCTTCTGGGACACCCACAGCACGTATATTTGTGCGCTTCATATTGTCATTCAGTTCCCTGATCCCCTGCTCAAGTTTTTCCATTCTTTTCCCTATAGTTTCTGTTTCTTTTTGGAATTCAGATGTTCCATCCTCCAGTTCACTAATTGTAGCTTCTGCCTCTTTAGATCTACCATTGTAGGTATCCATTGTTTTTTCCATTTTTTCTTCTTTGTCCTTCACTCCCATAAGTTCTGTGATTTGTTTTTTCAGATTTTCTATTTCTTCTTTTTGTTCAGCCCATGTCTTCTTCATGTCCTCCCTCAATTTATTGATTTGGTTTTTGAAGACTTTTTCCATTTCTGTTCGTATATTCAGCATTAGTTGTCTCAGCTCCTGTATCTCATTTGAACTATTGGTTTGTTCCTTTGACTGGGCCATATCTTCAATTTTCCGAGCGTCATCCATTATTTTCTGCTGGTGTCTGGGCATTTGATCAGATTTCCCTGGGTGTGTTACCCAACTGGTTGAAAGCTTTTTCTGTGAAATCTCTGGGCTCTGTTTTTCTTTTCCTGCCCAGTAGGTGGCGCTCGTGCGCTCGTCTGTCTGCACCGCAGTCGGCCCGGGAAACCGCGCGTGGAGGTGGGGGTCGCTGGCCGCCGCGGCTTGGGAGAGTGCCGGTCCTAATTGCCCAGCTGGCCCGAAACGCCAAGAGTGGCGGGAGGGCCCCGCTATCCAACGTTCCCAGTCAAGCCGGGGAGCCACGTGCGTGGAGGGGACCCCAGTCGCCAGCCGCCCCGGCCGGGAAAATGCGCGCCCCTCGGGTAGCTCACCGCAGCAGATTCTCCCTGCCCGTTCAGCTGTTCCAGAATGGGGTACGCTGTCTTTTTGGTCTCTGTCGTGACTCCGGGAGCTGTTTCGTATTGTTTCTGTTTCTTTAGTTGCTTTTCTGGAGGAGGAACTAAGACCCGCGCATCTTACTAAGCCGCCATCTTCTCCGGAAGTCAAAACTTCTATGAATTTTGACCAATGCATAATGTCATGAATCCACAAACAAAGCATCATAGAGAATCGTTTCACCACTTCAAAAAACATTTTTCACCAATTCAGTTACTCCTCTTTCCCAAACCACTGACAACTGCTATTCCTCTTAATGTCTTTGTAATTTTGCATTTCCCAGGATGTCAGTGTATGCAGCCCTTCAGTCTGCCTTCTGTTACCTAGAAATATGCATGTAGGATTCCTCCACATTGGGGTGGATTGAGAGTTTATATTTTTAATCACTATAGAGCATTGCATTGTTGCTCCACATATTTATCTTTGTTGTTGTTTGTAATCTCTTCCTTTATTAAGGGACATATGGGTTGCTACCAGTTTGGGTGATGGTAGATTAATCTGTACTGAAAAAACGTACATGCAAGTTTTAGTGTGGACTGAAAATATTATCATTTAACTCTTATTTAAAATTTGATAAAAGTATCTATAATACCTATACAGACTCATTTTATGGATTATAAACTTGATTGCTGATGCATGGTATTCAGTCTTCTCTGTGTAACAGTCATTTTATTGATAATACACTTTTTATAGTTGCTCAGGGATGTGGTAAGCTCAGGGGAAATTAGAAGATGTTTCAATTCTAATTATTTTCAATTGAAATATGCATAGATTTTAGAGCAATAAATGTTACCTTTTGGAGAAAACCATGATTTTTTATGAGATTTTATCAAATTTGTCACTATGCCACATGGCAAATGGTAAATGTCAACAAATACATTTTGCAGGTTATGCATTCCACATAAACTTTCATTAAATATGGAAACCCATTGTTTTGGATTTAAATATTTTATTTAATTTTGCTCGTTGAAAAATTTTAATAGCATTCAACAAACTTTTTTCTGCTCTTCCTTTTTTTAAATATATTTTTATTGAGAAATCTTCACAAATACATTCTATATATGGTGTACAATCAATGGCTCACAATGTATCATATAATTATGTATCATTACCATGATCATTTTTAAATTGTGTCAGTCCAGAAAAAGAAATGAAAAGAAAACAGGAAAAACTTATAAATATTGTACATCTTTCCCCTCCCTCCCATTGACCACTAGTATTTCCATCTACCCAATTTATTTTATACTTTACCCCCCCATTATTTATTTATTTTTTTATCCATATGTTTTTACTCATCTGTCCATGCCCTGGATGTAAGGATCATCAGACACAAGATTTTCACAATCACACAGTCACATCGATATTATATAAAGATATCTTTATATAATCATCTTCAAGAATCTGTGCTATTGGAAATACTTTGAAGCAATAGACAAGCCAGGCTAAAAGACGGATTCATAAGTCTGAGTTAATGGAAATTTAGGGAAGAATATAGACTGATTCAAATCCGGCATTTGAAAAGCATGGTTGAAGATTTTAATGACAGTCTGGGGTACCATATTATTTGAAGAAACATAGTATTTCACATTAGAAAAGTGTCATTCTTGAAATTTTCATAAGGAAAATGGTTCTAAGTTTGGGGAATATGAGGCAAAGTAGAATTTGAATTGCAGCAATAACTAGGAATATGATGGGAAAAAGGTATATATTGGAGGGATTATTTTCATAGTCATCCCATAAGAGCAACTAACTTCTCTATTGTGTCTGAGGGAGATCTTTTCAGGACTGTACTTCAAGTTTTAACTAAAAAAATATAAACAGCCATGGATTACAGAAAAGATTGTCCATTTGAAGGCAGAATGCTTACTCATCTGCATTTGTGCTCCCCTTTATCAATTGTATAGACTAAATATAATTGATGTTCCTCTTTATCTGAAGACCTGATAAGTTCAAAACAAAGTGCACAATATCTCAGAATTATCATCTTCCTTAGCTTATTTTATCTGTATGTAGGAAAAAATGACCTATCCCTTATACAGATTGGCCTATTTGTTCCCTGATGACATTTTTAAAGGCCAAATGACATTAGTGATATTTTGATAGCAAGTCACTAATCATTGATAAGCCATTACCACAGTTATACAAAATATTTGAAAAGAGGCAGTCAACTAGAAAATTCAGAAGTGACAAAAGGCCTTGGTTTATGTAAGAGATACCATGAATGGCACGGTTACTGGAGGGTTATGAGCAGCTGGTTGCAGTCAGGCCAGGTGGGCTGATGAGTCTGGATAGTAGACTGAAGGAGGTCGATAATCATCTGGGGCCTCTCAGTATATGACGGAGTATGATTCTTCCAATTTAGCAGGTCGGTAGAAGTGAACGGAATATACATGATGGTTCTTCTCCCCTCCTGAAAGCCTCCCTGGGCATCCACATAGAGTGGTCCTCGGGTTTCTGTTAGGTGTATCAGGGGTGTGGTCGCACTTGGTGGGGGCCACAATTGCCACAGCTCAGGGAGTTCAGGGATGGCCAGGCTCAATGGAGCCTCAGGCACTGTTTCTAGGCGGCTATGGGGGAGTCTAGGCTTGCAAGGTGGAGGAGCTCAGCAGAGGCGCAGATGTTGGTAGCATGAAATAAGGTGCAAACAAGGGAAAGTCATCAGGGAGCTATAGATGAGGAAACCAGCCCATGTGCCTGTACAGACAGGGAAAGGTTGGGGCCCAGATGAATTATTTGGAAGGTGGTTTTCTGCCTTTGGGGAATTCAAAGCCCTGATCATTGGGGTCCTAGTCCTACTAGGCACATGTCTCCTTCTGCCATGCCTCTTACCGCTCTTGACAGGCAGTCTGCAGTGCTCCACAGATGGCCTGGCAGAAAAGAAAACAACTGCCCAGGGCAACTCTTTTTGCAACTCTTCCTGGTTCTGCCCACCAGCGAGCAGCCAATCACCTCCCTCAAGTGTAACCAGTTACCATGTTAAAAAGAAAAACAGCCATTCTGTCTATAAAAACCTTGCTATCAGGCCCTGATTTGGGCTCAGACTTTCACATACTACTTGGCTGAGTCCTGCGGCCAAAGACTAATAAAACCTACTTCCTGAAACTTCGGAGCCTTGATCTCAGTTTGTTCTGTTAATGCCTCACGTTCCTGGAGGCTTGCAGCTTGGTTCCCAGTTATGCGCTCCAGTCCTGTTTTCCCATAACATTCCTGGAGGCTCTTGCAGAGCCTTGTTCCTGGTTTCGTGCTACAACTTAAGTCATTATCATCATATAAAAATAAAATAAAAGAATATGTTAAAGGGTAGTTGATATATGTAGCACTTTTCTATAAGCTTTATTGGTATGCTATTTAAAAAGCCAAAGCTATTATTTTAAGGTAATAAAGGCTTGATTTTTTATTACATTCTTCAGGGCTTATTTCACTTGTTCATTTCTTAGAGTATATACACTTAGTTTAAGACGGGTGCAATTGAAGTGTTGGATACTACCACCTTATTGTTTAAAGATACCCTTTCCCCTGCAGAAGGTTTAACATACATAAAAATGCAGCTGCCAGAAGAGATGGAAAGGATAATCATGTGGGAGGAACATGTAAAAAAAAGTCTTTTTCCTCTGCTGGGCAGAAGGGATCTTCAGAATTGTTCTTATGATATTTGGACAGAAGAGTATCACCAGGGTCAATGTAAGCAGGAGTGTGACAATGGCTAAAATAAAACTTAACAATTCTATGATATGTGTATCTGTGCAAGACACCTTCAGGATAGGAGAATAGTCACAGACAAAATAATATTGGCACCACAGAATTCCTACCCCAGGCCCATGATAAGGCCAGGAGAGATAGTTAACAGCCCACTCAACCAAGAGCTAAGGACCAGTTGGGTGCAGACTCTGCTGCTCATAATGGTGGCATAATGAAGGGGTTTGCAGATGGCCACATAGCGGTCATAGGACATGGCAGCCAACAGGAAAAACTCCAATGCACTCAAGAAGATGAGGAAAAATAATTGGCTTTCACACGCATCATATGAAATTTTTTTATCCATAGTCACACTACTGACCAGGAATCTAGGGATGCGGACAGATGTCTTTGAGATTTCTAATACAGAGAAATTCCAAAGGAAGAAATATATGGGTGTTTTGAGATGGGAATCCACCAGGGTGAGCAGGATGATAGATTTACAATAATACCCAATACATTCATTAGTAATGGAAGAAAGAGAATTTCGGTTTGCCAGTTGGGGTCAATTTGTGCCTGAGAAATCAGGATTTAAGGGATGATTTTGAAATAAATATCTCTTTTTGCTTTCTGGCATATTGGAGTAGACACAGAAATACCTGAAATCCCTGAATTGTAATCCAGCAGCCTTGATCTCTGATAATGGTTGCATAGTCCTTATCTTCTGCCCCTGTGATTGTGAAAACCTTGTGAGTAACCTTCATCTGCACCTAGTTATCCAGCTTTTCAACTTTAAAGTCGTGTAATCACTAAGGAGAGCCCTTAATGGCTGTTAATGATGGGTCTTGAGTCTGCCTGAAACTAGCACATCCCATGTCCCAAATTATCTTGATGACCAAGACTGGATTTAACATAAGTGGGCCAACCTGACATGAGCAGTAGCTTAGACTTTAACTTAAAACTCACCTATACTTCATTCCAGGAATGTTTAATAAAATATGCAAAACCCAATGGATTTCTCTCTCTAATCAGCATGCATTTGTATTTTCAAACTCATTTTTTTATTTCCTGTACATAAAACTGATCAATGTCTGAGTTCAGTCTATCTAAATGTAGAAATTTAATTTCTTGATCTAGATTTTAAAAAGTAGATGGTTCTTTTAAGAATTCTGGTCACTCAACAGGGTATTTAATAATCTTTGTGAATTAAACTGTTTTTGTCTTTACATCACCATGTATCTACCTTGCTTTTTAACACAAAGAAGATATTTGTTTAGAAGTGGTATAGCCACGGGAATTCTTGCAAAGAAGGTATTAATTGAGTATCTTCATCATTACTTTTTAAAAAAATAGTTGAGTCTAACTACAGCTTCCTCATGCATTGCTATAAGAATATAAATTTATGCAACCACTTTGGAAAACAGTTTGACAATTCCTCAAACATTAAACACTGAGATGTCATCAGCAAGATAGAAAAAGAAGAATTTCCAAATGCATGCCTCCCCAAAGAAACATTGAAAATTGTTTTTTTCAGAAATTGTAAGAACCAATTATTTGAGAAATCTGGAAAACAGTCAACAGTATACAGCAGTGAAGTGAATGCTGACTTAGAAAACAATAACCTAAACACAAGTTGTGAGTAGATATAGATGACTCCAAGTACCTAAATCCAAAAGTACCACACAGCCTCCCTTGCTAACAGTTGCACCCCTCTTCTTTATAAGGCAGCCATGATTTTTTAGAATTCCCATAATTTCCTCATTTGAAGAGTTACCTTTAAAATTTTCATTATATCTTCAAACTTGCCACTCCTGGATGGTATTCAAATCAGAGCCTGTATTATCCAGAAGATGGAGCATATAAACCAAATCACAATCAGAAGGAAAAGTCTTACATGTGAAAAATTGTTACAAAATTTTGGTAATTAAAAGAAATATGGGAAATTGTGTTGATGTGCATTTCAATGACACTAGTCTGGAGAAGAAATATCTACATTGAGCTGGATTTATTGAAATTAGGTTATTTATCAAAATTCTGTATTCATGATGCACCTTGAGTAAGTGGGATAGGACAATAGAATTTGAAATGTCAAATATTCCTTAATATATAGTGATGAATCAAGAGATTGATGAGAGAGATACATTTGGATATTGTAACTATTCATCAACCACCTGACCATGTTCCCTAAGAGGGATCAGAGTTGAAACAAGCACATATATCCTTGGAATATCCTGTAGTGTTTTTCTTTCTTTTTAAAAAATAAAAGGCAGTGGTGTTGGTGATGAAACTGGAAGACACTACTATGGAAATGCTGTCCTTAAATCTTGGGATGATGATGAAAGAAGGAGGCAGGACCAGATTGGTAATAAAAATGACAATCCACAGAAAATAAAGCAATCATGAAATTCCTGGGACAGAAATAAAGGGGTAACACACTGAGATAATTCTTATTCTAAAATAATAATAATAATTATATACCTAGGTCTTGTGATTGGAAGCTTGAATTGTGTCTTCAGCAGACTTTCTCCCAACGCAGATTTGAGTTAGTTTACAAAACAAGAGCATGTTTGATGAAAAAGGAAGAATCTATTTAAGGAAGACCTTGAAATTTCACTTCATACAAACCATAAATAACATGGCCAGTTTTCAATGATCAGTCACCTTAAGAAGAAAAATATGAGCCTTTATTTGTAGATAGCTCTTCACATATAATTAGCTACAAGTAAACTACAGAATTGTTATATCCCACTCAGAAATGGCCATATAGCAAAGTGAGCATTGTATATTTTCAGTTTCAGAAACTTAAGTGGTACATATGAATGAAATGTTTGTAATGGAACCAAAGTAAGTAGACATTTGTGTGCCATGAATTTTCAATAAAGTACCCCTCTAGACAGGAGACTTATAATATCTCCTGTTTATTATTAAACAGGAGTGATTTATATCACTCTGGGTGATAAGGTGATCCATTGTGAGAAAACCATGCAGTTTTCCTTAGTGATTCCTTTCAATATTGGATTGATAGTTTAAAAAATAACATGACCATGTGGCAAGGATTAACTCTATGCATGAGCTCACTAGGGGTTATCTGGCTACAACAGTTTCTTAATATCAAATCTTCCAATAACAGAGTACAATGCTGAATTTTTGGTCAAGCTCTATGTAGTAAGGAGAGCAACCAATTTCCTAGCATCAAACTGATAATTCTTACACACCTTTTCTTCATAACGGGAGCATTTATTTCTGCTCAGTGGAATATATACTTATTCTAAGTATGCGTTTGCTTTGCTTACCGTAATGCTTCTGTCAGCAGCAAGTTGTTTGTTACCATTTGCTTTATGCACTGCTAAAATGGCCTCCATTAAATTAATTCTGAAAAAAGTCAAACATTTTGCAGCAAAAAAAGTGAGGCAATGCTTTATATACTTATTGATTTATCTTACCATGTACTATATCATCTAGAAATAGCCACAAAACGAGCTGTGTATTAATCCTTCCTGATCTGTCTTTTCACAGCTTTATTCCATAGTTTGAAAGAAACTGTATATGTATATATATATTGTAATGTATTATATTAATTGTATTTTATTATGTTATTTAAAAAGCAGAAAGGGGCTCAGGATCACTCAAAGTCAAAGTCAGAAACTTATAGGACATTAGTTTTCTTCTTCTGGGAAGACAATCAATGTATATTTTTGCAATGGAGATAGTTGCATCTTTCTGGAAGCATATTTATAACACCGTGCTTTTTAAAAATAAGCGTGAATTGATATTTGTATAAGTTAATATGTGGAGCAAATATTGTCTATTGGCTCAATCACCTCATAGTCTAACCTTTTGTTTTATCTTTAGACACTAAGGAAGTATTTTTACAGAGGCTGCAAATAAAATGCAAAATAATTGTCTACCTCAGGTGACCTGGTAATGAGAGTTCAGAAAATGATTAACATGTCCAGATTCACTAACATGAGAAATGAATTTTTATTGGCATGCATAGGAAGAGAGGCAGAATTCAAGGAATTGCCTTTATGGATGCACTTGAAAATAGCAACTATAGGAAAGACTTCTAATAGTAAAGTGTTGGTGTTTTAGCAGTAATAATTACTGATTGTGATGGAAACAGCTACAGGCTTGGTAGCCTCATTCTACAGAGTTGCTTTGTAAAACTTTCCCGGAAGTTCATCTTGGAACATATTTCTTCAGCCCTGCTAATAAATCCCTTTCTCTGATCCCTGCTAAAGCACCTATTCTCTTAAATTTAATCTTTCCTCAATTAAATGATACAAAATAAAATATATTATATAATAAATAAGAGACAAATTTATCTATGAAAAAATAAGACTATCAATAAAATAAATAAAACAAGGGTAACATTGAAAGCACAAGAGCCAAATATGAAAATTAGAAATTTTACTACAATCATTGGAATTAAGAACTTGACAGGTACCAAGTGGATTCAATGCAGATTATTTCAGTATATCAAGGCTTTATCAATCTGAATGTGCTTTATTTTTTCCTACAGCTCTACTTCGTGGTGCTTTATTTTCCAGTTTATTTTATGATTATTTTGATTTTTTTCCATAAGGTTGTGTTTCTTTTGAATTTTAGGGTTAGGATTTGAGGCCTGGGTTTAATGTAAATTTTTCTTTAGGAGATTTCTTCTGCCAGGTACAGGTATCTCTACCTACAAAAGTCAATTTTATAATAATCACTCAATTGTTTATTTTCTTTCCTGAATATGATATAGATTTGAGATGTCCATTCTGTGAACCCATGGCCACTAATTTCAAGTGGACTTCCCCATCCCCACCCCACATTTCTCTTGCGGCAAACTCAAGATAGGCAAATTTCGTTTTGGTTTCCTCTGAGGGCCCACAATTATATATGAACTCTTCTTATCATACTTAATAAATTCCATAGTTACTAATCCTTTGATCTTTCTCCAGTATTGCCTGAGTCCCTGTAAAAAAATAATGTCACTGAGATTAACCTATGACCTTAGGATGATAGCAGACTTGAGATTTCTCTTTGGCTTTTCAAGATTATTTATTAGTTCTTTTATGTCTTTTTATCATTCCAAAAATCTCTGTTGCTCTCTTTATAAAATTTTCAGTGTTATTCCAAATGACTAATTCTATTATTAATTATACAGTTAAATAAATAATATACTAAAGATAATCTTATTTATTGACATTTTTATATTTAAGAGTTTTTTAACATTGTTTCCAAAATGAATAATTGATGCAATTGTTTCTTTTTTATTAGAGAATTAGCCTTACAGAAAAAACTTGCATAAAATATAAAATATGGAATTCTTGCTCCCAGTACTAATATTTTACATTAATCTGTTGCTTTTGTTACAATTGAGACATTATTATTATTACAGCAATAACTATAGTCCATAGTTCACATTAAGGTTCACTATGTTGTAAAGTTCTATAGCTGATGTAGTTTTTTTTAAATTTTTGTTCTAGTAACATATAAACCACTGAAAATTTCCCCATTTAACCAGATATAAAATTGTGTTGTTAATTGCACTCACAATGTTGTGCTACCATCACCACCAACCATTAACACAATTTCTTTCTGTTTTTAACACAATTTTTAACTGTTTCTTTTAAACCACCAGTTATTTCTTTCTTAACTAGCATTGGTTTTTTTGGACATTACTCTATTTTTTGAGAAGCTAAAATATTTTAGATAATGCTTGTTTTTGTGTTACTTTATTTTATGTTGAGTGGTTTTTAATTTACGCAATTTTAGCAGTTACCTGCTTCTATTAAAATTGCATTTCTCCATCTTTTACCATAATTGTGTGGCATTCAGGTTTGCAAACTCTTATTGAGTCTTCTCTCTGTCTCTGTCCCTCTCCGTTCATCTTTTCTCCCAGATGTTTATGGATCTTTACATGGCCAGCCTGTGGTGCCCCAGTGCAGTATCAAGTACTTTCCTGACATGTCGTAGCTCATGCTACATTGCAGTATTGAGAGGATTAAGGATTTAACATTGAAGATACACACTTTCCAATTTAGTATTACGTCCAAGTAAAGCAGAAGATGAATTTTTTTACTTTACAATCACATAGTGTTGAATGAGAACTACCTCTTCAATATGACTGAGGTTTTCCATAGGACTGAGATTCAATAGGACTGTCAATAAGAATCCCAGAGATTAAACCCCAGAAGCCACTCTCAGGCAAAATCCACAGGCTGAAGGGCAGCAATAATCTTCTATAACCATAGAAAGCAAATATCTATTGCCATTACCTCATTCTAAGTTCTTACCCTGGTCACAAATTTGGATTTTTTTTTTTCTGTAAAAGTACAAGGGTCTATTTGTATTTGGAAAAATATAATCCAAATAAACTCTATACGTTAGTAAATGGTATTTGTATTTTGTTAACTCATTTGCTCATTTTTCTAATATTTTGCATATAAATTGAGTGTCAATGTTTCAGATTCTTTTCTTTTACTTTCATCACTTAGCTTTCAAGGGTAATATTTTCCCAAGTGCAGTAGTTAGATTTTAAGATAGTCCTCAACACCCTCAACTCTTTGCGTTCAAGTCCATGTGTGTTCTCCTTCCCATGTGTGTATAGGACATTTGACTCATTTCTAACCAACGGAATATGAGAAAGATGAAGTAACAACACTCTTACGATTATTGTGCCTCATATAAGACTATTGCTAACAGCCTTCATGTAGAGTCTCTCTTTCTCTGCTATGGTCTTAGGAGAAGAAAACTTTCATGAATTCTGCAGACATAAGTAAATTTGTTCCATATACACTTAATGAACAAAACCTGAGTAAGCCCTACAGCTCCCACCTTTAGTTCAATTTCCAAGTGAAGATCCAGCCCTTGTGACACATTGATGGCTGGTCTGCAGAACACCCACCTAAGCATTTCCTGGACTCCTGAGTTATAGAATCCATGTAATAATAAATATGTGCAATCCAAAAGGCTAAGTTTATAGTAATGTGTTATTCAGAACATTGAATTCCTAAACCAGGTAACTTTCTTACCCTCAGAAGTGAGGTTTGACTTTTTTTCAGAAAACCAGTTCAGATTCTGTAAAATTTTAAATCGCATACTTTAAACTCCCTGGTAATCCAAAATCTAATGCACTGATTTCTTTCATTTTCCATTTAATTACAGTTGCTTTTGAAGTATCTTCTCGTTGATTTTATCATTTTTATTTTTTGTCATCTTTAAGACTTCATTAACTTTCATCCATTCCATAACATTCCTACATTACGTCTTTATGATGTAATGTGAAAGTCACATGACTTTTATAATCTAATTGTGTCGAGGGCTTGTGCTATGGGTTACTCTATTCTCCCTTTTAATATATTATTTTAGGAGATGTATGGAAGTGTTTTAATTTTGGTACTCAAATATTTATAAAAGAAAATGGATCTTGGAAAAGTAATTTTTTACCCTCCCATGTCTCCAAGTAGAAAATGGTAGAAAGGAAATCATCAGCAATTACATCTTATCCGGCATAGACTCTCCTTTAATGCTTAATTACGCTTATAGAAAAACTTCTACCCATATAAAAAAAATAAGCCATTAGAAAAGCAAAAGAATACTGTTTCTTAACTCAAATCCACTGTATCTCAAACAATCAAAAACAAGTTCAGTCCCTTCAACAAAGGGAAAGACAAAGTATAATCACTATATACTTCTTTGGGTAATATTCATTCATCTTATAGTTCAGTAAAAATCCCTCTTTACCATCTTGCAAGATGACACAAATTTAAAAGGCCGGTGCCAATACCATTTCTTTTATAAACGATTTGGGAAAATGTGATGGATAAGGGAATAAGAAAAATATATTGACAAGTAACACTGTGTTGTTTTCTGCAGTTTTTTTTATAAAGCCATTATTCATAAAGTGTATCATTCAGGATGGACTATGGTGTACTTCATTAATAAATAACGTCAAAATGTCAAAGGCATAAAATAAATTTATTTCTCACTCCCAATTCATGTCAGATACAAACTGACAGAGACTCACCTCCACACTTTGCTCCAACTGGGGTCCAAGAAAATATAATTTGATTTATCACCGGTAAGTGGCGGGAAGAAGAAAGGTGGAGAATAGCTCAGAGGTCAGTACATACTTCCATTTGTAATTGACATGATATCTCTGCCTATATTTCATGGTTGTAAATAGTCTAAAAGAAATAACATAATTACGAAAGTAAGAAATTGAAATACTAATTGTCAGAAAAGTGAATGTGCTAATTTTTTGCAGAGCATTTTTCAGTTTCAAACCTACCCTTCAATATCTAACCCTAAAATATGGGGATCTGCTCTGCAAACTGCATTTCCAGTTTCCTTTGCCAGCTGATTTCCTGACATTGGAGCAAAATTGAAAAATAGAAGCGAAGGAAAGGGATTTTTGTCTTTCTTTTTTCTTTTTTTCCCCTCAGTATCTGTATGACCCCAACATAGAGACAATTCATAGAGAAAATTGGCCCCAGCTTTAGGTTATAGAATCATCTTATCATTCTTTTTATTTCTTTGCATAAGTACTAATATCTCTGTTTTTATTATCTTTTCAGTTTCTTGTGTCCTTCCTCTTTTACTTTGTCAAACTTGCCAAAAGTTTGTTGATTTTCTTGAAGAATAAAGTTTTGTTTTCATTGATTCTCTGTATTTGTTATTCTCTAATTCATTTATCTCGGTTCTAATCTTTTGTATTTCCTTCCTTTTGCTTGCTGTGTTTTTAGTTTGTTCAACATTTCCTAGATTATCTAATTATGAGGTTAGGTATCAGATTTGATATCTTTCTGCTTTTTTAATGTAATCATTAGAGCTGTAAATTTCCCTTGCAACACATTTGCTTTGTTCCATACATTTTAGTATGTTGTGTTTTCATTTTAATTTCCATTAGCATATCTATTAGTTTCCCTTTGATTTCTTCTTTGGCCCATTGGTTGTTTAATATAGTGCATTATTTAATTGCCATGCACTTGTGAATTTTCCATCCTCCTCTATTATTGATTTCTAGCTTCATTCCATTATTGTCAGAAAAAATACAGTGTATGATTTCAATATTTAAAAATTTCTTGTCAGTTTTTTATTAGATAACTACCCTATTAGATAATCTACCCTAGTGAGTGATCCATGTGCACTGGAGAAGAATGCTGCTATTGGGAGAAGTCTCAGGTCTAGTCAGTTTCCCCAAGATCTTAAGTAGCTGATCAAGTACTGGCCAGTGATCAGACCACACACCTTTGGAGTTTTTAAGACCAGGTCCATATATAACTAAACAGCTTTATTTTCTTTAATAATTATTTTATTCTATATTACTATAGTGGGTTTTTTCCTCTTCTCAAACTAACATGCATGCCATCCTTCTCTGTTGATTTCAAAACTCAAGCGGAAAGAACATACTAGTACATAAAAATAGATTGGTTTTCTCATTATTTTAGCACATAAATTTCGCATGTTGTCTAAAATATGTGTAATCTTCCCCCACAGATAACTGCTTATCTGTAGATATATTTTAATCAGTTACAGGTGTCCTGTTCTATAACCATTTTTTTGGTACCAATTCAAGTTGATTTTTTATCATCCTTTACATATTCCAACTATATTTTCTTCAATAAGGTGTAAATATAAAATATTTGTTTTTCTTACATTTCCTATAATTTTGCATTATTTTAAATGAAAGAACATATCATCTCCATGCCTTAGAGGATATATTGATAGTTTTCCAAATGCTTTTTTCTGTAGATAGATTTAACTTAATTAAATTTCTATATTTAGGTACTTTCTAAAAACTCAAGTATGCTATTGTTTCCCTGGCTGGTCTTTTGGTATAGAGTAGATATTTCACACTAAGAGGTTGTAGGAAGAGGTTGAGACGAAAGTGTGCTTGAACCCAAAGGATGCGTATTTCAAGACCTGGTAAATAATTCAGCAGATGGAAGGCTATAAACAATGTTGTCATTGGTCAGACATCAACATTGTATTCTGATTCTCTCTTTGGAAAAGAAAATGAGGCTCCAGTTTTCTCTCTTGAAGGAAACAGATATTTCTCTAGGTTATCATATCTTGAAAGACCTAAGGTTGTTTATGTGAACTTTAACTCTCCACTCTGGGAATTAGACTCCATCTTACTGGCAATATTTTATGTTTCTCTGTAGATGCTGTAGTGAGAGGCTTAATTTGTTTTCTTTTATTAGTTACTGATGATGATATACAATTAGTTTCTTTTCTGAAAGAATTCCCAGGGTCCTACACACCAGATCTCAATATATATCCTGATTGTAATAAAGAGCAAAGATAAATCAACCGTGCTATAGAGAATAAAAGCACTTTGCATATAAATGGGTTATTACATGATCATTTGAGTGAAAATTTCTTAAAAGAAAAATCTACTTTTTTGAGTATAGCAAGAAATTAAATTTTTAGATATTAAGTACAGTGTATGCAGATGTTATTGGTTTTACATGTAGGGAAACCAGAAAAACATTTTTGAAAATGTCACTGTATGCTGATTAGAGATGGAAATTCACTGGGTTTGAATTTTTATTAAACATTCCTGGATATTAATGTTAATGAGGAGTTCAATGTTGGAAGAAAAAATAAATGTAGGTTAGAAAGAAAAAATATTTTTGGGAATCATTCTATTGAATTTTGTTTAATAATACAAAGGAAATGTTTCACAATGTGGAGATCATGGAAAGTATTTTCGGCATGTTCTTGTTTCTGTACCAGGTAGTTACAATGTAATTCTTTCTATTCCATAAATATGATCATAAGATAAGACAATTAAATCCAGAATCAGAAATGATATATATGTGTAATTCATGATTAACATTTAATATGCATATTGAAAAGACTGATTTATGAATTTCTCTCTTAAAGTAACACCATGAACAACACTTCCCGATAATTTATATTAAAAATAGTAACTAGTACATATCCCTTTATATTGAGGAATGGCTTGTGTAGTTACATATTACTGGATATAAAATTGTATTTCTTATATTGATGTAGTAAATTTGAAACTGCACATTTGGGAAAAATAAATGCATATTTAATGTATATATTAATTCTGATACATATTGTGCTAAAATTCATAAAGGCTCTTTCCATTGAAAAGTTCAAATTGCCAATATGGAAACAAAGACCATCAGAAATAGTATCCTCAGAGTATGGCCAAATTTCCAAGAACTAAATAAGAAATATCAGACCTGATTAGTTGCCTAAAGTATGAAAGTTAACAGTAAATGTATACTGTATGCAGAGATTGCTGAAAGAGATTGAGTAAAATATTATTTTAACAAACCATCTTAAAATAAATATATACTTTCTTATGGATTCAGTAAGATTGCTTTAATTATTTCTCATAATTTTAAACAGATGCTAAAAAAAGTTTCAGAGAAACTTCCAGATACTTATAAAAAATATGTTAAACCCATTCTGTTGCAAAGCAAAGAAGATATGAAAAGAAAATTCATAAAATGAGTGAAAAAGAGATGAGATGAAAAGGATTAAGCCTGAGATTCTGACAGTTATGTGAAAAGGTTAAAAACCGAGGCACAAAAAGGATATCACTGATGATGGGACAAGAACTTGACCCACAAATATTTCTGTATATTCCCACTTCTTAGAGGTGGAAAGAAACACCGTGGATAACCAATTAATAATACAGAACATATTTCACTGAGTTAACGGCTCTTTCAATCACTTTCAAATCTTACTCAGTGAAGACTTTTCAACTGAAAAGTAATTATCTATTCTTTTCCCTAGATCTCATGTAATTCAGAAGGTATTACCTTGAAGAAACTACAATGGTGACAACATTCATTCTACTAGGACTGACAGATGACCCCAATTGGCAAATTGCAATTTTCCTTTTTCTATTGCTAACATATTTACTGAGTATCACTGGAAATCTGACAATCATCCTGCTCACCCTGGTGGATTTCCACCTCAAAACACCCATGTATTTCTTCCTTCGGAATTTCTCCTTAGAAATTTCATTGACGTCTGCCTGCATCCCTAGATTCCTGTCAGCACTCTGAATATGGATAAAACCATTTCCTATGATGCCTGCGTAAGCCAAATACTTTTTCTTATCTTGGGTCTATCAGAGTTCTTCCTGTTGGCTGCCATGTCCTATGACCACTATGTCGCCATCTGCAACCCCCTTCATTATGCAACCATTATGAGCAGCTGAGCCTGCACCCAAGTGGTCGTGAGCTCTCGGCTGAGTGGACTATAATAGTCTCTTCTTGTCTGATCATGGGCCTGGGGTTGGAATTCTATGGTGCCGATATTACTGACCACTTTATCTGCGACTTCTCGCCTGTCCTGAAGCTCTCCTGCACAGATACACATCATAGAATTGTTAAGTTTTATTTTAGCCATTGTCACACTCCTGCTTACATTGGCTCTGGTGATACTTTCCTATGCAAATATCATAAGAACAATTCTGAAGATGCCTTCTGCCCAGCAGAGGAAAAAGGCTTTTGCTACCTGTTCCTCCCACATGATTGTCTTTTCTTTCTCTTAGGGCAGCTGCATTTTTATGTATTTAAATCTTCTGCAGAGGAAGGGATATTTTTAAACAAGGAGGTGGCATATATTCAGCACTTCAATTGCACCTGTCTTAAATACACTCAAAGAAATAAGCAAATTAAATAAGGCTTGAAGAATATAATAAAAAATCAAGTCTTCATTAAAACAATAGCTTTGGCTTTTTAAAAAAAGCATACCTCTAAAACATTGAAAAAGCCACATATATGATCCACCCCTCTAATAAATTCTTTGATTTTATTTTTATATGATGATAATAATTAAGTCAAACATTCTTTTAGTCTTATTTTCTGTATTAATATTCCTTTATTCATTGCTGCAATCACTTAATATTTTTAACTTAATTCTTTGATTTTCTTTAACCTCAAGATATTCCACTGGGAATTCATTTAGAAAATTCAATACCTCCATATTTTCAGTGCATAGATGTGTCCAGAATATGGACCATGCTTGCACTCTGTAACTTTTTTTCTAAACTCTAGGAATAGGTTTCTTTCTTATATATATTTTAGCAACATATATGATGTTTCCAGAAACATAATACTAAACTCCAATAGAGGTATTCATATTCATGTTCAAGCTTAAAAATTTAAATAAATTTCTATTCATCTGTAAATAAAGTAACTTTTTTATTTAGATAAGAGTGCTTTACCACAGAAGCTAATTTAAAGAATATATGTAGAATCTACCACAGTCAGACATTAAGGAAATGCTGGATCTTAAATTTGTATCTAGGTTTTAAAAGGCAAGCCATATGCAAGTAATAACAGTGCAATATTGTCTTTTATGTATGACAATGGGAGCATTTGATCTGGAAAAATGAGGGGATGAACAACAACTACTCTAAAATATATCAAAATCCAAATTAGATCTGTACAACGTTAGGGGGCGCAAATAAAACTTATGTTTGAGATTTTTGAGATATACATTTTTAACTCATGCAGAACTGCTATTCATCTTGCAATGTTTTGCCATATTTTCTCTCATGTGTGCTTCTTTATATGTGCCTTTTTTCTCTGGTTTTCCTTTATTTTTATTCCAAATATCATGCCCTGAATAATGATTAATGTGCTTCTAGTTTTTCTTGAGAGACCATCACTCTCTATTTTATGCTGTAGTTTTTATTCATCATGTATCTTAACACCATCATCCAAAAGGCATATCTATTTAATTAGATTTAAGAGAGTAAACTATGGTATTTTATTGTTTCAAATTTAATTTATTATATAGCAACTCCATTATTTTCTTTCATTTTACCTTGATTAATGTTTGTTCACAGCACATAGTAACAGCAACTATTCTAGGATTAATTATCTGTTTCAAATATTGGAAGATCAGGTCTGTGAAAGTAGGGGCTTTAATTGGTTCACCCTCTGTTCAAAATATCTAGAACATTGTCTAGTATATAGTACTGCTCATTAATATTTAATTAATGAATGGGAACTCTAGAATTACAATATTTTTGCAATTTGTTTTATATTTATTTATTTTGTTACCCCTTTTAAATATTGTCAGAAGTTTTTGGTCATACCATCAGTTTGGTTAAGGTAAACAAAAGGCACCTGTTCTATTTACAAGGGCAATGCTGTTTATGTTTTAAATGAGATTACAGATATTTAATTTTAGGTACCTTTTCAACTCAATCTGACATTATTTCATATAATTGCCATGTTTATTAATTATTGCATATTGTTTTTCATAGTTTAACATGCTACTTCTATCTCTGTCTATATATTGCTCTGTCAACTTTCTATCTATAGCTACAATATATTTTTTTCATTAATAAATCCAACTTCTAGGGAGGTATCTGTGATTTCTCTTTCTTTCTATCATTAGTTTTTCTCCCAGAGCAATACTAATCATCAACATTTTGGATGCTCCATTATTTATACCTATTAAATTCTCTTTTGTCATTTAGAAAGCCGTTTTTCTGAATTTTGAGAAAAGTTTTTAGGTTTTTTTCTCCTAATCATGACTTTCTGTTGCTACAGCATCAAAATTATGGATTTCAAGTATCTAGCTTGTTATTCTATTTTAGCTTTTTTCTCTGCAAAGCTGTATTACATAAAGATTATTTCTTTTCACTGTTTGTTTCAATCTTGCATCCTTTTCTCTTATTTTTGCTATAATCAGTTCGTACTTTTGTGTGGCTTTTTCTTTCCTTCTTAATAAGACCATTTATTTTTTACAGTAGTGAACATGTCAAGTCAAACTTAGTTCCATATCTGGCACTTTTCAGAATGACTATCTTTACTTTATTTTTTCCTTTCTCTTTTAATATTTTCTTTCTTTTTTCCATATATTTTCTTTTGCATCATCTTATATGTCCATACTAAGTTTTTCTTTGTGTTTTTCCTTCCTTCCCCAGGGCAGTCAATTGTTCTTCAAACTTATATACTTGTAGGCCAGACAGTGGCATGTAACTCCCATCATTACTTTTTTTCTGTGACATATTCCAGTATTTCTTTGTCTGGTTATCTGATCCTGGGAACTAAAGGAATGTATGAAAGCATTAGAATTATCAAGATTTTGCTTAAAAGACTTGTATATGTGTATGTGATATCAAAATCCATAAAATTAACCTTTTGGATGTGGCCTTATATCTATTAGAGATACTTGATCATGTATGAAAACATCACATAGACAATTTCATAAATTAAACCTTATGAAGATAGAGATATAATTCTCCATTTTCTTTAAAAACAAATAAAATACTTCAAAAAACTGGTGTTGGAATCTGTGGTCAGAGAATGATGATGATTCAAAGCTTCTTGCTACCATTTTTTTTCAGGTGTACTTATTTTCTTTAGGTGATTCCTTTATAGGGTTGGTGTTGAAGATAACTATTTTAATTTTCTTCCTTCTTAATAATTATTTTCTAAATACAAATCCACTTTCCTGTTATTAGTGAGGACCCTTTAGAAATCCTTGGGTTAGAGTCTTTACAATTTTCACATTTCCACGATGGTGGGAGTTTTCATTGAGTCCCACCTTTGCAGGAGTATTTTATAATTATGGAGATAGAGAGTTCAGAGAACAATTTTAGGCATGTTCCTTATTAATTTCAAAAGACTCCAGCTTCATCTACCTAGCTATATCAGTTTCCAATTCTCTATCTTTCCATACTCCAAAATATACTGATTACTATTCTCTTCATCAATTTGTATACACTTTCTACCATTTACAGCAACTTTACTATGGGCTCTCAGATGAAGAAATAATCTAGTGTGTATAAATTATTATCCTTCACTTGAGGCTCCTGGACTAGAATTTCTGCAGACAACCCCCCCCACCCGACTATTTAAAGTGGGAATCTAAAATCAAGCTGTATGTGTAAAGTTATAAGATGTGATTTCTTCACATTTTTCTTGGATATTCTAAATGCTCAAATCAATCTCTTATATACATTAGATTGCAAAGGTCCTGTGAATAATGGAAACAAAAATTATGGAAATAATACACGGCCTATTTTACAAGAAAGAGTATATTAGTAATTATACACTATAGAAGAATTTAAAGACAAGAAGAAACAGTATTGGAAGACTTATTTCAGTTTTCCTAGTTTAAACCTATGAAGTTTAGATATGATATTGTGCTTTGACAATGAAGGACCAAGATAATATATCTGATACTCAAAAAATCAATTCTGATTTTTGCTAGTGTATTATAATCTAAGTTATTTTTAAAAATTTCTAAATGACAGTACTCTTCAAGTCATAGAATCTTTTACCTCATTTGAAATTAATTCATTCACTGACACACAAATATAAATTTTTGACACGATAAAATGTAAGCAAATAGATCGAACAAAATGACTGTAAAATAGTGGGCAGCATCATTTGTAATATTGCATGCAATTATCAAGCTCAGCTTAATATTAATGAAAACAACAACAAATTATTCCTAAATCTGCACTCTCCATATACTCTCCATAGGAGAACCTCCTCTAACACAGTATTCATCCAGGGAAAATCATGTAACTTTCCAACAGCATAGAATTAAATAATGTATTTATACATTAAACAAATGTTTATTAAACACTATAAGTCAGTGTTTTAGGATGTGAAAATATAGAGCTGAACTTACATGCAAACAAACACTGTATAAAATATAAAAGAAAACCATGTCTACTTCATAGCATATTTGTTATATCCAGGCACCTAATGATATGAATGAAATACCACTCCTCATTTCTAAATATTATAATTGATTGAAGTGAGATACAAATTATACAGAATAAAATATATTAATTTTAAGGATACAGTGTAATGAATTTGGTCAAACTTGTATATATCTTGTAACTATAAGAGGGTTGGTGATCTGATCATTTATAACTGGTAGATGATAAATGAATATGTCAAATAACTACAAAAACAAGGTAAGGTACATAGTGAAATTTAATAAACACTTTACCATATTAATTCCATATATATTTTTGCAAAGAATAGAAGTTATATGCAATATATAGTTTTTCATTATTTCTCTGATTTTTCTGGGAAGAAGTTTAAATGAATTGTTCAAACACAGATGTTTCATTTAAATAAAAAACTATGGAGATTTTTCCTGGAGTAAACAAAGGAAAAAAATAGCCCTTGAGATGGAAAACACTACAGAATGTACACCACACTTAAACTGAAACATTTTTAATTAGGTAGCCTTGGAATATTTACTGAAATGGCTAAGAAAAATCACCAAAAATCAAGAGACTGCATTTGTGCTCGTAGAATAGAGAGGTGGCAGACACATAACTCCCATAGTTATAACAAGATCTAGAGCTGAACATACTGCAAATTAATGGCTTTTCCTAAAAGCATCTACAATTCAGGTTGGAGTGTAAACCACTACCTTCTAAATTTGGAGGGAGACAGGTGCCAGCAGGGAGAAACAGGAACCAAATTGTTGCTTTTCTGTGGCAGAAACCACCTGTGCTGGTTTGAAAGGATGTATGGACCCTAGAAAAGCCATGTTTTAATCAAAATCTCATTTCATAAAGGCAGAATAATTTCTATTCAATACTGTATGTTTGAAACTGTAATCAGATCATCTCCCTGGAGATGTGATTTAGTCAAGAGTGGTTATTAAGCTGGATTAGATGATAACATGTCTCCACTCATTGGGGTGGGTCTTGATAAGTTTCTTGAGTCCTATAAAAGAGGAAACATTTTGGAGAATAAGAGATTCAGAGAGAGTAGAGCAGAACGACACAGCCACGAGAAGCAGAGTCTGCCAGTCAGTGACGCTTGATGATGAAGAAGGAAAATGCCTCCCGGGGAGCTTCATCAAACAGGAAGTCAGGAGAAGAAGCTAGCAGATGATGCCATGCTTGCCATGTGCCCTTCCAGATGAGAGAGGAACCCTGACTGTGTTTGCCATGTGCCTTCTCACTTGAGAGAGAAACCCTGAACTTCATTTGTCTTCTTGAACTGAGGTATCTTTCCCTGGATGCCTTAGATTGGACATTTCTATAGACTTGTTTTAATTAGGACATTTTCTCAGCCTTAGAACTGTAAACAAGCAACTTATTAAATTCCCCTTTTTAAAAGCCAGTCTGTTTCTGGTATATTGCATTCTGGCAGATGGCAAACTAGAACACCACCCTTAATACTATGTAAGGCTGTAAAGAGATTCAGAATTTAGACACACATTTTAATGAATTGCTAAATACTGAATGTGGGCTATCATGAGAGTGGGAAACTGCTAGGGGACCAGAGAGGAGAACTTGGGCTCCTTTCACCTTGTCCCCCAGGAAGCCCACCAGGTTCCACAGATTAGAATCCCAAGCAAGCATCCCCCATGGTGCTGGCTGGGGGAGATGAACAGCAGCCACTATGACTCTCTGCTCAAAACCTTTCTCTGATCATTTCTAAGGAACAAAACTAAATCTTCAAAGAGGACCATAAAAAATGTAGTAGAGGGTGGCTGCTGAGGGAAAGGATTAGCAACTCTCTATGAGACTATTTCCAGACCCATCTCCCATATCTCTGTTATACAACAAAGCCTCATACTAAAGGGAGAAGAACCATGAAATTTAAGCCTAAGGTTCCTGGTGGAAATCCCTGCATGTGGGAGAGGAAAAGGGGTGAAAACCTTTACCCCTGAGCAGGGAGGGAAAGTCCGGTGGAGGCACAAACCAGAGACCCAAGTTCGTATTATCTGCCTAAGACCAGCTTCCTTAGAACATCACAAAACAACTTTTGCCTTCACTCACCCACCACCTCACCCTCTTCCTCAGTACCATCTACTAGTGTGGTGTAAGCATATTAGTGGTGTGCGGTCTGCAGAGCTCCAAAAGATAGATTCTCTCTGGGACCAGCGTAAAGACACGGAGCAAAGACAAGAAGGAAGACCTGAGCTCAAAAGGGTTAGATATTCACAAACCCCCTGTTCTAGCTTGCTAGCTGCCTGAATGCAACACACCAGAGATTGATTGGCTGTCAATAAAAGGGGATTTATTTAGTTAACATATAGTTCTTCAGAGTAAAGGCAGCTAACTTTCAACTGAGGTTCTTCCTTATGTGGGAAGGCAGGACAATCTCTACTGGTCTTCTCTCCAGGCCTCTGGGTTCCAACAACTTTCCCCAGAGTGATTCCTTTCTGCATTTCCAAAGGCCTGGGCTGGGCTGCAAGTGCTGAGATAAGGTATGCTGGGCTGCTTGGGCTGTGTTATGTTGAGCTCTCTCATTTAAGCACCAGCCAATTAAATCAAACGTCATTCATTGCAGCAAGCATGCCTCCTAGCTAACTGCAGATGTAATCAGCAACAGATGAGGTTCACACACCATTGGCTCATGTCCATAGCAATAGAACTGGGTACCTTCACCTGGCCAAGTTGACACCTGAATTTAACTACCACATATCCACCCCTTGTCAACTTGGCAACTACATGCATCACCTTAAACAATATTGAAGTGCAAAAAATTCTCTTCTAATTGTGGAGTTATGAATCTCAAAACAAGTTATCTAATGCCAATATGCAAAGGAGGACATTCACAGGATACAGGTTTTCATTTCCATAGGGAGAAATTGGAAGGAACACAGGAGTCACACGACCCAAACAGTTCTGAAAACTGACAGAGCAAGCATTGCTGGATTTCAAAGTCTGAAAGTCATATATCCTTGAGCTTTAGAAAGTAGCAGTCCCACCATTTCCAAGGGCCTATGCAGTGGCCCACCTCTTTCTGAATCAACCTTGGGGGACACTGAGGAGGCCACCTTTTTCTCTGCTCCACCCTCTCCAGGCATTGGGGCCACAGGTGGGCTCCCTGCCATTTCCGGGGTACATGCTCAACCCCTCCATGCAGTGGCAGCCAGGCTCTCCCCAGTCCCCAAGAAGCATGCTGTACCTTTTCCAAGGCCTGAGGCAGCACAACTCTTCCACTACAACAAGGTGGGAGACTCATCCTCTCCATGTATATGGGTGGGTCCACTCTCCTGGCTGAGGTTTCTTGGCTTCAGACCTGAGGTTTCTTGGCTTCAGACCTGAGCTTCCATGGTTCTCACTCTGCAAACTTCAATTTGTCCCTTTTGTGTCTCCCTTTGTCCAGATTGGCAGTGGTTTCATTTAGACCAACAGTCTCTTCAAGCACTCCAGGACTTCTCCATCACTCTCTTCACAGTTCCTCCAAAATCTTCCCCTTATCCATCCAAAAATCTGGTCCAACATGTCTGGTGTTTACAAATTGCAGCAGCATCCCACTCCTGGTACCAAGTCGTATTAGTTAGGGTTCTCTAGAGAAACAGAATCAATAGGAAATATTTGTAAACATAAAATTTATAAGTATCTCACATAACCATGGAAATGTAGAGTTCAAAATCTGTAGGGTAGGCTCTGAAGCTGATGATTCCGATGGAGGGTCTGGACAAACTCCACAGGAGAGGCTCAGGGACTGAAGCAGGAAGAGAGCCTGTCTTCTGAATCTTCCTTAAAAGGCTTCCAGTGATTAGATTAAGCACGACTCACTGCAGAAGACACTCTCCTTGTCTGATTACAAATGGAATCAGCTGTGGATGCAGCCAATGTGATCATGCTTTAATTCCATGAAATGCCTCTTAGCAACAGACAAGCCAGGACTTGCACAACCAGACAAACAAGTACCACCACTTGGCCAAGTTGACACATGAACCTGACCATGACACTCCCCTGGCAAATTAGCCCACAAAATAAAAAACCTGGATCACTAAAGAAATCTGAAATCCTTGATGATGAGGGTAACCATAGAAGAAACTAATTGAAAACATAGTCTAACACCTGGCTAGATTAATGCAAATATCCACTCTAAAGGTGTACCAGAAAGAAAGACATGTTCAACCTAGAGCATAATAAAAACGAAAAACATTTCTCAGTGTCAGTTGTCTTAAACCATTTGAAATTCTTTCAGCAGAAAGTAAGGAGACATACTAAAAGTGGAGCTATATCAATCCACATAAACCAAGCAATTATCAGAACTGGAATCTGTTATGACAGAGATTTTTAAAGTATCAGACAATGAAAGTAAAATTGCAATAAGCATGATTAATCTATAAAAAAAAGTAGTGGGGGCAGTGCAATGGTCACTCAATGGCAGAGTTCTCGCCCGCCATGCCAGAGACCCAGGTTCAGTTCCCGATGCCTGCCTATGCTTAAAAAAAAAAAGTAGAGGAAGAGGTAGATAGCATGCATAGTTTTATGATTATAATTTCAGCAAAACAATGGAAGTGTAAGAAAGACTAAATGGAAATGCTAGCAATAAAAAGCCAAAAGTCTTAAGAAGAGTGCTTTCTACATGTTTATTTTTTCAATTCCAGTGTGCAGGTAAAGTGCTTTTAGAATTAGTAGTCTATAATCCCATGGGAATCAAATTTACCATCTAGAGTACAGTACTGAGGTAATGTTCTTCTTTCTTATTCCTAGAATCAGTATTAATTTTCAGTTTACTTACATCAGCAACATTTTACCCAATCCTTTTCAGTTAGCTTATACCTTTTTATGGATTATTTTGCAAGTCTGAATTTGATTCCGACATCCCCCTATCTTATAAGTGATTTTTAAAATTTGCATACTATAGTTTATTCTTTGAATTGTAACATCCTATGAATTTTAACCAATTCATAATGTCATGTACCCACCACTACAGCATCACACAGAATAGTTTCACCACCCCTAAATCCATGTTCTCACCTATTAAGTTATTCTTTCTCCCAAATTTCTGGCAACCACTGATCTGTTTAATGTCTTTGTAATTTTTCCTATTTCAAGATGTCAGTGTACGTAGGTTTTCAGTATGCCTTCTTTTACTTACAAACATGCATGTAAGATTCCTCTAAGTTTTGAGGGGATTGAGAGCTTATGTTTTTAATCACAGCATAGTTTTACATTGTTACTCCACATATTTTTGTTTATTTGTTTGTTTGTAATCCATTCATCTATTGAAGGACATATAGGTTGCCTCTAGTTTTGGGTGATTGTAAATAAAACTGCTATTAGAAGAATACATGCAATGCAGGTTTTAGTGTGGACAAAAAAGTTATCTTTTTATAATTTAAATTTTTAATAAAATTATCTATATTGCCTATACAGAATCATTTTATGGATTACAAACTTGATATTGTAGATACTTGGTATTCACTTTTCTGTGGAACATAGCATTTTTTTTACTGAAAATATACTCTCTGTAGGAGCTGAGGTACCTGGTAAATTCAGAAGAAATTGGAAGATAATTCAATTTTAATTATTTTCTATTGAAATAGATATATATTTTACTAGGTCGAAAATTAATTTTAGAGAAAGATGTGATGTTCTTGATAAGCTTTTATCAGTGATGTCACATGGCAAATGGTAAGTGTCAGCAAATATATTTGCAGGTTATGCATTGCCTATGAGGTTTTATTAGAAATGGAATCCCATGGTCTTGGATTTAATTAAATACATAGTTTATTTTTGCTCATTGCAAAATTTTATGTGCTTAAAATAGTTTATATCAAATAGTTACTGTATCTAGTTAAATTTTATTAGTTTTCTAAATTTAGATGCAGCTAAATTTCAAGAGTTTTATATTTATTGTATTATCATACATATCAATTTATATCATTAAACCAAGCTGGTCATCAAAAGTGTCTTCTTCACTAATTTTCTTTTGATGCATCCAATGACTTTGATATTGAGCTGATCTCACTTGCACATTTGGAAAGCCATTCTTCTGCTAATGGAGATAATATATTAATGATTATTGTTCCACAAACACTTTCATGCATACACAGAGCAGCTTGAAAGTGAAAACAAAAAATTTTGAGACATATAAATATTTGACCTAAATGAAAAGTCTTGCTTTACAGAGTGATGTGAATATATATTCAGCAAACTTTCTTAATTATTAAATTTTAGGGAGATTCCTTTGAAAATGACCAGTAATTTTGGAGAAGTCTCTATTAATTATTCAGCATCTTAGTATCTTAAAATTTTCCTGTTTTATCATCATGTCAACAAAAATTGGACAACTTAGACATACATTTTTGTGCAAAATGCAGATTCATTGTTGATTAGTAGTTAAACATAAAGTTTCTTTCACTAACTGCTACTCAAAAGCTTACTGCAAAATAAAAACTATTAAAATATCTAAAAACAGCTGATGATATTGAGTATTAAATCATGTCCCCCTCAAAAGAATTCTCCAGGTCCCAAACCCTGGTCCTGTGAATCTGAACCCAATTGAAATAGGCCCTTAGAAGATGCTGTTAATTTAGGTGTGACCAAACTGAATGTGTGTGTGTGGGGGGCTTAATCTAATATGACTAAGGTCTTATAGAAAATGTAAATTGGACAGAAAAAGAGGAAGACATGAGGAGCAACCAGAAGATGGAGTCCACGGAACGCTGAAGGAAAAAGAGATGATGCTACCATTTGCATTGCTATGTGACAAAAAAACAAACAAAAAAATCTAGCAACCCCAGCAATTTCTGGCCAGCCAGAAGACACACCATACATACATGCAATATATGGCAAAATGAATAAAACCATATACCAAGACTATCATGTGACTAGTGGGTACCTTATTGACTGATACTTATCCTACTACCAACCCCCAACTTCCAATTTGCAAGAAGTTAGCTCTATTTAGCCACTGCTGTCCCAGTCCAATTGCATTTCAAAAGAATCAAGAGAACAGTATAAAGTTGTTTTTTATTGTCATTCAGATTTAAACAGGTTTTTAATTGAAAATTATCATCATTACATCAAACATACCTCTGGACAATATCAACGCAGAATTTGTAAATAAAAAGTGTAAGAACAAAATCAAGTCCCTAGTCATTTTAAGACAACAACATTTTAAATGAAAAATCCAGGAGATTTGAAACTCCAGGGGGTTACCAGGGCAACAGGATTAAATCCAAACTATAACAGAAAACCAGGCCCCTGGTTACCCTGATTTATACATCAGTATGTAAAGGAAAATAATAGTTTTCCTTTGGGGAAGCAGAAATGGCCTGCAGAGAACATATTAATCTGATGAAGGGCTGGGAAGTAAGCCACAACATAAACCAGGTATAACTTTTCTCCAGTTTTTAGCTTCATATTGAAATAACTAACTAACTTGTGGGAGTAGAGTCATAAAACTCTCATGACTGTCTTAGTGATGCTCACATATAACCTCGGTTTGAAACAGTAGCAAAGGGTTCCTAGTCTTTGAATCTTTGAAACTTCTCTTTATCATTGCAATTATGCAAACCATTATAATCTCAAAAGAATGGGTAAGGCATGTATGTTTGTACTATAGCCATTCTTGAAAACTAAATTCTTAATAAACTTCTTAGGTTATAATGCATATAACAAATTGTGATCAATTGTTACGCAGATGTCTTTCAAAACTATTGTACAGATTGAGAAAAATTCTAGATTGATAAGCAAGCCATTTGTGAGAACAGGTGATATTTTATAAATTATTCATAATCTCTCAGACTGAGAGACACATAATCAAAATCCTCTTTGTTTATACTAAACTGATAACACCTAACAATGGTTAGGATCGACTGGCTCAGAATGGTAGTTATTGAACACTTGGTATAGAAACATTTCAGTAAACTAAAAAGCACCCAGTGCACTGGCTGTTTTGGAGTGTTTATTTCTCATTCATATTGCACATTCAAAATGTGGTACTTCAATTACATAGAAAACACTGCATCCATATGGTCAATAGAGTAAATGTTGGATGCATAATAGCAAATGAGCACATCTTTATTTCTAATCTAATTAGAAATATAATAATAAAATACTGGCTTAAATTCTGTCTGGTGGATAATAAGAATGCAGAGTAGTCTTAGATTTCACTTGTGTTTACGGTTAGCTTAGAGCCTAGTGAAAGAGACCAACTATGCATCTGTAAAATGAATCTTATAAATTCTGTCATCATTTGGACTGATCAGCACAAATGTAAGCAATATTTGCTGAAGAAGGTAGGTGGTGATTATAAGGTTTGAGTTAAATGTTTTACCTATTCTGTATGTCCTATAGATTTAAAATTCTTTGACTTTGAACATGTTATTTAAATGCCCATTGTTTTGAGCTACCTAGTTTTTCAGAGAGGAGATTAATAAATAATTGTTTGTAACACAAAAACTAAGAGGATTTTTTCAATAGTCAAATTCATGGATTGTTACATAATGAATAAATACATCTCACTGCTCATTGGAAGTATTTTTCCTTTCAATATTATGTAGATAAGATATATGCATTTTTCATGAGATAAATTTCTAGTACTCAAAGGAAGTTATTGTTTCCAGCTCTTCCCTCAATATGGACTTAGCATTTTCAGGCTACAACACTATTTCTCAAGAATACACACTTAATATGCTCTACTGACACATTTACATGGACATATTACCATTATACTTTATCCCATTTTTCATAATTATTCTTAATTCTTGAACTCAGTGCAAAGTTCAAGAATACTTTTGCATATATATGGGAAAATGTGTCTCTTATTTACTATAATTCTGTCCGTGCAGGGAAGTATAGCAATGCCAGCATGTTACCCAAATACTATAGCTAATTCATATTTAGTTTGGAGACAATGAAAATGTCACAGAATTTGAAAAATATGTACACTATAATTAAACAGCAATCAGAAGTGAGTCCTAGAATAAAGCTTAGAGAATATTTTGAGAAAAGTTATAAATTACAAAGTCAGTGATAAATGTGGGAGTTTGTTTCTTTGGAAATACCTTGAGGTGATAGACTAGCGCCTAAATGGGGGGGGGTTCACAAGTCTGAGTTATGGGAAATAGTAGGAAGAAAATGAACAGATTCTAGATTTCAGAGAATCTGAAAAGCATGGCAGAGGATTTTAATGACAGTATGGGGTTAACACATTATTTAAGGAAGTAGTATTTCACATTAGAAAAGTGTCATTCTTGAAATATTCAGAAGGAAGATGGCTCTAAGTTCAGGGAAAATAAAACAGGATAATTTTAATTGCAACAATAACTATAGTAACATGATAATAATAAGAAACATATTGTAGGGGTTAATATCAAACAGAAGACATTATTTAGGAATTTCTTGTAGAATTTTACCATTTGAAACTTGTCAACTATCTGGATTCATGGCTTTTAAAATCTGAGGTCTCATATTTGTTTTGCAAACCACGAAATCATGGGCAAGTTAACTTTGAAATGCCAATTTAAACAAATGTAAAATGTAAATATTTACCTTACTAGATGGTTGCAAGTTTCAAATCTGGTGAGCAAAATTATTAGTGAATTCCAGTAGTATATTGGTAAATTCAAAAATATCATTATTTTTTCTTTCCTGGATCTAGGAACTAACTTTTTTGGAACTCTAAGAAAATTGAACAAAGCATTCACTCCATAAGAACAAATGGCATCAATTCTATCATGCCCGAGGGAGGTCTATTCAAGACTGTATTTCAGGTTCCAACTAAAAAATAAAAATAGCCATGGAGCACAGGAGTAGATTGCCGATTTGAAGGCAGAGTGCTTATACTAATCTGCAGTTGTGTTCTCCTTTATCAGTGGCATGGACTATGTATAAATGATGTTCCTGTACACCTGCAGACATGATAAGTTCAAAACAAAGTGCACAATACCCCAGAATTATTATCATCTTTCTTAGCATACACCTTATTTTATCTACATGTTAGAAAAAAATGTCTTATCCCATATAGCTCTGCTTGTTCCTTGATGACTTTACTTAAAGGCCAAATAATGTATCAGTGATATTTTAATAACAGTTCACATATTTAATAACAGGTAAACCATTACCACAGTAGTCCTAAACATTTGAAAAGAGGAAGTAAAACCAGAAGATTCAGAGGCAACAAAAGTCCTGGTTTATATAAAGAAATGTGCCACAAATGGCATCAAGGAGTTTCATAGCCTCTGTCCTGCTCTCCTTTCCCAATTTGATGAGACAAAGCACACAAAGGAAATTATGAGATACTGTAGACTCACAAAAAGGTCTTCAACTTTATTGCTAAAAACTAATGCCATAGTTTATAGGAAGTTAACTTTTCCCCAGACTGTTCCAAATATTGAATATATTGACTTAATTCCCTATGAACATTTTGGATATATTTTTGCATTTGATCAGAAGCTCATTGTTTAAGATAAATAGGTGATATCCCCAAAACAACTATATATGGTACTGAAAAAATCTAAATGTGATACAGAGGTCAGTAAGTTACATCAAATAGCAGATGGCAGAAGCAATTAAACACATGGGCTCTAAAATCAGATTATATTTATTTTACTACAGGCTTTACCTTACTGATTCTGTGACTATGGATACGCTTGTTAGTGCTTCTCAACATTACTTGTCTCATCTGTAAAATGAAGAGCCTTAAATTCTCCAATATTGTATTGGATATTCTAATTATTTTCATTTCCATATAAACTTTAGAATTGGTTTGTCAATATCTTCAAAACAGCTTGCTGAAATTTTACTTTCAATTGCCTTGATTCTATAAATCAAGTTAAGGGTAACTAACATCTTAGTATTAGGGTATCTTCCAATCCATGTGTGTGGAATGTCTATTAATCCATTTCTTATTTGATTTATTGCATAATGTATGTACAGTTTCTAAAAATAGATACTATGCATATTTCATTGCATTTGTACCTAATATGCTGCTATTAGAGGTTTGGCTAATATGTTGTGTTCAGTGTCTATTTCGATAACCTCTTAGACTCACTATACTTTCACCTTTGAAGGAGTATACTTTAACTGGCATGAAACATTAAAGTAAATTACGTCCCCTAAGAAAGATACATTTTATTTTTTAATCTGAATTTCTGTGGGTATGGGCCATTGTAAATAGGATCTTTTGAAGATATTATTGTTAATTAACTTATGATGCATCTGAATCATAGGCTTCAATCTATATTACTACATTATGTTGTAAGTAGAAGAAATTCAGATGCAATAAGTTAGAGACGGCCATGCAGCAAGAAGCTGGAAGTTAATGGAAACCAGAAGAGCAGATAAAAGAAGGGATCTCCATGTGATTGGAGGCACAAATATAAATCAAGGAACCCCAAGGACTGTAAGTCAGCACCTAAATAATACAGATTTGGGGAAAGAAAGCATAATGTTGTCAATGCTTTGATTGTGTACTATGAAAGCATGAGCCAATAAATTCCCATTGTTTAAGCCAAACCATTGTATGGTATTTGTCATAACATCCTGACAAAATAAGACATTTGTCTACCTATTTACTTTCCCAACTGTCATAGATAGCAGTGAATTACTGAAGCAAGAAACTGCCCTTCACAGTACCATTACAGTGGCACTTGCTGGCCCTACACTGGAAACAGAAGCATTCACAGGTATAAAGAGAGTTACCCTCTCTACTCAGCTGCTTGGAAATATAGCATAGCATAGCATAGACATTGATGCCTCCTTGCCACAGGATATAGTCAAATCTGAGACTTTATCACACCTGTTAGAGTTGGTGCCCTCACCCAGTACTCAGTCACTTGCAAGATGCCATAGTTTATAGGAAGTTACCTTTTCCTCAGACCATTTTGTAATCAGGAGAACACTTTGGAATCAACTGAGTCAACAGCAAAAGGATTTGGAAAGTATATGGATGATATTGCCACCATCACATGTGATGGAGCCCATTGGACAGTTGCTGCTTTTCATCCCTTAGACAGGATGTCCCTGTTAAAGGATAGGATGCAAAGGTAATATAACTTACTGGACTTCAGGTAGTTAAGAAACCTGAACTTGGCCAAAACTTCTCCATCTGCACATTTTTATAGACTCGGGCCATTGCTAATGGTTTGGCCATTTGATCTGGCCAGTGGCACTAGTGACAATTCCTTCTTTGGTATAAAGAATTCTTAGAATCATTCACTTCACAGATACCCACAATATAAATCAATGTCATACATATATCTCTACATTTAACGAAGAAATAATACAGGCTTCACCATGACCAACTTATTTCATTCAAAGTTCCCTGAATCACTGATAATGACCAAGATATTCATTCCAATTCTCAGAATACACAGTACTTGGCTCGTATACTGGGCAATCAATAGAAGATTCACCTCCTTTAATGGATTCAGACTGCAGGCTTCATAGCATGCAGTAGTGGCTAACTTAGACATGCTCAAAGTCAATTAAACAAAGCAGTTGCTCCTCAGGGATCAACTTTATTAAATTGTTGATCCCTGATCAACTCACTCAATTTTTTGATAAATGTTAGCTTAGAGTTATTAAAGCTCATCTCGCTCTTACCTGATGCTGTCTCCTTTCTCTGTTGTATCTCAAGCCATTTTCAAAGTCACTGTACTCTTCATAGAAAACCACTATGAGAACAAGAACCCTTTTGGGTGTGTGTGTTGTGTGTAGTTATAGATCTTGACAAACACATTTTGAGTATTGTTATCCTGCATTGTTGTGGTGGTCATAAAAATTGCATTCTGTCCAAATAAGGGTACAATTTTACTTCACATAAAATAATAGAATAAATATTGGGAAATGTCAAACATCTGTTTTTTAATAAAAGAAACAGCTTAAATTTAGTTTATGATATAAAATGGATAGTTCACTTGTAATATAAATATATCAGCTGTGGCATAAGATCTTAAAAGTGGTAAAAAATAAAGAAAAATATGATTGGACAATTCCTAAGAATGGTAGACAAATTTGGCAGGATTTCTCATAATCTTTGGATCATCTATGGTTTTATCAGGAGCCATTGTGGATTTAATGTGCAGTGATACACCAGAAAATGGTAAAATAGGAGTGTTTCTATTATTATTCACAATGTGAAATAAAATGCATTAACTGGGTTATTATCTTGTATTTCCCAAACAATGTAAGTGATCATTTTGTCAAAATAATATAGAATAATTATATTCTGTATGATAGTGAAATAAATAGAAGGAAAGATGACATAGCCTTGAAAATTAAAAAAGAATTAGAGAAATGCAGAAACAATCAAGGAATTTCGAAACTGTGGTTGGGAGAGATAATGTAAAAACAAAAACTACAGAGAACATTAGAAGATGCACAAGAACACAGTGAAAGCAGAGATGAGATAGGCAGAAGTCCTATATAAATATCAAGTTTAAGCCCAAAATATGCTGCTTATGAGAATTTCTTCATCTCCCATTTAAAAATTCTTCCCTGCATTTTTTGACAGTGGTTTTCTGCAGTGCATGGCAAGGCTTTGCTTCAAAATCCTAAGGGTCTGCTTTGTGATTTTTCCTATAGGGGCCTGCCAAAGGCTCTAGACAACATCCCTATTTGCCACTGACACTTCCAGCAACATTTGGTCTGCCTGATTATATGACTCAAGTAGCAGAGCAGCTTGCAAAGCAGCCTGAACATGTAACAGAGCCTTCTCTTGTACCGAGCTCCACATAAATCTAACAGCTTTACTGGTCACTCGGTAAATGGGCCAGAGTAGCACACCCAAATGAGGAATATGTTGTCTCCAAAATTCAGAAATACCAAGTAAGCATTGTGCCTCATTTTTGGTTTTAGGAGGTGCCAGATGCAACATCTTATTCTTCAACTCAAAAGGGATATCTCAACATGTCCTACAGTACTGGACACCTAGAAATTTCACTGAGTAGAAGGCCCCTATATTTTTGTTGGATTTATCTCCCATCACCTGACATGTAAATGCCTTATCAATAAGTCTAGAGCTGAATGCAAACTGTTTCTGGCAGTCCTTACTTACAGCTCTTGAGAAAAAAGTATTTGCCAGATCAATAGCTCCATACCAGGTACCAGGCCATGTGTTGATTTGCTCAAGCAATGATACCACATCAGAAACAGCAGCTGCAATTGGAGTCACCACCTGCTTAAGTCTGCATTAATACACTGTCATTCTTGAAGACCCATCTGTTTTCTGTGCAGGCCAAATAGGAGAGTTCAGTGGGGATGTGGTGGGAATCACCACCCCTGCATCCTCCAAGTCCTTACGAGTGACTCTAATCTCTCAATCCCTCCAGGAATATGGTATTGCTTCTGATTCATTGTTTTGCTAGGTAGGGACAGTTCTAATGGCCTTTCTACCATAATAGCCCTAACTCCATGAGTCAGAGAACCAATGTGGAAATTCTGCCAGTTGTCGAGTATGTCAATTTCAAGAATGCATTCTAGAGCTGAAGAAATGATCACAGAATGGGTGTGGGGACTCCCTGGACCCACTGTGAGATGGATATGAGCTAAAACTCCATCTGACCTCCATATACCCTTATTCTGATTAGTTGACCAAAGTGACATTTTGGTCCCCTGTAATTAATGTCACTTCTGAGCCAGTGTCTAATAATCCCTGAAATATCTCATCATTACCTTTTCCCTGCACAGTCACCCTGTTAAATGCGCAGTTACCCTGTTAAAGGCCATAGGTCTCCTTGGGGAAGGCTGTGAGGAAAGTTAACAGTGTAAATTTGGGGCAGTGTAAAATGGTCCTTTCCCAAGTGTATCTGGCCCTCCCCTCATTCAAGGAGCTCTGGGTCTGTAAACTATCTCAAACCTGGGAATTGATTAAGGAACTGTGACTTTCTAATTCAAGTTAGACTTCTGTTCACTTGACCTGGAATTCTCCTTATACAGTTCAAACAAAATTTTGTAGACTGCCCATCTATTTTACTTTAGGAGCCCTATGATCTACAGCCAACACCATGAGTCTCTGCGACTCAGATTATTTTGACTGCTGCTTTGAATCCACTGTTCATTATGGTGGCCATGCCCACCTTGTTCATGGTGATTGATTATCACCAAAGGGCCTCTGCCAACTCAGAATCTAATCATCCCCATTCTGTTTAAGGATTCTAGCTCAGCAACAGCAGCTCACAGAGTAATATCTGACCTACAGAGAATGGCATCTACAGAGCTCTTCAGGGATGAAGGAGCTAGTCTCACAAATTTCTCAAGGTTCTGGTGAAAGATGTGGCCCCTGGACATTCCTGGGGTGTGTGAGCAGGTCTTCCATGATAAATTCACTCTAATATCCCAATCTCTCTAAACCTCTAGGTCCCCTCATCAACATAATACCAGGGCAGTTTTGGCATTTCATTCTCAGGTAATGTTAGCCACCTTTTGAACCATGTTTCAGCCAACCATCCAAACAAACTGGTAGTGCCCATTCTAACTCTTTGAGCTACAACACTAAATGCAGAATCTCTGCTTAATAGACCCACATCAATAAATTCAGCTTGTTCCAACTTTATATTCCTTTCACCATTATCCCACACCCTTAATATGCATTCTCACACATATTCCCCTGATTTTTGTCTATATAGATTTGAAAACTCATGCAGTTCTTCTGGAGAATAGCATACCTTCCCTCGAGTCACACTCTGTCATTAATCTTTCAGGATCTTTTGGGACTTTAGTCTAGTTATAGGTCTAGAAGCAAAGAGGGGTGGTGGGGATGGGTCATGAAAAGAAATAGAAGGGTCATTCAAGCCAGTTATTTCAGGGGATTCTGTTGCAGTTTGATCTGGTACAACAGGAGTAGTAGCTCCACATAGGAGAGTGAGGGCTTTTCCTGGGGAGGGAAGGTGGTTGCGGGATTAGCAGGCAAATGAAGGGTTAATCTCATCAGGTGGAGGATGAACAACAAACTCCTATGGAGAAACTGGAGGCTGGGTAGCTATTTCCTCAATGTAGGCAGGAGGTTGGGAAACTTTCCTCAGAGCAGTTCATAACTGGTCTATCTAGTAAAGACTGAGCAGATCCACAGATCCTGTTTCCCCATGGCCATCATTATCAAACCATATTTCACCATCCCACATTTCAGGATCCCATTAGTTTTCAATTAAAGCTCTTACTTTAACAGCACACACCTGCAAGGTTGAGATTTTAGTTTAAATTATAAATCTGCTACACGCACAATGAGATTGTGTCTGGTTTTCAGAGATCTCAACTCTGAGACCATGGGAAATAGCATTTCCTTTCAGGGCACAAATTGAAACTTTACATCATTCATACAATTCTTAAGGTTCAAATTTAAAGCCTTCAACTCATCCCTTTCCCTCATCACTGTATCCAACATGTCTGACAATAACCAGCCAGCATCATTATAACTCTTAATTCCACAAAATTCCATAGCAGTGTCAAAAACATTTTCAGCCAGAGCCTTACCTCATATACGTGTACAATTGGTAGAGTCTAATGGTTATATTTTGAGTATTTCTTCAGCCAATCACCTCATGGACTGTCAGTGCCATCTAGATTACAGGAAACACAGTTATTAGTGCTTCTGAGTCTAGTCAGATTAGAAAATCAATTGTAAAAATCCATTTTTAAGATTGTACTTCTCAAGAAACACCCCATTCTCAGTATCAAGCTGTGTTAGTCAGGCTTCTCTAGAGAAACAGAAGCAACAGGAGAGATCTGCAAACATTCTCACTCAACCTTGGGAATGGAAGAGTCCAAAATCTGTAGGGCAGGCTGTGAGCTGGCACCTCTGATGAAGGGGTTTGGACAAACTCCACAAGAGAGGCCCACTGGCTAAAGAAGCAGTGAAAGAGTCTCCCTACTCCTTTAAAAGCCTTCAACTGAATGGATTATCTTACTGTGGGAGACACTCAGTTGATTGCAGATGTAATTGGCCACAGATGCAATCAGCTGATTGATGATTTAATACCAGCCTTCTGGCTTATCAACCAGCCATGAAATATTCTAGCAGCAATGGTCAGGCCAGTGCTTGCCTGACAGACAACTGAGCATAATCACATGGCCAAGGTGACACCAGAACCTAACCATCACATATGCCAACCTGAATCTCAAAAAGTGTCCCACCTCCCTTGGATTCCATCATAATTTATCTCCTTTAGTTCTTAGATCAAGGAGATTGATTTACACCTGTGCCCAAATCCTTGCCAGCCTATCTAACAACTAAACTATTTTTTTCAAATAATGTCATGGTATTACCTTCTGCGCACATTCAGCAGTGAGCCCATTGTTTGGTAACATCATTAGGGAGATACAAACAAAACTCTAATCAAAAACAACTCTTTGCCAGGGGAGATGTTGCTAATTACAAATAAAAATTCTAAGCTGGTGAGACTGTGGAAAGAATATAAAAATTGTGCAGCCATTTTGGAAAACAGTCTGAAAATTCTTCAAACTTTAAACACCAAGGTGACATCAGCAAGATTGAAGAGTAAGTAGTTCCAAATGCATGATACCCAAAAGAAACACGGAAAAACATTCATTAAGAACCAGCTATCTGAGATCTCTGGGAACAGTTGACAGTGTATAGCAAACAATTGGGTGTGGATTCAGGAAAAAAAGACAATGAAAAAATAGTAGGGAAGTTGCATGGCCTTTTAATTGCTCTGGCCCCACCCCTTCTCAGTGAGCTCCACCGTAAGTGAGATGGCAGCCTATGTTCTCAGTATGCAATCTGTGTCATGATTGCTGAAGTCTCTGTTATCTGGTTATAGAGTGAGCAAAGCACAAAAGCCCATTTTTGTGTGGTTGCTCCTTGAAAGATTGACTCAGAGCACTAGTATTTTTCACTAAACCTGGAACTTACCTAAAATACAGAAACAGTATGGAAAAGTGGTATTAAATTGAAGAAAGTCAGCCACTGGAGGTGAAAGATCTCAGTCAACACATACAATAGAGCATTTGTGGCTCTGGAACAAAAATCTAGGGAGAGAACTTTTTTCTGGAAATTAGCAACTGAGTAATATTTGTGTAAGGTGGGGAAGTTTGCCTTCCCTGTGCATACCCAGGAAAAGTTGCATGTTCAGAAAGATCTCAGAAGAGCCTAAGCATTCAACTTGGACAGATCTAGAGATTCAGTACCAGCTGGACTTGGTATTGAAAGAGAGTCTGCATATGGAGTCAACTCCAAAGACTCGGACAGATTCGGTTTGCTGATTGGATTATGTTGTTGTTGCTGCTTCTAAGTTCCTGGATACAAGGTGATCTCAGTTGAAATACCAGCTGAACACAAGCTAAAAGAACAGCGACTTCAACAATCATATGATACAGATTACAGAGTTGGCAAAGATAGCTTGGTAAAGTTACCAAATACACTACTATAGCCTTAAACAATTGTAAAAAATGATAATAATAATAAGTCATTTCTAGAGGAGAAGAAACTGATTGCAAGTTTTAACACATTAAAATATTCTAATGCCCATAATTCAGAAGAAAAAAATGTCATAAGGCATAGAAAGAAAGGGCCCTTTTGAAGTAGCAAAATAACCTAAAGATCCGTGCCTGAAAACCCACACACTGGAATTGCTCATCAAAGGTGTTGACTCCCTACAGGAAGACATGGGCAAAGAACTAAAGAAAATAAGAAAAATGATACATGAACCTAAGGTGAAATTCAATAAAGATGTCTACATTTCTAAGGGGAACCAAAGAGAAATTTGGGGGCTTAAAGTATAATTGAAATTTTAAAAGACACTACAGCTACACAATAGTAGATTTGAACACTCAGAAAAAAAAGAATCAGAGAACATGAATATATGAAAATTAAAATTTTTCAGTCTTAGAAGCAGGAATCAAAAATGGCTTTCAAAAATATGAATAAAGTTTATGGACATGTAGGATCATAACACACACTAACATATATGCTATAGAAATCCTAGTAGGAAAAGAGAAACCAGAGGCAGAAAGATTAAGAACTAATGCCAAAGTCTTCCCAAATTTGATGGAAAGACATCCTACAAAATGGAAGAAAATAGTTGCAAGTCACATATACGTTGAGGGTTAAATTTCCAAAATATATAAAGAACATCTACAACTCAATAACAAAAAGCAGTCAAATGGGCACTGAGAGCAGCCAGAGAAGGAAAATTAAATAAAGAAAAAATAGCATCAAGTGGCTTGAATAGATATTTCTTGAAAGAATATTTACATAAGGCCAATTTGCACATGAAAATACAGTCAACATCCTTAATCATTAGGTAAATGCAAATCAAATCCACAAAAAGTTACCACTTCATATCAACTAGGATTGTTATTATTAAAAATAAATAAATAAAGGCTAATAATGTGTTGACAAGAAAGTGAAGAAATTGGAACCCTTGCACATTGTTGGTGGAAATATAAAATGATGCAGCCACTAAGTAAGCTACTTGGCAATGCCTCAAAAACTTAAACATAGAACTGAAAAAACGAAGTGGCAACCTCACTCCTAGGTATATGTCCCAAATAATTGAAAACAGGGATTAAAACAGATGCTTGTACATCAGTATTTATGGCAACATTTTTAACAGTAGATCAAAGGTAAAGGCAACCAAAATGTCCATTTACAGATGAAAAGATAAACAAAATGGGATAGACATACAATGGAATATTATTTAGCTGTAGAAAGCAATGACATTCTGACACATGCCGCAACATGGATAAATCTAGTAATCATTATGTTGAATGAGGTAGGCCAGACACAAAACCATATATTCTGTATAATTGTAGTTTTTTTTAATATACATAATAAGCAAATTTGTTGAGATAGAAAGTAGATTACATATTACTAGGGGCAGTATGAGGGGGAATGGGGAATTATTATTTAATTGATACAGATTTTCTAGTTGGGGTGATGAAAAAGTTTTGATAAATGATATTGGTAATAGTAACAGAGCATTTTGAATGTAATTACTGCCACTGATTTTTACATGATTAAAATGGGAAGAAGTGCATTATGTATATGTTACCACAACAAAGACTATTAAAAAAAAAAAAACTTTACAGAGTTAGAATGTGACCCACGAAAAAAGAAAATGCTTAGAGAGGAAGCCACTGGAATCAGAAACTAGAAACAACACAACTGGGAAGAAAGACTACAGATGACAGCTATGTGCCTTCCCAGCTGACAGTGAAATCCTGGACACCATTTGGCCCTTCTTGGAATCAAGGTATTATTCTCTGCATGCCCTGGTTTGGACATTTTTAAGACCATAGAACTGTGAACTTGCAACTTATTAAATCCCCCTTTTAAAAGCATTCTATTTCTCATGTTTTGCATTCTGGCAGCTTTAGCAAACTGAAGCAGTAATTAAAATGATTGCACTTCTGGTGAATGTTGAAAAAATTCTAAGCAAAAGAAGCTAGCCTACAAAATACAACATATTATAAGATTGTATTTACATGAAATGCTCAAAATAAGCAAATCTATAGAAACAGAATTCCTACACCCCCAAAATTTCCTTCACAAGAACCATTTGTAGTCAGATAACGCTCTCCACTGTGAACCCATGACAACCACTGGTCTATTTCTCCCTTAAGTTTTTTCTTTTAATGCATGCCATATTAAGCTATCATACAGTCTATAATCTTTCGAAACTGGTTTTTTTCATTTCACATAATGCCTTTGAGATCCATCCAACTTTTTCTTTTTTCTTTTCTTTTTTTTTTAAGAGTGTAAGCAAGATTCATGTTAATTCTTGGAATGTTTGGTAAGAACCACCAGTGAAGCCCTCTGGTCCTGGCCTTTTCTTCGCTGGTGCACTAAAACTTTTAGAATGCCCTGTATATTACATTAAACAATACCCTTGTTGGCTCTCCATTTATCTTGACCCTAGAAATACTGTGTTCTATTCCACTTTTTCATGTAGCAGGAGTGGATGGTTCAGTCTTGGAGTATGTTTAACTTTGCAAGAATCTTACACATTGTTCTCCAGAGTAGACACATGTGCAGGAATTCTTGGCCATTAATAACATACTTTATAATGTATACAAAATACTTTATATTTTATATAGTTTATATTAATAGAGTATATGGATATACTTTATATCAAAGCCTGGAATCAAGTATACTACTGAGCAAACTCAGATTTCACCGTAAAAGTACACAATATAGGATCACGCATTTTATCTACTTTCTCTAAATCTAAGGATGCCAATTATTAAGAAAGCTGTAATACTTTGCTATAATACTTCACTAAAAATTCATGACTTTCAAAAGATAAATCTCAATACTAGTGAAGAAATTACTTATCCAACTTTGTTGCACCATAGAATTACCCATTTGATTTTTATTAGGCTTAGATTAAATTCTGACCTTTTAGTTCAGATTTTCTGATTGAAATTGAATTAAATCGAATTGAATAGTCACTGTTGATTTAAAATTAAAATGAGAAGGGTAAGTTACAAGTAGGTGGTCATTATTTCATCAGTCTTTCTCTTTGCCTCATGAATGTCTAATATTATAAGTAGAATTCTATATTCCTCCAACATCCCATTAATGGTTCTCAAGGGAAATCAATTAAAAAGTGTTACTAAAATTAACTGTATTACAGATCATTAGTTTTTCCATCTCCAGAGACACTTAGTTAAGTACTCATAAAAAAAAAAAACACTCCTCTAGCTTATTCAAAAACACATAAAATGTGTCTCTTAGGCTAAAATATTTTTTGAAACCCTAAATCACTCAACAGGTTAGAAATGTCACAGAATACATGTCAGTTGAGTCCCAGAAAAATATTTTTGGAAGAATACAGATTGGATTTTCCCATCCTGTGGACCCAGGCTTTGAATTGAGAAAAGGATGAATGTTGACCAGGAATAATCAAATATGAACTACACAAAGCTACAAAATATGACAAAGGAAATAAATAGCAATCTGGCCTTCCTTCCTTCCTTCTCCTTTCTTTGTTTCCTTTTCTTTCTTTCATTATTTCTTTCAATTGTCACATGTCTATACTTATGAGAATAATGGATTCCAGTATCTGAAATTCCACAATCCTGGAAAATCTATAAATCAGTTCCTTAGGGCTGGGTAAGTGTTTTCTCCATATCTTCAACCTGCAGTCTGTTGCAGTACCACATTTAGACTTAGTCCTCAAGAGGCAGAACCACCACTTTCTCTAAGTTTTCTGCATAGATCCTACCTGTTTCCTGGAGAATGCACCTTGAAATGCATGGTTTTATTACCATTATCAGTTTGAATATCGTTTGTGTGTCAGATTCCTCATTTGTATATTAGATGCAATAATACTTTTTAAAGGGTCAAATTTTTCATACTACAAGTTGTGCAAAAAATGTAATTCTTTGTTTTCTGAATCCAATTTCATCTTCCTCTGGATCCTCCAATCCTAGTGCTACCAGAAAAAAAATGGAACTAACAAATGACTATTTTCCAGGCTAGAAGTTTATTGGGCATTAATTCATTTTCCTTTGGGTAAATAATCAATTCAAACTCTCTAAAGTAGCTGTTCCTCTTCTCTCGAGTTTTTCTTCTCTATCCTACTTTCCAAGGTGGCCTGTAACTTGGCATGAGCCACCTGCGATTCCTGTGGCATTGGTTGGGGGTGAGCAATCTGCACGTTGTTCCTCTCTGCTGGCACTTACTGGTCTCTTGCTGTATCACGGCAATGCCTCTGGGCATTGTTCTTTGTCCTCACTGCCTTTGTGGACGAAGTGTCCTCTGCATAGTGGGGTTTTACTCCTCTACCAACATTGATATTTCCAATCATAGAACTCTAACCATTGCTTTTTTATTTTTTTGCTTTCTTTGCAATGCAACCTGAGCATATTTCAACAATACTGGCATTATTTTCTTTGCCTATGTCTTCCAAAGTTTGTGACAGCTGACCTCAGAAATTGAGGAGGGAGTCAGGTAGACTTTTCTAGCCAAATATCACCTGGTAAGACAGTACCAGACACACTTATTCCAGAAACAGGATGCATATCCACTACCATCCTCATCTGCACTCTGCCTAATATCTTACACTTTGACTCTGTTAAACAGACTACCCTCGTGGTTCACTGAAGGATCGCCAAGTCCATTTCTCTCTTCCTAGAACTGGTTGCAGTAGACCATACAGAGCTTCCCTGGTAAATATTTTCCGGATTTTAAGCATCTGTCTCACTATGCTTCTAGGATGTGTATTTCCCTGACTTCTCATTTTGTTGGCAGACCCCAATGTTAATATCTATATAAAGCAGGACTAACTAACTCAGTATAATTGGTAGATATATACAGAAGCCAAGTTCATACATCTAAACCAGACCCCTGAATCTTCAGGACCATTCTACTATGGGTTGGCTATAATTTGTTCACCCATTCACTTTGTCTTCCATTTATAAGATGAAATTGAGCTTGAGTTTATGCTATGCACTAGAAATGGCACAGTAGAACCAGACACAGATGCTATAGTACCTGCTATACCTACATACTGTAGATAGCTACACTATCTTCTTATGTGAACTTGGGCATGATATATATGCATCATGTATCTCTGTATTTTAATTTCCTCACCTGCAGAATGTATCTCTTAATAGGTCATACCCAGACTATTGTTGGATAAGGAATATATAGATATTTTACTATATTAATAATGATTTAAATTATATGATGATGTCATAACTATTGTTGCTATTATTATTATCTTAATTCTAATATATGATTTTTCTCTGTTACATCCTTGGAGACTACTGTTCAAAACAGTAACTATTAGGTGGGCCACGGTGGCTCGGTAGTAAGCGTTCTCGCCTGCCATGCCAGAGACTCAGGTTTGATTCCCGGTGCCTGCCCATGTGAAAAACAAACAAACTATCATTATGGTTTTTGAAAGTAGATGTTGAGAAAAAGGCTGACATAAAACTTGTTGATACAGTATATTCATTCTTAATGGAATTCATCCGAAATCATCATTTTTGAGAAGTCCATTTGCAACTTTATCAGTGTGGCTTTGCTGATTAACAATGACTAGCATACTATGTCATACTTAGAATAGGAGTTAATAGGGGCATTATTGCATAAAGACAAGAAATGGTGGGTTTCAATTACTTTTCCATAAATAATGTATATTTTTTAATATGAACAAGAAATAAGTATCGTTAAGGAAAAATTGTGACTCATAACTAAGTTTTCCAATGAAAAAATTTCCATTTAGGAGTTTATGACCATTATAGTTAGCAAAATGCAATGTATTTCAATAACTTGTTTAATCTTTCTCAAAGCTCAGTGAAGTAAATCAAGTATTTATCATTATTACCCATTTTAATAACTGTAAAAGGAACATTCTATGAGTGAATAATTAAAATACGTACTAGAGGATTAACAAAGCTGAGAATAAAAATCTGTATTTAATATAATAAAAATATTATTCTTTTCACTACCAAACAGATTGTGAAAAGGGTTTGTAATTGTGAGAGATAGCCATTTTGCCATTTGTGGTTTAATATATCTTTTCTTATTTATTTTGCAGAATGTAAGCACTTTAAAGTTATTCAATCATGTAATAAACTGACATCTCTTATTTTTATCTACAGATATCAGATCTCAGACCTTAGCATGCCAAATAGGACATCAATTACAGAATTCATTCTTCTGGGACTAACAGATGACCCAGATTTACAAATTGTAATATTCTTCTTTATGTTGTTCACGTACTTATTGAGTGTAAGTGGAAACTTGATCATCATCACATTAACACTGTCAGATACTTCTTTGAAAACGCCTATGTATTTCTTCCTCAGAAATTTCTCTCTCTTAGAAATTTCATTCACAACAGTCTGTATTCCTAGATTTCTGATCAGCATTGCTACAGGAGATGCAACCATTTCCTATAGTGCTTGCAGACTCAAGTATTTTTTTTAATCCTTCTGGGAGCCACAGAATTTTTTCTTCTGACTGTTATGTCCTATGATCGTTACGTGGCTATCTGCAAACCTCTGCATTACACAAGTATAATGAGCAACAAAGTTTGCAACACGCTTGTAATCAGTGCCTGGTTGGCTGGATTCCTCATTATCTTTCCCCCTGTGATCATGGGTCTCCAACTGGATTTTTGCAACTCCAACATTATTGATCACTTCATCTGTGACTCTTCTCCTCTGCTGCTGATCTCCTGCACAGACACAGCATTCCTAGAGCTCATGGCATTCTTCTTAGCGATATTCACACTCATGATAACTTTGACCTTGGTGATTATTTCCTACACCCTCATCCTTAGAACTATTCTAAAGATTCCCTCTGGTCAGCAGCAGAAAAAGGCCTTTTCCACTTGTTCCTCCCACATGATTGTGGTTTCCATTTCTTATGGGAGCTGCATTTTCATGTACGTCAAACCTTCAGCAAAAGACGGGGTGACTTTGAGTAAAAGTGTAGCAATACTTAATACCTCCCTTGCTCCCCTGCTGAATCCTTTCATTTACACCTTAAGAAACCAGCAGGTAAAGCAAGCCCTTAATGATGCAATCAAAAGAGTGATATTATCAAAGAAAAAATAATTATTATTAAATGTGTACCCCAAACCACAAATAAACCCAAACTGTTATTCCAAGTGGTAGATATATGCAGGGAATAAAACACATAAATGTTCTTGCCATTGTAGAGCTCACTTTTAAAAGCAAGTGTGAGACAATATTATCATGCCTCATCATATAGATTAAGTAGAATATAAAAACTTGGTGAACTAAAGTCAAGAACACGGGGTATCAGGTTGGGGCCTATTGTAAAAGGTCCTAGATTGTAAGCTGTTACAGTGGTCACATATATTCAGGAGGTGTAACTGTTATTTCTAAATTCTGAGATAATGAGCTGTTTGTTTATAACCTGATTGTTCACAGAAACTTTGGATTTTTATGTGATAGCTGAGACTCAGAGTTAGAGCTCTGAAGCTATGAAAGTCAGTAGTATTCTATACAGGAATGGTTTAAAAAGTTGAAAAGGAATCAGACTTTGACTAGAGGTATGAATGAAGCTGATCTGGAAGGGCTAATTTAGATCCAAATACAGGGTAAAGCCTGATATCATCCAAATTTTAAAACTTCAATTTATGTGTGAGACTAAAGGGAGAGATGTTTATTTGGTGCAAAATTTATGTTTTGAATAGTGCATTTCCTAATTTAACTTGGATGGTCAGTTTAATTGAACATGACGATACACTGAATTTTGAATAAGGTTGAGATTTTGTTGGTTTGTCTAGGTTAGTGTGATTCCCTGATATATCCCAGAGTAATTTGGCAGTGAATAAAGAAGTATTTGCAAAGTCCCCTTGAGGGAATCAAGAGAAAAGAGGAAATAGTCAACTTCCCCATTTGGAAAATATCTGATATTCTCACAAGCAGTACGGACAACCAAATCAATAGGTTGAGCCCTGGAACTTGGAGTTTGCCCTTATGAAATTTATTCCTGCAAAGGATAGGCTAAGCCTACTTACAATCATGTCTAGCACTTGTAGTTTTCTGTTGTTTTTTTTGTTGTTGTTGTTAATGCAAGAGATGGTATCTCACTATGCTTTGATTTACATTTCCCTAATAGCCAATAATGTTCAGCATCTTTTCATACGTTTTGAGCTATATGTATCTCCTCCTAGGAAAAGTGTCTATCTTTTTGTCTTGTCCAATTTTTAATTAGATAATTTTTCTTTTTGTTGTTGAGTTACAATATCTCCTTTTATATTCTGGATATTAAATTCTTGTCTGACTTGTGGTTTCCAAACATTGTCTCTCATTGCATAGGCTACCTTCTTAATTTCCTGAAAAACTCCTTTGATGTGTAAAAGTATGCAATTTTGAGGTGGTTCCATTCATGTGTTTCTTCTCTCATTGCTTGTGTTTTGGGTATAAGGTCTTGGAAACCACCACCTATCACAAGATCTTCAAGATATATTCCTATGTTTTCTTCTAAAGGTTTTATGTTCTTAGTTCTAATGTTTAGGTCTTTGATAAATTTTGAGTTAATTTTTGTATACAGTATGACATATGGGTCCTCTTTCATTCTTTTTGATATAGATGTTGATTTCTGCAAGCACCATTTGTTGAAGAGACTGCTCTGTCCTAGTTGAGATAACTTGATCCCTTTATCAAAGATCAATGGGTTGTAGGTGTGAGGGTCCACTTCTAAATATTCAATTCAATTCCACTGGAAAGTACACCTATACTGATGCTAGTACTATGCTGTTTTGACCACCATAGCTTTGTAGTATGCTTTAAAGTCAGGTAGTGTGAGATCTCCCAATTCATTTATCTTTCTCAAGATATTTTTAGCTATTCAAGACTCTGTGCTTCCAAATAAATATGATTATTGTTTTTCTATCTGTGTAAAGTAAGTTGCTTGGATTTGAATTTAACTGGTATTGCATTGAATCTATAAATCAATTTGGGTACAATTGACATCTTACCTATATTTAGTCATCCAATCCATGAACAAGGTTTTCCCATTTACTTAGGTCTTCCTTGATTTCTTTTACAAAATTTTGTAGCTTTCTATGTATAGATCTTTTATGTTCTTGGTTAAATTTATTCCTAAGTAGTTGATTCTTTTGGTGGCTATTGTAAATGGATTTTTTTTCTTGATTTCCTCCTCAGATTACTCACTGCTGCTGTATAGAGACAATGGATTTGTGCACGTTGATGTTATATTCTGCCACTTTGTGGAACTCATTTTTAGCTCTATTAGCTTTAGTGTAGATTTTTCCATATTTTATACATGCAGGATAATGTCATCTGCAAACAGTGAAAGCTTTACTTCATCCTGTCCAGTTTGTATACCTTCTATTTCTCCTGACAGATTACTCTAATTAGAACTTCCAGCACAATGTTGAATACCAATGGTGGCAGTGGGTATCCTTGTCTTGTTCCTGATCTTAGAGGGGAAGGAGAGGGAAAGTCTTTCTCTGTTGAGTATATTAGCTGTGGGTTTTTCATATATTCCCGTGCTGGTTTGAAACTCATTGTGTACCCCAGAAAAACCTTGTTCTTTAATCCTGATTTAATATGTAAGGTTTGATTCAATTGCTTCCATGGAGATTGACTCACTCAATTGTGGGTATGACTTTTTCATTTGATTACTTCCATGGAGATGTGATGCTCCCATTTGTGGGGGTGACATTTTGATTAGTCAGAGATGTGACTCCAGCCATTCAAGGTGGGCTTTGATTAGTTTACTGGAGTCCTTTAAGAAAGGAGACATTTTTGAAAAGCTCAGTTACTTCAGCAGCCATATAGAGGCAGAAATTTGGAGATGCGTGATCTGCCAAAGGATATGCTTGGTGTACTGACAGAGAGGACAGAAGCCTAGACACAGATGTCTACAGATGCAGAGCCAAGAAAATATCACCATATGTCTTCCCATGAGATGCTAAGCAAGCCATAGCCCAAAGTTTTCCCTGAGAAGTTACGTGAATGCCCACTGATTCTTAGAAAGGAAGCCGCTGGAATTAGAAGCTGGGAGCAATACTACTGGGAAGAAGGACCAGCAGTTGCTGGCCATGTGCCTTCCTATGTGACAGTAGAAACTCAGACACCATCCAGGCCTATCTTTGGAATCAAGGTATCTTTCTCTGGATGCCTTAGTTTGGACACTTTTAAGCCTAGAATTGTAAAGCTGTAACTTAATAAATCTTTTATGAAAGCCAATCCATTTCTGGTTCAGGACTTTCCTTTGTTTGAGAGTTTTTGATGACTGATTCAATCTTGTTACTTGTGATAGGTTCTTTGAGATCTGTTTCTTCTCAGGTCAAAGTTGGTTATTCATGCTTTTCAAAGTAGTTGTCCATTTCATCTAAGTTGACTAGTGTTTAGCATGTAGGTGTTCATTGTACCCTCTCATTATCTACCTTATTTCTTCTAGGTCAGTAGTTATGTCCCCCTCCCATTTTCTGAATTTATCTATTGCATCCTCTCTCTTTTTTAATTTGGCAGCCTAGCTAAGGGTCCTTCTAGTTTATTGACTTTCTCCAAGAATCACCTTCTGGTTTTACTGATTCTTTTGTTTTCCTGTACTCAATTTCATTTGTTTATGCTCTAATCTTTGTTATTTCTTTCCTTCTGCTTGCTTTGGGGTTAGTTTTCTGTTCCTTTTCTAGTTCTTCCAGGTGAGCTGTTAATTCCTCAAAATTTGCTCTTTCTTTTTTTTAATGTTGGCATTTAGGGCAATAAATTTCTCTCTCAGCATTGCCTTTGCTATATCCCATGAGTTTTGATATATCCTGTTCTCGTTTTCATTTGTCTTGAGATATTTACTGATTTCTCTTATAATTTCTTCCATGACCCACTGGTTGTTTGAGTGTGTTCTTTAGCTCCTGTAAATTTGTGGATTTTGCAGCTTCTGCCTGTTATTGACTTCCAACTTCATTCCATTATTGTCTGAGAAACTGCTTTGCATAATTTCCATCATTTTAAATTTATTCAGACCTGCTTTGTGCCCCAACATGTTGTCCATCCTGGAGAATGATGCATGAGCATTTGAGAAAAATGTGTGTTCTGTGTTATTGTGTTCAATGCCCTGTAAATGTCTGTTAAGTCTTATTCATTTATAGTATTACTCAAGATCTCTGTCCTTACTGATCCTTTGTCTAGATGTTCTATCTATTAATGAGTGTGGTGTATGGAAGTCTCCAAATACTATTGTAGAATTGTCTACTTCTCTCTTCAGTGTTGACAGAGATTGCTTAATGAATTTTGGGGCAATCTGGCTCAGTGTATAGATATTTATGATTGTTATGCTTTCCTGAAGAATTGTCCTTTGTATTTTGTTTCTTTTCTGTTTCTATATTGTCCTTCTATTCTCCTTTAATAGTTTTACATTTTAAGCATAATTTATCTGATATTAGTATAGGTACCCCCACATGTTGCTTGAGTGAAATATCTTTTTCCAAACTTTCACTTTCAATCTGTTTCAACCCTTGGGTTTTAAGTCTCTTTTACACAGTGTATAGATGGATCCTGTTTTTATCTACTCTGCAAATCTATGTCTTTTGATTGGGGATTTAATCCATAAATATTTAATGTTATTACCATAAAGTCTGTACTTTCTTTAACCATTTTTTTTTTTAGATTTTATCTATCACATCTTCTTTTTCTCTCTTTGAGTCTCATTAGTTACTCTTCCTGCTAATCTTCATTTCTGCACTCTTCTGCAAACTTCTCTCTCCTATATTTTCTTATCCATCTCTAGTACTTTCTTTAGTATTTCTTGTAGAACAGGTCTCTTGTTCATGAACTCTCTCCATGTCTGTTTATCAGTAAATATTTTTTAAACGCTCCCTCAATTTTTGAAGGACAGTTTTTCCAGATACGGAAATCTTGGTAGGCAGTCTCTTTCCATATCTTAAATATAATTCAATGCCTTCTCCTCTCCATAGTTTCTACTGAGAGATCAACACTTTCTCTTACCGGGCTTCCTTTGTATGCGATGAATCACTTTTCTCTTGCTGCTTTCAGAATTCTCTCTTTGTCTTTGTCATTTGACAATCTGATTAGCAAGTGTCTTGGCATAGGTCTATTTGGATCTATTCTGTTTGGGGTATGCTGCGCTTCTTGCCTGTAGTTTTATATCTTTCCTAAGAGCTGAGAAATTTTCATTGATCATTTTCTTCATTATTCTTTCTGCTCCTTTTCCCTTTTCTCCTACTTCTGGGACACACATAACATATATATTCATGCACTTCATGTTGTCATTCTTTTCCTGAGAACTTGCTTTAATCTTTCTATTTCTTTTCCTATCTGATTGTGTGTGTGTGTGTGTGTGTGTGTAGAATATCAGATGTCCCATCTTCTAGATCACTAACACTTCTTCTACCTCTTTAAATATGTTCACGTATGTCTCCATTTTGTTTTTCATCTCTTCTAATCTATGCTTTTCATTCCCATAAGTTCAGCCATTTGATTAGGTTATTTTCATAGAGATGTGACACACCCATTGTGGGTGTGAACTTTTGATTAGATGGGAATGTGACTATTGATTCTTGATTAGTTTCAAGTTGATTCTAGATTAGTTTACTGAAGTCCTTAAAAGACATAACACAGGGACATATTTTAGAGGAAGCTGAGGCACAGAGGTTTGAAAATGTAGAAGACCTAGGAGATGCAAAGAGCTAAGAGAGCCAACAGAAGTCAGACAGGAACCAGAGTCCAGCAGACATTACCATGTGCCTTCACATGAGATGCTAAGAAAGTGAGAACCCAGAGTTTTGTCTCAGAGCAGGTAATTCAGAACCCACAGATGTTTAGAAAGGAAGCCACTGGAATTAGGAGCTGGGAGCAATAGAACTTGGAACAAGGACCAGCAGACAAAAACCATTTGCCTTCCCATGTGACAGACATTGACTTTTCTTGAGTCAAAGTACCATCTTCTGGATGTCTTAGTTTGGACATTTTTAAATCCTTAGAACTGTAAACTTGTAACTTAATTAATCCCCTTTAAAGAACTTGATCCATTGCTGGCATATTGCATTCTGGCAGCATTAGCAAACTTAAACACCATCCAAAGTATACAACCTATAGTTCATAATATCATCATATAGTTGTGCATTCTTCACCACAATCATTTTAGAACATTTTCATTACTCGAAAAGAAAAATTAAATAAGTAAAAAAGAACACCCCAAACATCCCATTACCCTATCCCTCATATTATTTATTTTTTGTCTTTATTTTATTATTTATCTTCCCATACAGTGGATAAAGGGAGGGTCAGTCACAAAGTTTTCACAATCACTCAGTAACATGATAAAAGCAGTATAGTTAAACAATCGTCATCAAGAAACAAGTCCACTGGATTACAGTTCAATAATTTCCTTCTATTATTCTAATACATTAGAAACTAAAAAAGAATATGTATATTATGAATAAAAATAATCTCCAAAATGACCTCTTGACTCTTAGTCACTGAAATTTTACTTTGTTCCATTTATTTTTCCCCTTTTGGTCAATAAGGCATTCTGAATCCCACAATGCCAGGGCCAGGCTCATCACCAGCAGTCATGTCCCACATTACCAGGGATCCCTGTACTCCTGGAGTCATGTCCCATGTAGTACCTGAGGGTATTGAATTTATTTACAAAGTTGGCTTAGACAGAGAGGCCACATATGAGTTACAAAAGAGGTTCTCTGGAGGTGAGTCTAAGCCATAATTATAAGTTGGCTTAGCTTATCTTTTATAAGAATAAATTTCATAAAGGCAAATCCCAAGATTGAGGGCTTGCCTTAGTAAATTGGGAGCCCCTAATGCTTGAAAGAATATCAGTAATTCCTGAGGTGGGGTTGCTTAATGTTTGCACATTGTTCCCCAGTCCCTCAAGAGGATTTTACAAATACTCTTAGAGTGGTGGTGTGCTGCAGGAAGGGAGAATTCTCTGGTGTTTCTATTAAGGCTCAATTTCAGACATTCATGGTGAATCTTAGTCCTGCAGATGTGACTTCACAATTGCAATTGCCACCCTTTATATCTAGTGCTAAACTTATATTATGTTCCAGTCCATCCCTAGGGAACTAGTTTTTTCTTGTCCCCCTTCCACAAATTAATGTATTTCCACGAATGTCTTCAAGCTATCAATTTTGTTGACCTTCTCCTTAAAACTAATCCTTTTGTTTCATATAGGAGGCACAGGGTCTGAGAAGAATTTGGGCAGTAGCTACTCTTTTGTTCTCCTTGACTGTACCACATAGGAAGCTTAACTCAGGTTTCTTCCTGTGCCTTTTTGAAACTGTTGTTTACCCCAGGAAAGCCATGATCTTTAATCCTCATTCAATATTGCTGGGTGGGATCTTTTTGATTATTTACATAGAAATGTGAACCACTCAGTTGTGGGTAGTACCTTTTGATTAGGTGGTTACCAAGGAAATATGTCTTCACCCATTCAAGGTGGGTTTGCTTACTGGAGCCCTTTAAGAGGGAACTATTTTGGAAAAATCTTCAACCCTGACAGAGCCCATACAACCAGAGATCTTTGAAGATTTAAGAAAATGCCCCTGGCAAAGGCATTGAAGAAGCCAGGAGAGAAAGCTAGCAAAGGTCACCACATGTCTACCCAATTGACAGAGATGTCCAGAATTCACTTGCTTTCCTAGCTAACAGAGGTGTTCCAGACAGACGGCATCAGTTTTTCTTGAGTGAAGGGTAACTTTGGTTTTAGTGTCTTAATTTGGATATCTTCATGGCCTTAGACTGTAAACTTGCAACTTAATAAAACCCCCTTTTTAAAAACCGTTTCATTTCTAGTTATATTGCATTGCAGTAGTTTAACAAACTAAACTACTTTTCTAACTTCCTTAGGAGCTGCTGATGGAGTTCCTTGGGGAAAAGTTGGGAAGTGGATTTGAAATCCCTCATGTATATGGTGTCCAGGATTTCACATTCTTATGACTTACAGCAAAGCTTTAAAATTTTCTAGCAATATCATTTTATTGATTTATGTTATCTTTGGTCGTATCAGCTCCAGATAAGCAAATGCTCAATTCCTGTTTCTCCCTGTAGCAACTGTGTGATTTCCTTTTGTCATCAGTTCTTAATGCTTCCAAGAAAATCATTATTGTGCAGTTTGTCCATATATTTTTTTGTCTTCTTGATGTTATTGTGGGATTAGCGCCCTTTCCTTCACTCTTTATCTCTGAACAGAAATTGTAAGTTGTGTATTTTAATTGAATATACTTCAATTATATGAATTTATGTGGCAAAAATTGCCACTTTACAATGTGAGTGTTAATGTGTCAACATTGTCACCTTATTTTTCAGGTTTACTTACATGTATTTCAAATGTGCATTAATTTTTTCTTAAATAACATTTGCATGAATATTATTTTATTTACCTGTAAATATCTTATTTTTGTGTTATGATGTGTCTAAGCAGCTGTTCTTAGAGGATATTGGGTTGGTCATGTCCATTGTGACAATGGAGTGTTTAATGAATACTATCTTGATCTGCTCAAGCTCTCACGTTATCCAGAGAACAGCCAAGCTGATTGGGAATCTGTCAGAGCCAACTGAGAACCAAGCAGTTGTTGGTCCAGCTTGATATACAGGTGATGCTTTGCATTGTCCACCAAGTGATCCCAGAACACTTCTGCAGCTATAGCAACCATAATCCAATGCAAATAGTTTACCCTGCTCCACACAAAGAAAAAGTCCACTAGTGAACATCCTGTTTCTATACTAGCTGAACTAGTCAAGTCCAAGGGCATTCTACTCTGCTGTGGTATCTGAGCTGAGCAACTGTGTCTGAGGACATTCCTCCCTACACCACCCCTAACAATGCCCACCCTTCTCCCAAATCAGCCCAAGTCCCAGATAGCCCATATAAACTGCTCCCTAAATCCTAACCTTTGAGTAGATGCTGGTTCTTAGCTCTGTTCCACATGTATGTTTGCTCTTGCTCAATGAAATCTATATTATTATTTTAGCAGCAAAGCCCTCTGGCATTATTTTTTCCTTTCGCGAAGTGGAAGTTCAGTTAGTAAGTCTTTGGCTGTCTCAAGTTTAACACCATCTGCTAATTTATGTCATTATCCTTAATATTCCTGTACTTTTTTCATATTATATAATTATGATATTCTCAGAGTGTAAATGAAAGTGTTTAAGAAGGGAGACAATTCAGTGAGAGTGAGCTGAAGAGGTGGTTCTGAGATGTCTTGCAGACTGCCTCCTGATTGGTTGGCAAGAACATACAGGCATCCCATTAGACCCATCTGGGTTACACTGCTCTTGCCAGACAGTGCCACGGGCTCACAATGGGAGCGCAGACGAACTCCTCCTCACATCATGGAGGAATGGGGTGGGGGCCCTCAAGCTTGGAAGGAGATCGTCTTATGGTGTTTGAAGCTACGTTTTCTTGATTAGGCCCTTGCCCACTTATGCATCTTTGTAACTGTTTTTTATTTGTTGTTGTTGTTATTGTTTTGAGAAAGTGTATCCTTTTGAGATTTCTCATCTGCATTTGTCTGATGGGGGTTGAAGAAATGGCCACCCTCAGAGATGGCTCCCCAATCTGAAGTAGTGGAATAAATCAGTGATCAACAATCAGACCATAACCCCCAGAATTTTTTAGGTCTCGGTCTTTATATCCAGCCAGTTGTACCAGGCTGTGGGGTTGTGGACCTCATTGCTGCTGGAGTGACACTGGAAGTTGATGGATGATAGCTGCTGCAGGGAGAGTGAAATTCACTGGTATTTACCAAAATATACCAGCCTAAGCCCCCAGCTTTTTCTTCTCTCCTTCACAGCATTCCACTAGACTGTGGAATTTCATAAGAGTTGTTTCAGACAATTCCTGCCAGTTCAATATTTGTTGTAGAGGAGGGCTTGTTTTTTGGAGACTACCACTCCTTCAACTTTCCACAAACCTCTGTTACAGGAATTTGTATATATATTTTTAAATCTTTATATACTTCTGAGAAGCTATCATTTTTTTGTGATATGTAAGTAGAGGTGATGCTAATTGTTCTTGTTTGCTAACTGCCATAATGCAATATAACAGAAATGGAAAGGCTTTTTAGAAAGGGAATTTAATACGTTGCTAGTTTACAGTTTTAAGGCTGAGGAAATGTCTCTATTAAAAAATAGTCTACACTTTTTTTAATTAAATTAAAGCAAGCCTATAAAAATATCCAAATTAAGGCACCAACAAGAGCTTACCTTCACTTAAGAGAGGCTGATGAAGTTCAGGATTTCTCTCTCTGCTGGAAGGGCATATGGTGAAGTCTCTCAGCGTTTTCTCCTGGCTTCTTGTTTTATGAAACTCCTCAGTAGACATTTCCTTCTTTATCTCCAAAAGTCACTGGCTGGTGGACTCTCTGCTCCGTGGTTCTGCGACATTCTGTGGCTTTCGATTCTCTCCAAAATGTGTCCTCTTTTAAAGGATTAATGGTTGGAGTCACAACTCCTTGGAAACTGTCTGATCGAAAGTTACCATCCACAATTGGGTGGGTCACATCTCCATAGGAACAATCAAAATGCTCCTAGCCAGCAATATTGAATGAGGATTAAAGAACATGGTGTTTCTAGGGTACATAAACCTTTTCAAACTGGCACATTAATCACCTAATTTCAAACCTGAATTGTGTTGAATTGAAGCCAGATTGAATTTAGCTAGAATCAACATAACACTCATTCATTCTTATATTCAATGTGTGGCTGTCCAAAGACTCTAACTAATACACCATGATTGGATTTATGCTTTCTTGGTACTGAGATTCTGTAGATATTTCTGTAGTCTTTTCAGAAATGGAAAGATTAGTTCTTCAGATTCCTGCTCAATTCAGCTACAAAGTTAGGCAAATATCTTGAAGAAACAACTAACTCTACATTTGAGAACCTTCTTCACCTATAATTTTAATACTTGACTTTTATATGCAACTGTCAAAATCTCAACCGGTTTCTTTCTCCTACCAAGAAGGCATTCTAACGTGGTTGAAGTTCCTCTTGCAAATATGAAAGTATATGTGGCGATCATTAGTTTCAAGTCAATTCACCCTAGGGTGATTTTAGTAAGTTGCAGTCTGTGTTTTCAGTGAAGGACCCTTCTACTGTTAGTTTTTTGTTTCAAAAATACTCACAGATAGATCTGCCTAAATCTTTAGCCTCTGATATCACCCAGATTTAGAATTAGGCAGTGATCTTTTGCAGTAAAATAGGCCATTTATTTAAATCCATAATTTTACATTTTGCATTACAAACATATTGTTTGGCTAGGAGTTTTCTTAAATTCTCTGACCCACAGGAGTAACCATCCACTGGAGCCATGCCCAAATTCTCATCTTTGGACCAAAGATGAGATAGAGCAAATAATCCCAGTGAAAACACCTGTACTAATAGTATCACCTCTGAACGGTTCTCTTCTTTCTATAATTTTAATTGCTCTAGTGATCACTGCTTCTTCAGTCATCTTTAAATATAAGATTTCCCCTTGATTCAAATCATTTTTTTTAATTTTTTTATTAACGGAAAGAAAAAAAAGAAATTAACACAACATTTAAAAATCATACCATTCTACATATGCACTCAGTAATTCTTAACATCATCACATAGATGCATGATCATCGTTTCTTAGTACATTTGCATCGGTTTAGAGGAACTAGCAACACAACAGAAAAAGATATAAAATGTTAATATAAAGAAAAGAAATAAAAGTAGTAATAATAGTAAAAAACAACAACAACAAACAAACAAACAAGCAAACAAAAACAAAAAAAACCCTATAGCTCAGATGCAGCTTCATTCAGTGTTTTAACATGATTACTTTACAATTAGGTATTATTGTGCTGTCCATTTTAGAGTTTTTGTATCTGGTCCTGTTGCACAGTCTGTATCCCTTCAGCTTCAATTACCCATTGTCTTACCCTGTTTTTAACTCCTGCTGAACTCTGTTACCAATGACATATTTCAAGTTTATTCTCGAATGTCCGTTCAGATCAGTGGGACCATACAGTATTTGTCCTTTAGTTTTTGGCTGGATTCACTCAGCATAATATTCTCTAGGTCCGTCCATGTTATTACATGGTTCATAAGTTTATCTTGTCTTAAAGCTGCATAATATTCCATCATATTATATACCACAGTTTGTTTAGCCATTCTTCTGTTGATGGACATTTTGGCTGTTTCCATCTCTTTGCAATTGTAAATAACGCTGCTATAAACATTGGTGTGCAAATGTCCATTTGTGTCTTTGCCCTTAAGTCCTTTGAGTAGATACCTAGCAATGGTATTGCTGGATCGTATGGCAGTTCTATATTCAGCTTTTTGAGAAACCGCCAAACTGCCTTCCACAGTGGTTGCACCCTTTGACATTCCCACCAACAGTGGATAAGTGTGCCTCTTTCTCCGCATCCTCTCCAGCACTTGTCATTTTCTGTTTTGTTGATAATGGCCATTCTGGTGGGTGTGAGATAATATCTCATTGTGGTTTTGATTTGCATTTCTCTAATGGCCAGGGACATTGAGCATCTCTTCATGTGCCTCTTGGCCATCCGTATTTCTTCTTCTGGTAGGTGTCTGTTCAAGTCTTTTTCCCATTTTGTAATAGGGTTGGCTGTCTTTTTGTTGTTGAGTTGAACAATCTCTTTATAAATTCTGGATACTAGACCTTTATCTGATATGTCGTTTCCAAATATTGTCTCCCATTGTGTAGGCTGTCTTTCTACTTTCTTGATGAAGTTCTTTGATGCACAAAAGTGTTTAATTTTGAGGAGCTCCCATTTATTTATTTCTTTCTTCAGTGCTCTTGCTTTAGGTTTAAGGTCCATAAAACCGCCTCCAGTTGTAGGATTCGTAAGATATCTCCCTACATTTTCCTCTAACTGTTTTATGGTCTTAGACCTAATGTTTAGATCTTTGATCCATTTTGAGTTAATTTTTGTATAAGGTGTGAGATACGGGTCTTCTTTCATTCTTTTACTTATGGATATCCAGTTCTCTAGGCACCATTTATTGAAGAGACTGTTCTGTCCCAGGTGAGTTGGCTTGACTGCCTTATCAAAGATCAAACGTCCATAGATGAGAGGGTCTATATCTGAGCACTCTATTCGATTCCATTGGTCGATATATCTATCTTTATGCCAATACCATGCTGTTTTGACCACTGTGGCTTCATAATATGCCTTAAAGTCAGGCAGCGCGAGACCTCCAGCTTCGTTTTTTTTTCCTCAAGATGTTTTTAGCAATTCGGGGCACCCTGCCCTTCCAGATAAATTTGCTTATTGGTTTTTCTAATTCTGAAAAATCAGTTGTTGGGATTTTGATTGGTATTGCATTGAATCTGTAGATGAGTTTAGGTAGGATTGACATCTTAATTATATTTAGTCTTCCAATCCATGAACACGGTATGCCCTTCCATCTATTTAGGTCTTCTGTGATTTCTTTTAGCAGTTTTTTGTAGTTTTCTTTATATAGGTTTTTTGTCTCTTTGGTTAAATTTATTCCTAGGTATTTTATTCTTTTAGTTGCGATTGTAAATGGGATTCATTTCTTGATTTCCGCCTCAGCTTGTTCATTACTAGTGTATAGAAAAGCTACAGATTTTTGAATGTTGATCTTGTAGCCTGCTACTTTGCTGTACTCATTTATTAGCTCTAGTAATTTTGTTGTGGATTTTTCTGGGTTTTCTACGTATAGTATCATATCGTCTGCAAACAATGATAGTTTTACTTCTTCCTTTCCAATTTTGATGCCTTGTATTTCTTTTTCTTGTCTAATTGCTCTGGCTAGAACTTCCAACACAATGTTGAATAATAGTGGTGATAGTGGACATCCTTGTCTTGTTCCTGATGTTAGGGGGAAAGTTTTCAATTTTTCCCCATTGAGGATGATATTAGCTGTGGGTTTTTCATATATTCCCTCTATCATTTTAAGGAAGTTCCCTTGTATTCCTATCTTTTGAAGTGTTTTCAGCAGGAAAGGATGTTGAATCTTGTCAAATGCCTTCTCTGCATCAATTAAGATGATCATGTGATTTTTCTGCTTTGATTTGTTGATATGGTGTATTACATTAATTGATTTTCTTATGTTGAACCATCCTTGCATACCTGGGATGAATCCTACTTGGTCATGATGTATAATTCTTTTAATGTGTTGTTGGATACGATTTGCTAGAATTTTATTGAGGATTTTTGCATCTGTATTCATTAGAGAGATTGGTGTGTAGTTTTCTTTTTTTGTAATATCTTTGCCTGGTTTTGGTATGAGGGTGATGTTGCCTTCATAGAATGAATTAGGTAGTTTTCCCTCCACTTCGATTATGTTGAAGAGTTTGAGGAGAGTAGGTACTAATTCTTTCTGGAATGTTTGATAGAATTCACATGTGAAGCCATCTGGTCCTGGACTTTTCTTTTTAGGGAGCTTTTGAATAACTAATTCAATCTCTTTACTTGTGATTGGTTTGTTGAGGTCGTCTATTTCTTCTTGAGTCAAAGTTGGTTGTTCATGTCTTTCCAGGAACCTGTCCATTTCATCTAAATTGTTGTATTTATTAGCGTAAAGTTGTTCATAGTATCTGTTATTACCTCCTTTATTTCTGTGAGGTCAGTAGTTATGTCTTCTCTTCCATTTCTAATCTTATTTATTTGCATCCTCTCTCTTCTTCTTTTTGTCAATCTTGCTAAGGGCCCATCAATCTTGTTGATTTTCTCATAGAACCAACTTCTGGTCTTATTGATTTTCTCTATTGTTTTCATGTTTTCAATTTCAGATTCACATCATTTTTCTTCCAAAGTGCCTGATCTGCTTCCTATAGCAATTGCAAGATCACCAGCAGAAACAGTGGCAACAGTCTTGGATATATGTCTTGATCATTTCCATAGTTGATTTATATTCTTTAAAAATTTATCTTATTCCATATCACTTGGTAGTTTTACTTCTCTGGTTAAACTATAACATACGCTGACATCCTTCTGTATCATTTTTTAAACCCATGCCAAGAAGATATAATAATATAAAAAAGTAAAACCATTTTCTTATTATTGAAGTATTTAAAGTTTACATATTTTCTAAAATACATAAAATATTCCCTGAACAACTGCTTACCTACAAATTTATTTTAATCATTAACTGACATCCTTCTTTACAGCAAATCTCTAGCTGCTATTGATACCAATTTAAGTTGTTTTTCATCATTTTTTATAAGTTGCAAGTATACTTTCCTTGATAAAGAATAAAATATTTTTTCATTTTCTGAAATTTTGCATTATGTTTGATGAATGAATAAGTAATCTCCTTGATTTAGAAGATATGCAGACAGAACTCTAGGGGATTTTTTTTCTTTAAATGGCTTTTAATTAATTGCATTTTGGTAATTTTAATACAATAATTTTAACATACTAATTATTATTTTGTTATAATTTTAATATATTATTTATTATAATAATTTTACTATAATAAAAATCAGGAAATATTTTAAAAGTCAGGTATACCACTGTTTTTCTGGTGCCATTTTAGTATACAATAAATATTTCAGCCTATGAAGTTGTGTGGAGAGGGTAAAATCTATGAATGTTTGAACTGAAAGACTGCATATTGTGAGCCAGCTGGTAAATATTCACTGAACCAGAGTCTATAGGCAATTGTGGTGTTAGAATTTTAAATGTAACTCTGAAACTCTAAGCAAGCTACGTACTTAAGTTTTAGTCTCAGAAATAAGCAATATGTAGGACATGCACCCCGTCATAAATAGATATCAATTAAGCTAAATATTAATCATGAGTGTTTGTGTTCTTTCATCTAGTGCCTCAGATTTGGAGGCACCATTCCCTACGTGCCTTAAAGAATGTAATCCTAAAGGATGTAGTAAATAACTGAGATAAGAAATTAATGAAGTTCTCCAGACCCCTACTAAATGTTTCATGTTTCCCAATGTTACCCAAGATGATTAACCTGTAAGAGCCACAAGGAAAATCTCTACAGTGAGGCAGGTTTGGGAATTCTCCCCATTCTCTGCTGGTATAAATAAAACCTTTTCCTGTAAAGACACATTCAGTGTATCTGTGCATTAAGCTGCTACAAGTGAAGAACCCAGATTTGGGGGGGGGTCTCATCTTCAATTGGTGCTCACCATGGGGAGGGAGGTGATATCTGTTGACACCTTGCTTTGTGGATTCTGGATCCCCCACTTAAGACATTTGCAAATTCCAGCTCTGCAGCTGCCAGAGAAGTTTTACTCTGAGATCTGGGTGAGAGAATTTCTTGCCCCGGGTGTCTAAGATTTCAAAGGCACCAGGCTGCTGAGGATAAAAATGAATCTGGTGTGTGCCTGTGAATGAATGTATATGTGTATTCAGTGGCATGTTATTTCCTGCCCAAGTTGTAAGTGGGATATTGTACACAGAAAATTGTTTGTTTGGGGCTAGGGAGCAGACCCTGACATAAGGAAGTGTCACTGAAACTTAGGCTTTGGTTTCAGTTATTGGTTTGGTTTTGGTATATGTCTTGTCTCAAAAAGTTGTTTAAAGAGTATTAAAAATGGGAAACAATGTAAGTTGGAAATCTCAACAAAATAAGGATGATCCTTTACATTGCATTCTTAAACACTGAGAGCAATTTGGGTATAAGCACATGACAAAGTAAGAATGACAATATGATGTGAACCAATTTGGCCTCAGTATAAATTGGAAGATGGCCAAAAGTGACCAAGTCGAGGATCCATAAAATATAATGCTATTTTGCAATTAGATTTATTTTGTAAAAGAATAAGCAAGTAGCATATAAATTCATATGTTCATTGATTTATGCCCTTAGTTCAGAATAAGAAGGTGCAGAGACAATGCTTATGTTTTATCCATCATCCAGGCCCCTGTGCTCAGCTTGAGAGCTCTGGAGTCCTTAACTTGAGAGGAGATAAAGGAGGCCCCCAGTACACAAGTTTAAAAAATGCTGACTGAAGATTCTGAATTCCACGCAGAGAAAATAGTGCCTGAAATTGTGAATCCTATGTTGGGGACTGCCTGGAGCTCCTGACCAGAGAATGGTAAATGAAGCCACCTAAATCCCAGGATAAGGACAATGACATTAAAAACTTGGTACTGGATATAGTTAAATAAATTGTACAACAGTTAGGTTCTCAACAAAGAAATAATTAAGGCAGTGAATATTGTCAGACATGCCTCACTTATTCTAATCTGCAGATGAAGTTATGGGTGCTATTATCGCCTTTAGAATTGAGATGGAGGTGCCTGTTCTTCCTGTGCAATGGCTGGGGCTCTTGTATACCCCTTCTCCCCTTAGACAATTCATACAGCTTCTACACCTCCTCACCCCTTTCCACCAGAGTCTATAGACTTTTCACTCTTTCCTGTTTCTCCTCCTCTAATCTTTATTGGAGAAGGAAGGATGAGCCCGAGAATGTCTTTAGTCTCCCCAAAATGGTCCCTTCAACTCATATGCTGAGTAGTATGACTTTTAGGCAGGGTGCCTCTGCTTCTGGAGGGCAAAGTTAGAGGCAGTTCCCTCTCTGACAGTTGCCATCTAGAATAGATGACCAAGGCCATCCAAGAGAATATCTTTATGTACATACATCATTCTTCAAGAAAATGGAGAATCTTTTAAAATCAATATTTGGCACGCTCAATTCAAACTTGGCCAATATTCAAGCTTTATTGAATATTTTGTTAGATTTTGAGAAAAAAATTGGTTAGTTTTGGAGAAAACACAGTATCATTCTGACTTTCTGGCTAATAGTAATCCTAACAATACCATTCATGTTTCTGGAAGTCTAGCTGTGCTAGTAGCTGATCCAAATTGGGATTCCAATGAACAGGGGGTCAGAACAAGGTTTGACCACTATAAAGCATGCACAATTGTGGGACTTAGAAATGCAGTCCCTAAACAGAATGACAAGTGAAATTCAGGAAGTTGTCTGAAAACCCATCAATGGTCTTAGAAGGACAATTTGAGGTGTTACCTGACAAAGGCAGTAGATTTTTTTTTTCACCTGATGCTCTCCAATGCTCTCCAATTCCTGAGACTCTGGAGTTTCAAAGAGAGAAAAAGATTATTGCTAGGTGTGAAGCAGGAGATCAAAGGGCCTTTCGGCCTAAAATCCTTCTCCCCAAACTGCAGAAATCTGATAGTTTTATAGCCTTAAAAAGAAGGGCAGTGGGCTGGCAACAGTGGTTCTGTGGCAGAGTTCTCACCTGCCACACTGGAGATCCAGTTCATTTCTCAGTGCCTGCCCATGTGGAAAAAAAGAAAGAAGGGTAGGGGTTTTGGTTTGTGTTCTAGTTTGCTAGCTGCCTGAATGCAACACATCAGAGATGGATTGGCTTTTAATAAAAGGGGATTTATTTCATTAGTTCGTCAGAGGAAAGGCAGCTAACTTTCAACTAAGGTTCTTTCTTATGTGGGAAGGCACAGGGTGATCTCAGCTGACGTTCTCTCCAGGCCTCTGGGTTCCAACAACTTTCCCTGGGGTGATTTCTTTCTGCATCTCTGAAGGCCTGGGCTGAGCTGCAAGTGCTGAGGTAAGGTATGCTGAGCTGCTTGGGCTGTGCTACATTGCACTCTCTCATTTAAGCACCAGCCAATTAAATCAAACATCATTCATTGCAGCAGGCACGCCTCCTAGCTAACTGCAGATGTAATCAGCAACATATGAGGTGCACACGTCATTGGCTCATGTACACAGAAATAGATCTAGGCACCTTCACCTGGCCAAGTTGACAAATGAATCTATCACAGTTTGTGAAAGCTTCCAGAAAGCAATTTGCCAGAAATGGAATAGCTTTTGCAAAGGGAATTTAGTAAGTTGCAAGTTTACAATTCTAAGGTCATGAAAATGTTCAAATTTATTGCTGCAAATTGAGTGGGATCCTGTGCTCCTGAGATTTGGAAAGTCCCAATATACAGACAAAGGTTAGTAAGAACAAAGTGATGGAGATTTACTACATTAAAAGACCAGCATTGGCTTAGAAGGGGGGAAGACTTGGAGGACTTTCAAAGGCTACTTGGTCCAGAGAACACAGTGATGAGTACTATAGCCTATGTTCATCAGATAAGTCACTAGGGATGAGAAACTGTCTTCCAATGCATTAGTCGTTTCTCAGTAGGCCCCAACCTGCATCGAACTGTACAAAATACAATAAATAAATGTGTAACCTATGCAAGGGTCAGTCCCCACCCCTGCCTCAAAGTACCTCTGTTACCCAAAGGAGTTCAATATAGAGGCTTATGTGGTAGAGAGGACTGGCAGATAGATTCTATAGTAATGACAAAAGTACCTAGAACTTTAAAGTATTTTCTGGTACATGTGGACACTTTTAATGGGTAGGTAGGGAAAAGCTTTTACATGTCAGATTGAAAAGGCACAAGCGATTGTAAAATATTTACTTATAGAAATTATTCTGAGATTTGGGTTCCTGTTTCTATTCAAAGCGTCAACAGACCAGCTTTCATGGAAAAGATTGTTAAAGATGTTTCAACACTGTTGGCATCAAATGGTACCTACATTCCACTTATAGGCCACAGTCTAAAGAAACAACAGAATGATGAATCAAAACTTCAAAGAGAACCTGGCTAAAATCTGCTTGAAAACTCGTTTAAAATGTGATAAAGCTTTGTCTGTTTCCTTCTTGAGGATAAGAGTAGCACCTTAAAATGGGGACGTTTTAAGCCCTTATGAAATGACATTTGGTATGCCATTTCTGAAAGTTAACTAAACAGGTAAAATGCATCCTACCTCAGAATTAGCTACAATCAATGTGTAAAGTCTTTGGATGCTACTTTGACTGAAATTAATAATTATATCTCTAATCATCTTAAGTTCCACTTCTGTGAGCCAGTCTAATTTCTGGATTTGCAGCCAGCTGCCTATCTAGTTTGCCATGATGGATAGTCCCCTTTTAGGGGGCAAACTGGATGGCTCTTGATTCATTAATAATTCCAAGGCATAAGGAACCCAGTGTGTTAAGTGCCAATGACATCACCATAGCTGACTCTAGTCCCTGGTCAGTAAACTTAACCAGGAAATCCTCTTGATTTTTTTCTGACTAAGCTACTAATGAGGCAGTGCTATGCTATTCCTATCAGTAGATAGAAAAGGAGAAAAGTTAACTGAAAGAGTAAAAGATAGACATATTCAACTCTGGGATGGAAAAGTTTGGATTACCCCAGGACATGGGAGACTGAGCCAGAGGCTCCACTTTGTTGGAAGAGAAAAAAATATTCCTGGTTACACATCCCTTTTTTGATATATAAAATGGGGTATTAATCTCTGAAAATTGTAAATGGGTGATCAATTTATTAGTTAGTGATTGGTATGGAACTGCCTGGAATCTGAGACCTGGAAAATATTGAGTCTCCCTTAATGGAACCCAATGAATCCGCAAATCTAATTTATGGCCCTGCTTTCACTTGGGTGGATAGGATGATATACTGTAGGTTACCTTTGGGCACAAGGTATAGTTCATACTATACTTCATCATATATGATAATTTAATCCTGTTACAAGCTCAATGGACTCACTCTCTTTTCCATTGGTACAATCATCTAGCTGAAGTTTTGTCCTATCTATAGGAGTTACATGTCTAATTGCCAAGATAGATGCATTAAACTCCTTTGTTGCCAGGATGTTAAATGACAGCTATCATAATATAACCCTTGTAAATGTGGAAATGGATTTAATGTCCAATGCAGTATTACAATACGGAATGGCTTTAGATATACTCACTGCCTCACAAGGGGGGAAATTGTGCTATAGTTAAAATATATATAGTTAATCATATATTTGATGAACCTGGTATTATCTCTTCTCTCCTAGATCACCTAAATGATCAAGTTAAGGCTATGATTACTCCAGTTAAAATTTTAATCTCTTTGATTTATACCTTCAGGAATTGGTTCATGGTTACAAACTCTTCTTCAAGCCAGACTTAGAATTTTGCTTGTTATATCTTTTCTTGTTCTTGTTAAATGTCTTTTATTTCCATTGTACTTGGATTATAACTAAAATAGATGTAAAAACCCTTTTCATCTTCCACAGCCCCTAGCAAATGTGACTGATTTTCCCCTAAAGTAAATGAATATCTGCAAGTTATGAATCAGAAAATTCACTAGACAACCCTTAACTATGTCATACCAGTTCAGCAGGAAGAAGCCAGAACAAACAATGACCTGATTCCCAATATTGGAAATAGATATTAATTTAAGGGAATAATTGCAGTTTTAGAGTTTTCAGTGTAACTCTGAAACAAAATACTTTCTGTCTCCATATGTGATCATCAAATGAAGACAAATTCAGATTTAGAAACATAGAATATAGTTGTGAAATTCATGATTAATATTTAATTGCATATTTAAAAGTTTTATGCATTTCTCTATTAAAATAGCACCATAAACAACACATCAGTATTTTCTATTAAAAATGAATGATACATATTCCTTTATATTTAGGGAAGGTTTGGGTACTTACATATTACTGGATATAAAGCAGTCTTTCTTACAACATAAGAAAGTTGAAACTAATTGAACAATTGTGTAAATATCATTCTAAATCATATGTAAAATTTCAACTAATATATTGATTCATAGTCTTGTGCTAAAATTCACAAAAGTTCTTTCCAATGAAAAAGTTCTCTTTGATGATAACGTTGAACACAAAGACCAACCATAAATAATATCCTCAGAATATAACTAACTTAAAAATATGAAATTAAAAAATAACCAGGCCTGCTTCGCTACTTAAAGTGTGCAAATACACAGGGAAGGTATACCTTGCTGAAAGAGACTAAACAGAACATTATTTTAACAATAAATGAATAAGCCATAACATAAAACATAAAAAACTATATTTTCTTGTCGACTAAAATTCCAGGAATTCTTAGTATTTAAGACAAAATTTAAGTCAGGAAAACTTACAGATACTTATAAGAAGAAATATTAAATCCATCCTGTTGGAAAGTAAAGAAGATCTGAAAAGAGAATTTAGAATCTGAATAGCCAGAGAAGGAAATGAAATTAACAAGATTAAACCTGTGCATCTGAGTGCTGTGTGGAAAGGTTCAAAGCAGAAGAGCATGAAAGATCTGAAATGGATACTGAAATGGGTACAGCGGATGATTCAGGGCAAGCACTTGATCCCCACATTGTTCTTCATATTCCCAGTTCTTAGAGAAGGAGAAAGGAACATCATAGATAACCAAGTGATGTTAGAAAAAAGGTAAGCATTTCCATTGAGTTAATTGACTTTGCACTTCACTTTCAACCTATCCTAAGTGAAGACTTTTAAACATAAAAATATTTTTTCCCAGATCAGATATAATTCAGAATGTATTTAATCATTTATTATGACATTTATTATGTCACCATACAATGGTGACAAGTCATTCTACTAGGACTGACAGATGACCCCGATCGGCAAATTGCCATTTTCCTTTTTCTATTTCTAAAATATTTACTGAGTATCATCCTGCTCACTCTGGTGGATTCCCACCTCAAAACACCCATGTATTTCTTCCTTCGGAATTTTTCCTTCTTAGAAATTTCATTGATATCTACTTGCCAGCATCATGACTATGGATGAAACAATTTCCTATTATGCTTGTGTAACCCAATTATTTTTTCTCCATCTTCTTGAGGAGCATTGAAGTTTTTCCTGTTGGCTGACATGTCCTATGACCACCCTGTAGCTATCTGCAACCCCCTTCATTATGCAACAATTATAAGCAGCAGAGTTATATAAGAGTTAGCTGTTGGTTGAGTGGACTGTTAAAAGTCTCTCTGGGCCTTAGCATGGTTCAAGGGTTGGAATTCTGTGATGCCAATATTATCGACCACTTTTCCTGCAACTATTCCCCTGTCCTGAAGTTCTCCTGCACAGACACACATGTCATAGATATGTTAAGTTTTATTTTGGCTATTGCCACATTCTGTTTACATTGGCCCTGGTGATATTCTCCTACATAGATATCATAAGAACAATTCTGAAAATCACTTCTGCCCAGTAGAAGAAAAAAAGGCTTTTCCTACCTGTTCTTCCCATGTATTATTGTTTCTATCTCTTACAGCAACTGCATTTTTATGTATATTGAATCTGCTGCTGAGGAAAGAATATATTTAAACAAGAAGGTGGCAGTACTCAGCACTTCAATTGCACCTGTCTTAAATCCATTTTTAAATACTCTAAAAAATAAACAAGTGAAACAAGCCCTAAAGAATATAATGAAAAATCAGGTCTTCATTACCTTAAAGTAATAGCTTTGGCTTTTATAAAAGCATACCTCTATGGGATAATGAGAATTGCACCATATGTTAATCACTCTTTTAATGTATTCTTTTTTTTTTTTTTACGTTTATGTGTTGATAAAGACTAACAATTTCAGACAAAAGCATCTTTTAGTGCTATTTTCTTCATTCATGATATTCCTTTTCCCATTGCTGGAATCACTTAGTTCCTTTGACTTAATTCATTTTGTTCAACCTCAGGATATTCTACTAGGAATTCATTTTGGAAATCCAGTATCTCCATGTTTTTTGTGCATAGATGTGCCCAAATAGTGAACTCCGTAAGTATTTATTTTTTCATTTCTATGAATAGGTTTCTTCCTTACATCAGGCAGTCTACATATTTTAGAAAAATATATACTTCCAGAAAGATAATAATGAACTTTAATAGAAGTTTTCATGTTCAGGCATGATGATGATGTCTAATATATTATCTAAATCTCTCTCCATCTGTAAAACATATATGCCTGTTTCCTTTAGGTAAGAGTGCTTTTATCAGAAGCTACTTTAAAGAATATAGGTAGATTATGTGAAGATCACATGTTAGGTAACTGCTTGATCTTAAATTTATATCTACATTTTAAAATTTATACCATAAGCAAATAATATCTGTGCCATATTGCCTTTCATGTGAATGTAATGTCATTATTTGATCTGAAAAACATGGGATGAATAACAACTTTCCTAAAATATTTACACATTCATCTTAGGAGGAAAAAAAAGATTAAGTCTGTATAAATCTAGAAGTCACAAATAAAACTTATATAGGAGATTTTGAGATATACATAGTATTTCATAGAGAATTGTTATTCATCTTGCAGTGTTTTGCCATATTTTCCATCATGGGTGTGTCTTTACACATGCCTTTTCGTTCTCTCCTATTCCTTTCTTTCTATTCCAAATATCATGCTCTGAATAATCATTAATATTCTTCTAGTGTCTCTTGTGAGATCACACTTTCCGTTATGTTATACTTTTTATTTAGCATGTATCTCAAAGCCATCATCCAAAAGGAATATTTTTAAATTATAAATTTAAAAAAAGGTGAAAATGGCATTTCATTTTTTCTCATTTGATTTATTATGTAGTAACTCCATTGTTCTTTTTCTCTTTACCTTGATTAATGATTCTTCATAGCACATACTAATAACCATCATTCAAGTGCTAATTATCTGTTTCAAATATTGGAATGTTAGCTCCATGAATGTAGGGGCTTTAATTTGCTCACCCCTCTTTTCACAAAGCCTAGTATGCTGTCTGATACATAGCATTGCTCAATTATATTTAAATATTAAATGCCAACTCTAGAATGACAATATCTTTATGATTTGTTTTAGTATTTTCTTGTTTTGTCACTGTCTTAAATATTCATCAGGTTTCCTGCATATATTCATGTTTATTTATGCATTTATCTTTATTGGAGAAGTTGTGGATTTATAGAACAATCACCCATAAAATACTGGATTCCCATGCAGCACCCCACCACCAACACTTGCACTGGTGTGGAAAATTTGTTACAGTTGATGCCAACGTTTTTTGTAATTCTACTATTTTTTGACAGTAATTACATTTGTTACAATTGCTGAAAGATTATTGAAGTAGTACCATAACAATTGTACATAGTTTATGTAGGGGCAGTTTTCCCCATGTCCTCCACCTTTTTTTTATGCATGACTTTATTTTATTACTCATCTACCCATAAACTGGATAAAGGGAGTGCCAGCCACAAGGTTTTTATAATCACATGGTCAAACATAAAAGCCGTATAGTTAAATCAAAGATCAAGATTATTGGATTACAGTCCAACAATTTCAGGTATTTTCTTCCGGCTATTCAAATACACAAGAAACTAAGAAGAAATATTTATATAATGAGTCAGTGGTCATAATCATTTGTTAAATCTTAATTTCTTAGTTTTCTACCTCCTCCTTCTCATTTGCCCATTCTCTCAATTTTCAGGGATATCTAGGCAATGACCATTTTAACTTATTCATGCTGGGAAGAGGTGTTGATATTATGAATAGAGGAATAAAACTGGTTGATGTTCTTGGAGAGACTGTCACCTATGGAATTCAGTGGTTATCTGGCATAAGAACAATCTGGATCTCTTAAGTTTCTGAATAACTAAATTTACTAAGTGAAATATTTAGAGAGTCTTGGATAGAGTCCAGGGTATTCTTTATGATTTTCAGAAATACTGGTGGTTGGTCTCAGAATTTGCTCATTCTAGTTAGTTTAAATTAGTGGGACCATACAATATTTGTCCTTTCATTCTAGGCTTATTTCACTCAACAAAGTGCCCTCAACATTCATTCACCTATTGCATGCCACATGAGTTAATTCCTTCCTGCAGCTGCTTGATATTCCATCATATGTAAACATACGATGCATATCTCTGTTCACCCATCTGTTCATCATTTGATATTCATCTTAGGCCACCTACATCCACTGGTAAACATGAATAATGCCACCGTAAACACCAGTGTGCAAATTTCTACTCATGCCCTTGCTTTCAGTTTTCCCAAATATATGTCTAATAATGGTATTGTAGGATCATATGGTAACCCTGTACTTTGTACCTGTCAAACCAACACTCTGTCCTACAGAGAGGCGACACTATTCTACTTCCCTACTAACAGTGAATAGGTATATTTCTCTCCTCCCATCTTCTCTAGCACTTTTATATTTCTGTTTATTTTTTAAAACAGTTTTATTCACCCACCATACAATCCATCCTAAGTATACAATGATTTGCTCCTGATATATTCACAGTTATGCCTTCACCACAACAATCTGTATGAGAAATTTACCTTTCTTCTACAAAGAAAGAGAGAAAAAAGGAAATATAAAGAAGAAATTAGTGAAAATTTGCATTAATTATATTTTTTCCATATACCATCCCATTTTTAACACCTAGCAATGGTGACATTCATTTGTTCTCGTTCTTGTAAAAACATTTTGTTTGTACATTTAATCATGATAATTGTCTACTCTAGAGTTTCACTAAGTGACACAGTACCAGTTTTTATCCCCTACCTTGCCTTCTGGTGTCACTCAACTTTGTTCATTGTCATTACAATATTGTGCTGCTATCCAAAGTATTATGCTATTCACTTATAAATGTTTATAATCAATCCTGTTGAACATTCTGTAATCCTACAGCATCAAATGCCCAAACTCTATAATTTGTCTATCTCCTGAAAATTGTGCTTTCAACTTCAACTCAGAATTTGCTCATTATATTTAGTTCATGTTAGTGAGACCCAGTACAGTATTTGTCCTTTTGCTTCTGGCTAATTTCATTCAACATAATATCCTGAAAGTTCATATACATTGTTGCATGCATCATGCCTTTATTCTGTTTTACAGCCATGCGATATTCCATCTTATGTATATACCACAGTATGTTTAACCACTCCTCCATTGATGGCTATTTAGGTTGTTTGCGTCTATTCGCAGTCAGGAATAGTGTTGATATAAACATTGGTGTGCAAATATCTGTTCATGTCCCTGATTTAGAACTAGTAATGGATTTCTGGATCATATGGCAATTTTATACTTAGCTTCCTGAGTAACCACCAAACTACCTTCCAAAGTGGCTGCACCACTCTACGTTCCCACCAACAGTGAATAAGTGTACCTATTTCTCCAAATCCTTGCCAGAACTTCTAATTATCTGATTGTTGTTGTTTTTCTTTTAAAATAGCCATTCTAGTAGTGTGACATGGTATTTTATTGTGGCTTTTCCTAATAGGCAGTGAAGTGGAATATCTTTTCATATGCTTTTGAGTCACCTGCATTTCCTCCTAGGAAAAGTGTCTAACCATGTCTTTTGCCTATGTTTTAATTGGGTTATTTGTCTTTTTGTTGTTTAGTTGGAGGGTCTCTTTTTATGTTCTGAATATTAAACCCTTAGCTGGTATATGATTTCCAAATATTTTAATCCATTGAGTAGGATGTTTTTTTAACTTTCCTGATAAAGTCTGTTGATGTGCAAAAGTATTCACTTTTGAGGAATCCTAATTTAACTTGCTTCTTTTATTGCTTGTGCTTCGTGCGTAAAGTCCATGAAACCACTTCTTACCACAAGAACCTTAAGATATTCCCCTAAATTTTTTGCTAAAAGTTCATGGTCTTAGCTCAAATGTTTAGATCTTTGATCCATTATGAGTTAATTTTTCCATACAGTATGAGAGTGGGGCCCTCTTTCATTATTATGGGTATGGATATCCAGTTCTCCAAGCACCATTTGTTGAAGACCCAAAGGAGTTTACTTGAGCGCATATCAAAAATCACTTGTCCATAGATAGAGGGACTATTTCAGAACACACTATTTTATTCCATTGGTCAATATATTAATCTTTATGCCAGTCCCATGCTGTTTTGACCCATGTTGTTTTGTTCTATGCTTTAAAGCAAGGTAGCATGAGGCTTCCCACTCCATTTTTCTTTTGCAAAATATTTTTTGCTATTCAGGGCAAAATATTTTTGTCTTCTGACTTTGTAATCTGCCACCTTTATGTACTCATTTTTCAGCTCTAGCAGATTTGATGTAGTTTTTCTGGGGTTTGCACACATAGCGTCATGTCATCTGCAAACAGTGAAAGTTTTATTTCTTTCTTTCCATTTTGGATGTCTTGCTTTTTTTCTTTTACTTGCCCAGTGTCTCTATCTAGATCTTCCGGAACAATCTTGAATGACAATGGTGACAGTGGGCATCCTTATCTTGTTTGTGATCTTAGAGGGAAAGCGTTCTATCTTTCCCCAATGAGTATCGTGTTAGCTTTGGGTTTTTCATCTATTCTATTTATCCTTTGAGGAAGTATCCTTCTATTACTATTCTTTGAAGAGTTTTCATCAAGAAAGGATGCTGAATTTTGTCAAATGCCATTTTTGCATCAATCAAGATCTTCACGTATTTTTTCCTTTTTAATTTATTGATGGGGTGTATTATAATTGATTTTCTTCTGTTGAATCCCACTTGCATACCTGGAATGAAATCCACTTGGTCATGGTGTATAACTCTTTTAATGTGCTGTTGGATTTGATTTGCAAGTGTTTTGTGGAGAATTTTTATTTCTAGGTTAATTAGAGAGATTGGTCTGCTGTTTCCTTGTAGCATCTTTGTCTGGCTTTGGTATTAGGGTGATTCTGGCTTCAGAGAATGAATTACGTAGCTTTCCCTTCTCTCCAATTTTTCTGAAGAGTTTGAGTAGTATTGATATTCATTCTTTCTTGAATGCTTGATAGAATTCTCATGTGAAGCCATCTGGCCCTGGATATTTCTTTTTTGTGAAGTTTATGATGACTGATTAAAATCTTTACTTATATTTGGGTTGTTGAGGTCTTCTCTTTCTTCTGTAGTCAATGCTTATATTTCATGTTTTTCTAGGAAGTTGTACACTTCATCAAGTTATCTAATTTGTTAGCTTATAGTTTCTCACAGTAGCCTCTTATCATCTCCTTTATTTTTGCAGGGTTCCTAGTTATGCCTCCCGTCCCATTTCTGTTTATGTATTTGACTCTCTCTGTTTTGCTTTGACAGCATAGCAAAGAATCCATCTATTTATTGATTTTTTTCAAAGAGTCACCTTCTTTATTAGTTGATTATCTCTTTTTTATTCATATTCTCACATTCATTTATTTATGCTTTGATCTTTGTTATCTCTTTCCTTCTGTTTGCTTTGAAGTTAGTATGCTACGCTTTCTGCACTTCCTTCAGGTGATTAGATAATTCCTCATCTTTTATTCTTTTTCTTTCTTAATATAGGCATATAGGACAATAAATTTCCTTCTCAGCAATGTCTTTGCTGCATCCATTAGGTTGATATATTGTGTTCTTATTTTCATTTGCCTTGATATTTACTGATTTGTCTTGTAATTTCTTCTTGACCCATTGGTTGTTTTGTGTTGTTTAGCCGCCATATATCTGTCAAATTTCCAGACTTTTGCTCACTATTGATATCCAATCTCTTTCTATTATGATTTGAATAACTGTTTCATATAATTTCTATGTTTTCAAATTTATGGAGACCTGATTTATGACCCAAAATGCAGTCCATCCTGTAGAATGATCCATGAACAATTGTGAAAAATTTATATCCTGTTGCTGTAAGGTACAATGCTCTGTAAGTGTCTAAGTCCAGTTCATTTATTGTATTATTCAAAATCTCTGTTTCCTTACTGATTGTGGCATATTTCTCAGGGACTGGAGCCTAGCCATGCTTAAAATTTTTTAATCCTTCTCTCCCTCTCTACATTCACTCTCTGCCCTCCGTACCTGTAACCCCCCTCTCTGTTCCCCCCTTCCCCCTCTTGTTGTAAACCGCCCATTTCCGTAACTCACCACTAAACCGCAAGCCTTCCTGTTATTCTCTTTACTCCTCTATACCTAACCTAAGCCCTCAACCTAGCAAATGCCTCCTGCCTTGTGTGATTGGCTGTCCCTTCCTGACGTGTGCGCCCAAGACTCCACCCCTCCCCGAGAGTACTTAAGCCCCACGCTTACCCCGCTCTGGGTCGTCCGAGCCCCGGGGTCTTCGGACCCCAGACGTCTCACTCTTCGGGTTCCCGGGTGACCCATCCCGGAGTGTAACAATAAAGACTTAAAACCCGCATCTGGCCTGAGTGACGACTTCTTCGCGACCGCAGGCAGGGGAAAGACGCTGGCTTCGGCTTACCCAGGTTAATTTCCGCGAGCTCGCTCCCCAACCCCACCCGGTGTGCCAGCCGGCCTAACCGACTGGAGCTCTCCGACGGCACTGATCCACTGTCTAAATGTTCTATACACTAATAAGAGTAGTATATTGAAGTCTCCAACTACTATTGTAGAGATGTCTACTTCTCTCTTGAGTGTTTGCCTCTTATATTGTAGGGGCTCTCTGGCTTGGTGTATAAATATAATTGTTCTGTCTTCTTTATGTATTGTTCCTGTTATTAATACATATTGTTCTTCTTTGTCTCTTTTAATTGTTTTATATTTGAAGTCTAATTTCTCTGATATTATTATAGCTACCTGCTATTTATGACTGTTGTTTGCATGAAATATCATTTTCTATCCTTTCATTTTCAATCTATTTTTGCCTTGGATCTAAAGTGAGCCTCATAGAGACAGTACACAGATGGAACCCGTTTTATAATCTATTTTTCCAGTTTGTGTCTTTTGATTGGGAAGTTTAATCCATTAAATATTAATGGTATTACTGTAAAGGCAGTACTTTCAGTCAATTCATTTTTTTTTTAGTATGGGCAGGCACCAGGAATTGAACCTGAGTCTCTAGAATGACAGGTGAGAACTTGTCCTGCTGAGCCACCATGGCCCGCTCCAGTCAATTCATTTTTGACTATGGCTCCAAGACCATTCAATGGGGAAAATATTTGCAAATAATGTCTTTGATAAAGGACTTGTATTTAGAATATTCAAAGAACTCATACCTTAAAAAAGGAAAAGACAAATAATCCAATTTAAGAAATGTGCAAAGGACAAATAAGCAAAAAGTAGATAAAATGGGAAAAGGATCTATATACATTTCAGTGATTATATACAAATGGCCAATAAGTACATGAAAAGATGAACATGGAAGTTATAGAAATCAATACTGTAAGATATCATTTCACACCCACCAGGATGGTTATAATAAAAAAGTTAGATAACAAATATTATTAAGTTTATATAGAAATTGGGACCTTTTGCACTGATGGTGGGAAAGTAAAATGATCTGGCCACTTTGGAATAAGTCTGGCAATTTCTCAAATTATTAAGCATAGATTTAACAAATGACCTGGCAATTCCTCTCCTGGGAGTGCACTCATGAGAAATAAAGTATATGTCTATGCAAAACTTTTATGTAAATATTTATCAGCACATTATTCATAATATCCAAAAGATGGAAACAACCCAAATGTCCATCAATTGATGAATGGACAACAAAATGTGGCATAGCCATGCAATTGACTATTATATAGAAATAAAATGGAAATTAATATTGATGCATGATAAAACATGGATACATTTTGCAATTATACCAACAGAAAGAAGCCAGTCACATCACACCACCTATTATCTGATCCTACTCATATAATAGTACTAAACAGGGAAATCTATGGAGAAAAAAATACATTAGTGACTACTTAGATTATGGGAGTGGTCACATAAGAATCGGAGGTAATAGGTGAAAGATACTAGGTTTTGTTACTGAAGTGATAAAAATGTTCTAAAATTTACCATGGCAATGGTTTCATAGATCTGTGATTATACTTAAAGCCATTGAATTTATTCATAAATGTCTGAATTGTATGGCATTTAAGTTATATCTCAATAATACATTTAAAAATGAAAACTCTTCCAGCTAATTAATGAAGACTGATAGATTAAAAATATAACCATTTGAGGTGCATAATGAATTAATGAATACAGTCATTGATAACCAATGAAAGCTAGAATCAAAACTGTTTATTAAAATGTCCCTCCAGCTGTAGGTATAACATTTCAATTCTGGAGTAGTCTTAAAAAAATCAAGTAACTAAACCAAAACTTTGATTAATCTTAAGTTTAATTAGCAATTATGGACAGAGAAATATGTTGAATGAAACAATGAGGATGCAATCAAGGAAATCCAAACTATGGGCAATTCTCTCATGAGATATGGGAGGTTTTACTGGCAAAAGAAAATGGCAGTGACTAAAGACAACAGATGAAAAGAAATTATAAATCAAGCCCATTTATTTAGCAACCATGATGTACGGACCTTAGTGGAATATTAAATCAAGTCAATTCAAAAACACTTTGATATTTATGAAGCAGTTGGGAATTTACTGCCTACAGGACAATATAGAGATAATATAAAATAGTTATTGGTACATTTAAGTTAAATAATGATATTGATGTTATTTTTAAATATTTATTTTTTTATAAATAGTTGCTGAAATATTTACAGATGGAATTATATAATCTCTTGTATTGACTATAAAATAATGCAGCTGTGATGGACTGATTGTGCATATAGTTGAAGAAATATTGTCAGACGTTGGTAACATGGTTCATAATACCATTGCATTTCACATTATTTATTCTTGACATTCCATAATTAAAGTTTAATATAAATTATTTAATTGAAAAAGTTAATTAGGTACCAACATCAGTAAAAAAAAAAAATGAGAGAAAAATAAGTGAAAAAATTCTAGGCATTTAAAATGCTATATTCTTATTATAAAATTAAGATGTTTGTATTTGTATGGTTTTGGAAATACAGAAAATTATTATTGAGAAAATAATCATTCTGAACTTCCCAGACTAAGAGACAGGCTGAGGCAACATTTAAAAAATATTTATATGTAGATTTTTTGAAATGTATTTACTTTCTGCCCTATTACAAATATGCAATATACCCCAAAGTATATGTACAACTAATTTTTTTATTTATAAGGCATAATAATAAAAAAATCAGTGCTATTATCCCATACCTTGTTAAAAGTTACTTTTTCCAATAACTGCAAAGACTGAGAGTAGAATAAATTTATAAAAGTGGTAATTGAAAAACTTCAATGTAGAGCATTCCAAAACACCATAGAAAAACTATAAAGAACATTTAAATGAAAAAGATTATCAGTTTTGGGTATTGGGATATTCAGAATGACATTGTGAGATACTGTATATAATCTTTAATTTTAATGCACCATAATCAAATTTCATGTTAAGAAATTTGGAACCCTCTCTTTTGGAATCCACCTGAAGTGCTAGAAGTCCAAGCTATCCTCTGGAGAGAGGGTCATGCAGCAAAGTTCTGAAAAATTAGAAACTTCATGGGGAGAGAGGACAAGTGGTAAAGAACCAAGGCACCACCCACTTGCATTCAAATGAATGTAGCTGCAAAAGGAAACACAGTTTAATTCAGCCCATGCAGAATTAGAAAATATCTAAATTATTTTTTCAATCATTAAGTTTTGGAGTGGTTTATTATCAAACCTAAAAATAAAAGCACTGGCTTTGTAAATAGGCAGAAAACAGTGGTCGAAAGGGCAGCAAAGAGATTGTTAGTGAAGGAGATTAACTGCTAAAAGCTGGAGGAAGAAAGTTCTGTTTTATGTATTAGGCAAAAACATGGTGAGATTATTACCTGTGGAAACATGGAAGATAGTAGAAAATATGCTTAACAAACCCATGAATCTGGCAAAGAAAATTTGAGCCAAAACTCTGAAAGTGACAATTGTCTTCTTTTAACAGCGTAAGGTAAAGTGAAAATGATTAATAATGATGAAAATCATTAACTGAGGAATACACTGTCCAATTTGTAAGAAGACTTTAGCGGATTTATTTTTAACAGTACTGTCGACCTTCCTGAATTGGAAAATAAAAATTTTTATTAATTCCAATTTCACTAAACAACAAAACAAAATCTTCTCAATTTAAGAAGTGGTCTCAGGGGAAAGATCAAATCTTGGGCAGCTGGTAAAATGCAGCCTCGTGGTAAAGAGGAGCTTAAGAATTCATCTGTAACACCTTATGTTAAGCCCCCAGAAACATTTAAAGGAAAAACCCATAGACGTATTGCACGAAAAAAGCCTTTTAAAGAATTTTAATGGAATTAAAACTAAAGTTTCTATAGCCCAATTTAGAAAAGGATCTGTGGTGAACAGATGTGTGGGTGTTTCTCTGTAAATTGAGTGAGTTATAAAATTGTGTTCATATATTATAATTTGATATTAAGAAGATAAGAATTCAAAATAAAAATGAGGTCTGGACCTCTAAATTTCTACAGACAGAAAACTGACTGAGAAAATTCTCATCTGTTAAAAAAAGAGCTGTTTTAGTTTAGTAAATGCTGCTGGAATGCAATTTACCAGAAATAGAACAGCTTTTAAAATGGGAATTTATTAAGTTTACAGTTCTAAGGCCATAAAAATGTCCAAACTGAGACAGCCAGAGAAAGATAACCTGACTCAAGAAAAGCTGATGGCTCCAGAACACCTCAGCTGGGAAAACACATTTGTGGTGTCTGCTGGTCCTTTGGCCTCAATTATTTTCTTTGCCGGGGGCATTTTCTTTCTGTATCTCCAATCTGTCTCTGTCTGTGTCAGCTATTTAGCAACTATTCGAGCATTTGAGTTTTTTCCAAAATGTTTCTCCTTTTAAAGGACTAGAGTAAACTAATCAAGGCATACCTTGAAGGGGCAGAATCACATTTCCTTCTAAACAAAAAGTCAAACCCACACAATTGGGTGTGTCACATATCCAGGGGACATTCTAATTAAAATGTCACACCCACAACTGAGTGCATAACATCACCATTGAAACAACTCAGTTTCCTCCCTAAGCAATAGGTCGCCCACAAAATTGGATTAGAAATGCAAACATGGCTTTTCTGAGTTATCTAACAATTTCAAACCAGCACAGGAATGGATGCCATTATAGTCAAGGAAGATAGACTCAGAGAGCAGAGCAATAATCCATAAAGTGATAAAAGAGCCTCTATATGGAATGGTTTATCATTACAACAGAACAAAGTGATTCTTAATCTCAGAACATTTCCAGCTACAAAATCACAGGAAGGTAGCAAAATGCGCCTGAGTGGGTTTCAGAATTACTATGCTCAGTTACCACTACGTGTATATGGACCTCTTTTCTTGAATGGAAAATATATTATTGATACACTGTCTAGGTTTCTCCATTATAGGTTGGTTACATTGGAAGACGGAGAATTTGCCCTTTTAGTGTAAAAACTTTGCTCCTGAAGAACTCAACTATAAAGCTTGAGCTACATAGAAATGGACCTGATTTTGATGAGATTGAACTTGATTCCATAAACTGATATCATGCAAACACAAACTTGATAAGTACATGGCTATTTAGGATTGTCTATTTGGAGCACTTCCTTTTATAATTGCCTCCCATGTTATAAGAACGACTAGACAAACTGCCTGGAGAAGAAGGCATTATGGGGAGTCCCTGAAGAATGAAAAATCTATTGGAAAGAGAGGTCAGGTGAAGGAGAGCTGAGGTTTCCTAGATGAGCTCCCAATCAACCCCCCTAAATCAAGAGCAATAATAAATCACTGTTATTTTAAGCCTCCATGCTTTAGGTTTGTCATTGAGTCATAGATATGTAAAACAATAAGCAAGAAGATGCATGCTTTTATTTGAGAAGTGTTATGATTGGTGAGGCACTACTGCATGTTTACTTTCCAAGGATAATGATGGTGCTTCTTGCTGATCATTAATTGGGTTATTGTGATAAAGCAAAATATTATTTTAATATTTCTACAAAACTGACCTTTAAGAATGATGCAGACAAGGTAATGATATGCCCTATGATGTAACACTACTTCTGCCAAAATATTTCTTTACTCGGTATTAAATAATTAGGCATTATATTAACAATGTTATAGATTTGAGTTATGCCCATCATTTTCTTTGATTTTCTCCATTCTCTCATAATTCCTCTCTTCCTTTTGGTAATTAAAAAAACACTTGCATCCCAGCCATGATTTATTTGTCTGATTTTATAAGTCCATTATTTAAGTATGTATATGAAATAACCATTTATTTTATGACTAATAAAATATACTTACATTAAGCCTTTTTATTGATTAATATGTGCTAGTTTACCTAATTATATACTCAATATAAGATTTGTTATTTTCTTATTACATATTACATATTTATTTATTGCTAAAATATTTAGAATATAAAAAAACAGAACTACGGTCCAACTAACCAGAAATGCAAAGAAATAAATTCTTAATGTTTGGTGGTATTTCTCATTAGAATTGTTAAAAAGATGAATAAATTTAAATACCAAGGTAAAGGGCACATGGGCAAAGTTGAAAATGCAATTAAATATTACTAATTATAAAAAGGATTAAATAAATTAACTTATATAGTAGAATTTTTGTAAAATCTTTATCACAATATATACATTGTAATAATTGTGATTTCAATTTAGATTTATGAAATAACTTTTACTTTCTGATGAGCTAGCACTTACAAAACTTTTGCTCCTCAAACAACAGAAAAAGCATATGTAGAAAACTTTCATATTTCTAATAAAGATAATGAAATATAACATAGATATGTTCTACTTCTATAAGAAAGTATATTTTGTAAATATTTTATTACTCATGGAATATTAAGCATGAAATATTAGCTGATTTTTGATGACTAATGGTAGCACATATTATGTGGAAGTGATCATTTTAGGTTCTCTGTGGAACTCAATGAGGAGCATAACTCTTCTTAAGGGAGATCCACTATAGAAATTTGTGGGCTATATGAGAAATCCAAGTATGGCCTCCAGAAATTGCTCACGCTCTAAGAATAGCAAAGGGGTAACCTGAATTTTGCCTTGTTCTCAGGAACTGCACAGTCTCTGCTAAGATTAACACAAGCATGGCTTGGGAAATTATATATATATACATTTTTTTTGATATATATATATATATATATATATATATATATATATATATATATACACACATACAACCAGAGGGAAGCCAGATCTTAATTTAAAAATCTATACATGTAATATATATTATCATATCTCAGTTCTCTTTTCAAATATTCATTTAGCTCTTGAACTGCAAGATCTAGATGATTAATGAGAGTATGGTATACTTCCACATTTTATGATATTTCATTTTTATTTTTTGAAGGTTTTTCCTTGAGTAATCATAAAATAAAGAAAAATTAAATCAAATTTGATTTGTGTGAAATTTGCTAGTTTTTGGCAGGAACAAACGATTTTACATTCTATCCTTCACAGAAGGAATATGGCTATCAAAAATCTATGGATATTTACCCACACATTAGTAAACAGACTCTAGAGAACTATAATCTAGCATAGTGTTGGTTTAGCTGGAAACTAATTGAGTAGGTTACGACGAATGAAAGAAGTTATTTCTGGAATATCCTCCTTGATGTCACCTCATGTAAAATAGAAATGTTGGACAGAATTACAAGAGAATAATCATTTTTCTAAAAGTTTAATAACATTAGAAGGTGGATAGCCACATGGAAATTACACTGGGCTATGTTAGGTCGGGGTAATCGGAACGGCACTGCAAACGGAGCTTGGGAAGCTGTGTCGCCCCTCCCTAAATGTTTCTGGAACTGCCCCTTCCAGACACCTGACTTTCTGAACTGATGAACCGCCCCTTCTGACTACCGGACTTCCGGAGAACCGCCCCTTCCACACGTCACCTGACCCCCTTGCTTAAAAATCGCCCATCATCACCCAGGCGCTGATTCCTCTCCCTCCGTTTTGGGTTCATGATCTCAGTCCGGGAGCGCGGAAATAAACCCGCCCGCTTTAAAGTTCCCAGTATACCTTCTTTCTTTCTCACCCTTTCGCCTCCCAAACCTTTCAGGCTACAAGCTGGTTGACAAAGAGATCTTAAGATCTCAGATAAATAGTCAGTTTTCCAATTCGTACTTCACTGATAAATGAGAAGTAGATAATACCTCATGTATTTCATTTAAAAAAAAATATATATATGCATTTCTAGCATATATATGCATAGAGAAATATGCATTTCTAGCAGTCTGTACAAAATGTCAAACATCAAAGATTTTGATGGAATAACAAGATTAAGCAGGTAAATATGTCATTATTTGTTAAATAATTAGTTTACCTAAGCTAATGTAATATAGTAATTATATTTTATGTTTAATGTTCTCATATTTCCTAGTGATTAGACTCATAAATGTTAATACTGAAAAAATGATTTATATTATTTACTAAGAAAATCATCCCTTGAATTCTTCTACCATAGAAATAATAGTGAGTTGTTATTTCAGTCTAAGTTTCACTTTTGTCTTTTGATGAAATTAAATTAATCCAATTGTATTTTGAGAAAGGAGCATGACCTAATGTATAACTGAAAAGAAAGAAATATGCATTTCTTGTGACTTTTTTTAAGTAATGATATTTTGCATAAATTGGAAATAGAATATTTTAATTTTATTCAGCATCAGAAAATAATGTGGCTTATTGAGTGAATATTTCCAACATGTCCTACTCGATTATATGAGAAGAACTAAAAAAGGATTATTAATTGAAATGTACTGAAATATAATGCCAGCAAGATAATCAAAGTAAAATAAAATTGACATTGATGGCATAATATTTTAGAAATGTTTTGATGATGATGATGCTTATCTTGATTAATTATATCTGCATCTTTTGCCTTTAATATTTTAGATAACTTTAAAGAAGACAAAAGAGAGAGAAATGAACAGCCACGTAGTAATCACACAGTTCATCCTTTACGGCCTTCCTGATGGTCCTGACCTTCAGACTGTGCTTTTCCTCTTTTTATTCATCACGTATGTATTAAGCATCACTGGAAGCCTGACTATCACCATTTGGGTTTATGAAGTATTTAATTAATTTTGTTTTTCTCTGCTAAATTATGAATTATACATTCTATCATTAACTTATTGTTTATCCAATGATTAAATCTTTTTTTTTTTTTTTTTACTTTTTACACTTGGATACAAATGTTTTGCCGCATCCATGATTATAGTAGGAAGTAGATCACTTCAAATCCATTTACACCTCCTGCTTTAAAAAAAATTGCTTTTGTTGCTTTATCTATTAAACCCCACAATATATCAGTATTATTGGTGAAAAAGAAAATATATATATTTGCCATTATTTACCTTTCAATACTCTTTCATTAATTACTAAATTTCTGTTTCCTTCATTTAAATATTTATTCTGTATGAAAAAATCCCATTAGTATTTCTTTAAGTGGAGATTCTGGGACAAAATCTATATGTATATATATATATGAGAAGCAGTCTGATACTGTCTTAGTTTTGACTGCACATTTGAATATTCTCTCTGGGTATGAAGTTCTTATTTTGAATTGATATTTTAAAGCTTCAAAGATTGTGTTCCAAGAGAACTATGAGAAGATAGTCAAATAAGAAGCTTGAGACATCAGTTGTAATGCAACAACTACCAAAGAGACAAGATTTGTGTGAATAAATTATTTCAAAACCTCAGATTCAGTAGATCACTATACAGCATCTCAGAAAGAAAAGACTGATAAATTATGGTAAATGCCATTAAGTTGTTCTCTTCATGTGGGGGCTACAGCACCCAATCCCAAATTTCATGGCTGGAAGCAGTGGGGTCCGCCTGTGGTGTAGGTTGCTGGTACCAAATGGAACCTATAAGTCCACTTTGGGATGGGGACTGGCTTTTGATTAGCAACTTCATATTCTTGGGAGCCCAGCGGTAAGAGTGACCATATCCCATCCCCAAGGGAAAAAAAAAATATATATATATATATATATATATCAGAAGAGAATGAAAGATAGTACACTTCCTCAGAGCTGTGGAAGAAAGTTGAAGTGTTGTATTTGTTATTGCAGGGAAAGTAAGTGCAGATTTGGGGAACCATGGGAAAAACTCCTGTCTCCCTTCCTGGCCCACTTCCTGGCCTATTTCCTGGCCCCTTCCACAGCCCTCTCCAGGGAAGACAGGATCTTCTACTAGGGATCCCAGGCTTTGTTCTGACAGGGAAAGATTAACTCTGCAATAACCTCTACAGCCCGTGTCCTCTCCCAGTATTTGCAATAGCAGCCTGAGTCAGCAAAACCACTGTAAGAAAATTAAGGTGGAAGATTTGGGACAAGGCTTATATATTTTTTTCTGGCAATGGAACATCCTGGAAAGGGAGAAGTTATGCGTTTGGGAAATTTACATCTGTAAATGGGGGACTTCCTAAGCCACTAGTAAGTACGAGCCTGTGATAAGATACAGGATCAGAAAGACAGAGAAGACCCTGAACTTTGCAATCACATTGGGTAGACATTTCTTATAGGAGGGTGGACACCAAGAAAATCTCTATCATATCATGAGCTGGTTACAAACTCAAGAAACAGATCTCTCAGGGACTAAACCATAGGGTTGACATTTAAAATATTAAAATGTACTGAGTGCAACAGAACATTATAAGACAAATGAACAACCCAAAAAAAAACAAAAAACACAAAAACCAGGAATAATGCTGCATCCAAAGTAAGAACATAAAAATCCAGAAACTAACAAGAAGAACAGACTGTAGGTTGCTAGAAAATATTTTGAAACAAAAGTCTTCTGTATATTGAAGGAGATGAAGGAAAATGCAGAGAAAGAACTATAGGATGTCAAGAAAACAATGAATGAATATGAGAATATCAATAGATAAATTTTAAAAGGAACCAAATGGAACTACTGGAGTTGAAGACCACAACTGAAATGAAAAATTCCTAGCAGGGATTCCACAGCAGGTTGGAGCTGAAAGAAGAAAGAATCAGCAAACTTGTAGACATACATTGAAATGAGTCAGGATTAGAATTAGAAAGATAAAAGAACTATAAAAAGTGAAGATAGCTTAAGAAACGTCTGAGACCCCATCAAGAGTAGTATGTAAGTATCATGGGAGTCCCAGCAAGAGAAAACAGGAGAAGAGAGGCAGAAAAAATATTCAAAGAAATAACAACAGAAAAGTTAGCAGAAGACATTACTATGCATATCTTGAGAACAGCAAAAGAAAAAAGTAGAAGAAAAATAAGACCGGTCACATATTGATTAAACTGTCAATTACAAAGAACAAGAAGAGTTCAGAAAGCTACAAGCGAAAGCTGTACTATTAAAATGTGTTGAATAAATATTTTTACTGCCCATTTTAATGATTTGCCTATTACAAACTCATTACATTCCAATGTCTCCTTATACTGTTTATTACAGGTAAACTCAGGGTTTTGCTCATTCTGCCTATTTTCTTTCTTTAGCCTCAATTTCAAAATCTCTCATCATTAATCCTATCAGTAATCCACACACATGGCATCAAATGTGTAAATGCTATAGTTCTGTATTTATAACTATAAAGAAAATAAGGAAAATTATTAATGTAAAGTTTTACAACTTACAAAATATTACATATTTCAGTTGCAAAATGTACATCTCTAGTAAAAAATGAATATTAAGAAGTTAAAAAAAAAACACATGCCAGATTTTCAAATGTTTACTTTCTTGGTTCATATATTTTTTCACAGTGTAAGTATATCATATGTACTTTAAATTGAGGGATTCAACTAATGTAAATCATACAGTGAAGGAAACGAGTCAAAGGATAATACATGCAACATGTAGCAAATATTGCTATGATATGAATCTTGAACCCAGTGATTATAAAGCATAAAATTTTCCCTAAATATAAAAGGGCTAATAAAGGGAAATAACACGGGATTGAATTCCAGGAAATGCAACCACTCAGGAAATATAAAATCATCTATCAACATCTTAGTTATATTTTTCTTTCTATGGCTGTTTTATTATATTTATTTCTGGAGATGGTTTTCTTTTCAGAATTCCAGGTTTATTTGCCCCCCAAATGTTCCTCATATTTTTACAGCTCCAGTATCCATAAGGCTTTTTGTCTTTGAATTTCTTATTTGAAATGTAAAGCTCATTATTCAAATGAAAGTTTGAAAGCAATGTCCAATTACCACTCAACTAACCATGGCCATGGGGCCTCATGGGTGGGAGTATTAAGAAAGAGGTCTTAGAAATATATGGAAAAAATATGTTGGAGAAGGGGACAATATTGAGTTCACCATTAAAGGTCTTAATTTTTTGCAATTATATGATAAAAGTTGTGGTAAAATAATTTTCTAAAAGCGTAAAAATATTTTTATTTTAATGAAATTCAGTTTTAAATGATTTCTTATCATATCCCATAACTTTATTGCTTATCAGAATGATATGCATTATAAACATAAATGATTTGAGCAGGAAGAATTTGTGTAAAACAAAATATTCACTCATGTGTCAAGTATTTATCGGATGCCCCTATGGTTCTCTTAGGTGCCTGGGATAAATCAAGGAAATATAGAAAAAAGTTCTAATCTATATAGTGGAGGAAGAGATGATACACAAAGGATAAGTGAAATTTGGTGGGAAAAAAGGAGGATAATGGGAAAAGAGGAAGTGATGCATTCAGGTATTTGAGGAAGAGTATTTCATATAAAACTAAAATCAGGGTGGGCCGCGGTGGCTCAGCGGGCAAAGTGCTTGCCTGCTATGCCGGAGGACCTCGGTTCGATTCCCGGCCCTAGCCCATGTAACAAAAACGGAAAAACAAAATACAATAAAGCAAGAAAATGTTTGGAAATGTTTCCCTTTCTTCCTTCCTTCCTTCCTTCTATCCTTCCTTCCTTCTCTCTGTCTTTCCTTTAAAAAAAAAAAAAAAAAAACTAAAATCAGGTAGTCAAGAATTTACTTAGTGTGTTCCATGAAAAGTAAGAAGGCCAGTGTGGTTGGAGACAAGTGAATAAGGAAAGGGTGAGGGTCAAAAATGAGAGATAATGTGGACTATAGAGCACCTACTCATGTGAATTTTTATAATAATTTTGTATTTTAGTCAGCAGGAGATGGGAAGTCATGGGAGGATTTGAAACACAGGTGTTTTATTTTCTGATTTACATTTTGAAAAGATTACTCTAGCTGGTGTATGTATGTGTATAATCTAAAATATTTATCCATGATAATAAAAAGTAAAGAAAACTGTGTTATGAGGTACACACGCACATAATTGCTACATAGAAAGTACTTATTATAGGTTCTATGTAGCATACAAAAATTATTAAAACCAAATGTATGCCCCTAATAAGTTATCCATTCTAAAAGTTTATTAATTCACACTAAATACCAAAATATTTTGTACCAGATCACCGTGATACAGTAGGGAAAATATCAACTCTATAGTTGCAAAAAGTAAAGGGATATAAGTAAAACAACTTCCTAAAGGATACCTGTGAAATTTCTAAAAAATAAAAGTGGACTCCTTATACAGTCATTGAAAAGTCATATTATACATCATACTATCCTACACCATGATTTATACATTGGATCATTTTCCTCAATAATCATGCTTTCTCATACTTACTAAAAAATACCTATAGAAAAGATCAATGTCAATGATTCATCTTTATCTTTTAATGATGTCTCTCCTCGGCAGTCTTTGTTTACTTAATGAACTCCCCTGAGCCAAAAAGAGAAATTTACAAATAAAATCAGCCCAGTTTCATTTGTATGAGAACATAGAGAGGAACAGTACTTATTTTATATTTTAGAAAGCAACATTTGCAGGCTCCATCTGAAGTTAAGGATTATATTACTTTTTAATAGCAGTAATGTATAACCAGAGGATTACAGTATTTATTTTAAATCCCTGAATGAATGCAAATAAAATGTTTAAATTAATTTTTGTGTATTGTATGAAAACGGGCAAAAGGAAGAATGCCTTACTAGACAACCCAGGTACAGTCTTAGTACATGGAGCTTAGGTGAGAGAGGAAAAGCAGTAACGAGCTGTGCCAAATTAAGATATTCCAATAATTTTATAATATCAGGAATGCAGAATATTGTGGGTCAAGTATAGCTAGTCTAGAAGCAAGGCAAACTATGAACTCTGAGAACTAATACAAAGTAAAGTCAACATATTTGTTTTGAAAATACAATGGGAAATAAGTAAATTATCAGCTCTGGAATGATATGAATATTTAGGCAAACAGACAGTAGAAATTCAGCCTAAAGCATCAAGAAGAACCACGAAGTAAGTAAATGTGTTATTCCCCAATAGGCTTATGTTATTTTGTTTTTATTCAAACATGATAAAATATTATTTGCTCTGATACTGTGGACCTCCAGTTCCTCTGGATATTGATAAATAAACAATTGTTTATTGCTGAGATCACTATTAAGGAGTCCCGAAGCAGAAGCGTAACAAGTACTGCACTGTTCATTTATATTTTACAAATTTAAATGCTATACTGTGATGGAAATAAGATTACAAAAAAGGCAAACTGTATATGAAAGATTAGTTTTTAACAGTAAATGTTATTTTCTTTTATTAGAGAAATTGTAGGTTTACAGAAAAATCATGTATAAAATGCAAAACTACCATATACAACCATATTATGAAAACCTTATATTAGTGTAGTATTTGTAACAGTTCATGAAAGGATTGGTGTGAAATTGTACTATTAATTGTAGTCTACCATTTAAGGTTCACTGGGAACTTAAAAAACAATTGTTCTGGTAAAATACATACAAACTGAAATTCTCCTTAAAATCACATTACATATCTAATTCAGTGCTCTAATTACATCCACAGTGTTTTGCTACCATCGTGACCATTGATTATCAAAACTCTATGATCGACCCTAATAGAAACTCTGTAGAAGTAAAACATTAACTCCTCATTCCCTACCCCTACCGCATCTCCTGGTAACTTAGATTCTAGATGCTAACTCTATGAGTTTGCTTGTTCTAAATTATTTCATATCAGTGAAGCCACAGAAATGTTATTTTGACCATGTGCTTGCTCATTTATTATAATAGTATTTTTTAAAACTGTTGGTTCATTGTGTGAATAAACTTTTTCTATAAAATAATTTGCTTTATTATAGGAAATTTCCCCTTCTTGTCCTTTTGGTCTTTTATCAGAAAAAGAGAAAACTATACTCTGTTTATATGTGTGTGCACGTGTGCATGTTGTGTGTGTGTGTTTGTGTGTAAGAGTAATGCAAGAGAATGCCAAACCAACATTCTCAAAGATAAACATGTGTTCTAAAGTGATAGGATTACAAGGTGCTAAATTTTTAACTTTATCAAGTTTCCTAAATTATCTGGTCTGAGTTTCCCCAATATAAAATGTGGAATTAAGACTAAATAATATCTGTAGGCCTTTCAAATACTATTTTTACATTTTGCCTGCACTCAGGCTCTCATATAATATTGAGGAAAGTAAAAAAAATCTTAATTGGTACAATTTCATATGTTTTATAAAAAGAATCCTATATTTTAACAAAAGTTAGATGCTTAATTTTAAATCATTATTAGAAGAAATAGCTTTGGTTGAAATGTTACTAACAAAATATTTTATCCATGCTTCTGATAGGATATTTTCAAAGATGAGACATCAAAATTCATCTTCTACTTTTTTTGGTTTTTTTTTGGCTTTATGACAGGTAAAGGGGAAATTAGAGTGGATTGCTGAAAAGGAACATGCTTATTTTAAATTTCATTGATTAATCATCATGGATATTTAAACAATTTCATAGTTTTGTTTTCTAAAGGAGAAATATATATATATATATATATCAGCAATGAGAAACCACACAGCATCCAAGGAATTCATTCTTCTAGGGCTATCAGATGACCCTGAGCTTCAGGTTGTGATTTTCCTCTTTTTAATGATCATGTATATATTAAGCATCACTGGAAATTTAACCATCATCATGCTCACCTTGGTGGATCCCCATCTGCAGGTCCCTATGTATTTCTTCCTCAGGAACTTCTCTGTATTAGAAATATCATTTACAACTGTCTGTATCCCTAAATTCCTCAGCACAATTGTAACCAGAGACAAAACTATTTCATACAATAATTGCACAGCTCAATTGTTTTTCTTCATCTTCATGGGTATGATTGAATTCTGCCTTCTAACTGCCATGTCCTATGACTGCTATGTGGCCATCTGCAAACCCCTGCATTATACAACCATCATAAGCAAAAGAGTCTGCATGCTGCTTGTATTTTGTGCTTGGCTGGCAGGATTTCTAAATATTTTCCCACCAGTTTTTCTTTTCCTCCAGTTAGACTACTGTGGCTCCAGTGTCATTGATCACTTTGCTTGTGACTATTTCCCTCTCTTGCAATTATCCTGTTCAGACACATGGCTCCTGGAAGTGATTTGTTTTTACTCTGCAATAGAGATTCTACTTTTCACTTTAGCATTAATAATTCTCTCCTACATGTTCATCATTAGAACAATCTTGAAACTCCCTTCTGCCAGTCAGAGGAAAAAGTCATTTTCCACGTGTTCCTCTCACATGATTGTCATTTCCATCTCTTATGGAAGCTGCATATTCATGTATGCCAACCGTTCAGTCACAGAAAGGGCATCCTTGATCAAAGGAGTAGCCATTCTCAATACTTCTGTGGCTCCGATGATGAACCCATTCATATATACTCTGAGGAACCAGCAAGTGAAGCAAGACTTTAAGGACTCTTTCCAAAAGGTTGTGTTTTCCTCTGCTAAATGAAAGTATCAGTAGTATCAAATGAATAAAACTTTTCTAAATGGATTCTGTTGTGTATATCTTCCTACCTCTATTAGCTTCACTTCATTTTGTTTTACTTCTTTTCCATTTCCATATTAAAATTTCTACCATATCACACTCAATAAATTTGATTATGCTGAATATTGTTTCTGAATTTCATGCAAATTCAAATATTTTATTCAATTCAATTTGAATGAAGTAAACAAGTCAGGGTTAATGATTATGGGCTTGAATAGAGTATTTTGCTGTGTAAGATATGGGGCATTTAGCTTGATAAAAAGAATGTCAAGATATATATGGACTTTTGAACATTTTATCCTAAGAAGGTAATAAAAACAAATGCTATTAGGAAATGTTGCTTCCACTTAACATTTTTGTGAAATCAAATAATCATAATGACAAGGCATGGAATAAAATGTGAATATCTACATAGATGTTCTGAAAGAGTTAGAAGAAGTCTATGCATTCAGATTCTTAAAATATTAATAATAATGATAATTATGAGAAGGAGGAGGAAAGGAAGAAGAGGAGAAAATGAAGTGATCCTTTTCTTCAAATGTATTCCAAACCTGTAGTTATTTTTTTATGTGTTGGATATTTAACCCTCTCTATAACTCTCTGAGGTATTGAACATTTTTACCATTTAGGTTGATTAAATACTTTGAAAAATTAAAGGTAGATTAAGAACAGACCATGCAAAATAAATGAAATAAAATGCATGAACCTTTCTTGACCTGGTGAAAGTTCAGTTATTTGGAGAACTGAGTTTTAATCTGTGGGCTTAGAAATAACTTGGTGTTTAGGAAGTTCAGGAAGCAAAAGAATGTTTGATTTCATTTCCCGGTGCCTGCCCATGCAAAAAAAAGAAAAAAGAATGTCTGCTAATGATATGATATTCTACATGATCCACCTTGAATCAGGCAACTCACATGCAATATGCTTACGATATTCCTTTGAAAGTAAATATTACTGTTCTTAATTTGTAGGTGAAGAAACAGGGAAATAAAACTTGAGAGTTTTTTAAAGTCATAGGTAATTTTCAGAAAAGGGTTTTAAATTTATTTCTTTCTGACCTAAAATTTCAGACTCATAGAATTGTAATACTATGACTTTTATTTGTAATAATTATATATTAGCTGTTCAAGCTTATAATGGAATTTTAAAGGGCCTTTAAATAGGTGTTTAATTCATTTAGTCAAAATTAATTACCTTATGATTTGTGTGGGTGATACTGTGATGAAAAAGGAAGATTTTTTCCCCAAATTGCCTTAAGTTATAGTGGAAAGAGGAAAAACGTGTAATCGAAATTTAATTTTATAAATGCACCAATTTGAATTTAGAAAAAAACTTGTAGGACAGATAATGGCATTTTGGACAAAAATAGAATATCAGGTCCCTGCCTTTTCTTTTAGCAGGGTTGTGGTCAAGATTACAATAATTTCTAAATGTGCATCCATTTTAATTCTAAATTCACAAACATATGATAAACCTTGTATGCTTGATTGTTTTGGAGTTTTCACTTTGATTAACCTTTCCTTGTTATTATCTTGGATGTTACTGAGAACTACATTATTACTTGAATAGAAAATGGAAGCTAGCAGCAAGGTTATGGTGGTCTCCAAGCAGACAGCACCTTCTACAGTAGGGCTCTCTCTTGTGCCCACCCTATATTGTGGACCATGAATTTATCTTTCCTCTGTTCAGCATTTGTACTAACCCACAGCTATTATTCTCCCAGTTCTAGTTGAAATAAGTTATATAAAAGGCAACACTCTATATTTTCTAGGAGATGCCTGACTAAGGTGCTTCACTGAGGTATATTTCACAGAATAATTCCACACATAAAACAAACAGAAGAAAACAGTAACAATTAGTTAATATTGAATAGTGTAATCATTTTCTTGTAAATAATAAAATAAGTGATTTTACATACAATGGTTTTCTTAACTCAATATCCATATGTGGGTAGTAATAGCTTCCTATAAGTAGAATAAGAATTTTCTAGATATAAATTTTTAATTTTTTCATGTTCATGAAAAATTATTTACTTATTTCTAAAAATGTTTTTAAAATGTCAGCAAGAAAGCAGGTATGTGCTAGTCATTTGGAATAATAGGATATAATACCTCCATTCTATGGGTTTTCAGGAAACAGATAAAAAGGTGGACAATTACATATAGAATTATTTTTATGTAAAATATATTCCAAGTATTTTAACAGAATAAACTATGGGGTTGTGGACAACATTTTAGGTAATTTAGGAAGGATTACTGATGCAAGTAATAAATATAATTAAATGGGTTTTCTGGAAAAAAGAGAATCAAGATTGCAAACAGTTATAAAAACAAGGAATCAAGGGCATGGTAAAACATGGGTAAAAACGCAGAAAGCATCAAATAACTATTACTTCCTTTGTGTGCTTTTGTGGAAGAGCTGGTTTTATTATTCAAATTATTACACAAAGCAAAATAGCACTAGAAAGACAGTTCTTACTTTCTATGTGTTATAAAATATCTTAAATGTTTACCCTATACCTATGAGATTTGAAGATAATTTAAAGGTGATTTTTTTTCTGCTTTTTTCAATAATGTGGCTAGCGATACACACAAACCAAATAACTTACCTATGGCCAATAAAATCACAATGGTGATTCAAATCTGAGTTATGTCCCAGAAAATAAGTTATTGTAGCACCTCCTAGGGTAAGACCTTGCAAAATAAAAAAATACAAAGGAATATTGCAATTTCAGAATTGAGTACTATTGAGATAATTTATTCTTTCACAAGAGTACTGAATGAACATATCCAAAATGCTTGGCTTGTAGGAATTTCACTCTGTAATAATAAAAAATCAAGAAAAATTCAGCGGGCATGTATTCATCGCAATTAACTTTAAATCTCTTGGACAAAAAAGAAACTCACCTCAGCCAAAGAAACTCAAAATCTCTTTGCTTCTCTGTTTCCAAACCCAGATGTATATATACTTGCATGATAACTGTGTTACACCTTCTGTGTCTTTTATTTCTCTTAGTGTCTCTTATAATCAAGATTATAAACTTTGGATGGAGTTCTGCATTACCCACAACATGGAACTCATCCATATTTATATCCATAGAATATTTGGTCAGTGATTTGTTACCTCATCACATGTATTACTTATTCATTCTTCATTAGTCTGATTATTGTCACCACTAACTTTAGTATTCTGAAATAATCAATCTGTTGTGTTTTCATCATGCCCTACATCTCTTTCTGATGTTAGGTCTCTGGTACATAGTCATTCTTTAAAATATTTGTTAAATTAATCTTCAAATTTATGGAAGTCTCAAAACACCTATATCCAGCCAATTTTATTAATATTCCTTGCCTTGAAATAGTTGTGTCTCTGCTATGACATCTTGTTTGAAAATGTTTCTCTATCTGGGTTTTCCAGAGGCTGCTTGTTTTTAGAAAACATGTTGGATGTCCTTTAACCTTCAAAAATACTAAAGAGACAAACCTCTTTTATCTTTTCAGGTCCACATCCAAGGATTTCCACTGTGGACATATGTAGTACAAAATCCTAACCTTTCCTTATTCAGAAGCCAGATGGTCCCCAGTGATCAGACTCCCATGTTATAACACTTTCAGTGTTTTCTTAGCATGAGGTTATTTTTTTAAAAAATCTAGACAACAATGAAATATCTTAATGATACTCAACTGTTAATATTAACTAGAGAAGTTCTCCTGGCCTCACTCCCCAGATGCCAGTGGCTTGCAAGAGGTAGGCTTCATCAATTCTGAGAGCATCTCTTCCACTCTTTCAGTCATTGTGTATCATCTTGGGAAGTACAACCCTTCCAAGTGACCTTGAACCAATTACCCAAACTATCAAGGGGTCAATTTCTCATTTGAAAATTAAGACCATTAATTGCAATTTCTTTACAGGGTAGCTGTGAATGCTTATGATGACGAGACTTTAAAGATGGTTACAATCATGCTTAACTTCTTTCAAGTGCTTAATAAATTATAAATATTTATTTTATTTTAAGCAATGCCAATTGTAATTCAATAATTTACAATCATCCATATATTAAATTTACTCAGGTAAAAATAATTCAGTTTACTCAGCACATTAGGGTCAGTAGGACAACAGACTTGTATGGTTCCTTATCTAGTATCTCTTATTCTCAATTAAAACCTCCCAACTTCCATATCCAAAAAGACAGATTAATTTTGACTTGATTTATTAACATAAATAACATAGATTGCTCTTTTGGATATCAGTACTATGAAGATCTTTTAAGATATTTATTGTATATTTCACATTTATCATCTTCCAAATATTTTCATGTGTCTTTTTATATACTGAGAATTGAAGACATTTTCAGTTACCCTTAAGATTTCAAATGGAATTGTGATTCTTTCAGATATATTCATAAAAGACGTGAACTTTAAACTTGGTTGATTTAGGAGAGAATAAGGTCCTAAGCATTTGTTTTGATGGTAAAGGTCACAGTAGATACACGTGACCATAAAATATTAAGCTTCTCTCATGGAAGCTCATTTTTGTGGCATAATTTTGAGAATAATTCCAGAAAAAAAAATCTGCCCTTAATTTCCTTGATAATTCTTTAAGTCATTCACTGTTTTACATTAGCTAACTTTCTGTTAACTTGCTAGGGTGGATTTTGTTCTTTACCACTGTACTTAATTTGGAAAGTATCTGAGTTACAGCTTTCTGAAGTACTAAGAATCAGGAAACAAATAATTAACCTGGTTTGGACCAAACTGAGCATGTATTCCATAAGACAATGATGCACTGGCAGCCCATATTACACATTAGCAAGGTAGAGCTCACCTAAAATCAAATGGCTAATGCAAACAAGTTGAGTAAACTTGAGTGGTGAGTGGCTCATAACTTCCTAATATGTTAGAGTGTTTGAATAACAAAATAAAATACTCTCACCACAGTGGTTACTGGTGCCCATACCCCACTTTCCTGGAGGACACTGTTAAGTCCAATCATTGGCCAGCAGCTTGTGACAAAAAGAGTCATAAAATTTCTCTTCTTTAAGAACAAGGGTGGGCATGGCTGATCATTGATCATGGCTTTTAATTAGCAAATTTGGATTGCTGGGTTCCAGCTCCAATGACATTTGTTGTTTCAAACCAATCCGAATAGGGGCAGAGGAGTTGAACATTTAAAGATGCAGTGCTTCCTTAGAGCTACAGGGGATGGTTAGTTGAAAGGTTGCATTTGCCTGGCAGGCAAGGGAAAATCTGACCCCTCGCCTGGGTCTTTGGAGTGGGTTTGCACTCCATTCAGTGGTCCTTGACTATGTTCTGATTAATAGAGAGGAACTAAGGAATGTCCTCCCCAGAATAAACCTAGTCCAAGAATTTTACTTCCAGGCAAAAGCAGTGTGAGACAATGAAAGGAGTGTAAGAAAATTATAGGGTGGACACTCTGGAAACATAGTCTGCTGGCTTAAATACCTGGTAGAGGGAGTTTGGTCCTCTTGGAAACAGGGGGGACAACCAAACTCTGGAAAACTGGAGAACTCCAAAACCATTAACCATCAAACACTTAGGACAAAGCACAGAACCAGAAAGACAGGGAAAATCTTGCACACTGCATTCACTTTGGGTAAACGTTTCTGACAGAAATGCTGAAGCTTAAGAGAAGCTCTATCTTATCACCAGCTGATTACAAAATAAGAAACAGAAAACTCAGTGAATAAATCCCAGAGCCAACATTTTAAAATATTAAAATGTACACTGTGCAACAAAAAGTAAAAGAAAAGGAAAAGAAATGATGTACCCATTCTAAGAAGAAGATAAAAATACAGAAAACACTAGTGAAAGAGATAGGAATGTAGACAGTGAATAAAGCCTTTAAAAATATGATCATAAAAATGATATAGAGATGAAAGAAAGTACAGAGAAAGAACAAAAGATATCAGGAAAACAATGAATGAACAATATAAGATTCTAAACAATGAAATAGAAAACTAGAAAGGAGCCAAGTAGCACTATTTAAGTAGAAAACCACAATTTAACTGAAATGAAAAAAATGCCCAGAAGGATTTCAAGAACACGCTGGAGTTGGCTGAAGAAAAAGTCAGAACTTGAAGACAAGACAGCAAAAATGATTCAGCCTGAGGAGCAGAAAGAAGAAGAAATACTAAAAGCAAAAATAGATAAAGACAACTATGGAACACAATCAAGAGCCCATATATAAGTATTATGGGGACCCCAGAAGAAGAAAGAAATGAACAGAAGAAATAGTAAAAGAAATAATGACAGAGAATTCCCCCAATTTAGCAAAATACATGAATTTGCACATCCAAAAGGCCCAGAGGGCACCAAATAGTATAAACATGAAACAAAAATACACCTTGTCATATATTGATTAGACCATCAAATGCAAAAGAAAGGGACAGAGTTCTTAAAGCTGCAAAAGAAAAGCAATGTGCCACATACAAGACTCCCAACTAGATTGGATGCCAATTTCTCATGTGAAACCATGGAGTAAAGAAGGCAATGGGTTAAAATACTCACATTGCTGAAGAAAAAAACAACTTCCAGTCAATAATTTTATACCTGGCAAGACTCTCTTCAAAATGAGGGAGGAATATGTGAACCATTGATTGTGTAGTTTGAATGGATTGTAAGGTGTTTGAATATAAAATTGCATTAAAGGGAGAAAGAGAAAAATGAGGGAAAGATTGAGACATTCTCAGATAAAGAAAAGCTATGGGAGTTCATCACCTCTAGATTGGGCCTAGAAGCAATGCTTAAAGAAGTTTTTCAGACTAAAAGGAAAGGAGAATAGACAGCTGTTCAAAGTAGGATAAAGAAATAAAGTCTGGTGGTAAAGATAACTAGTTGGATAACTATAAATGCCAGCATTATTATTGTGTTATATTGTTTGGTATGCAAATCCACCTCTTCCTATAGAAACTAAAACGAAAACTCATAAAAAGTCATGATAAATCTAGATTATTGAACATGCAAAGATATAAGTGGTAACAAGCACAAAGAAATGGCCAGGGCAACAGAATGATGTAGGAAAATTATATGGGCATGCTATTGAAGTTAAGTTAGCATTACACCAAATATAGTTTATATATATATATATTAATTAATATATATATGATGCTTAATTTTAACCCCACAAAGAAAACAGTTGAACACTAACCAGATAGAAATAAGAAGGCACTCAATATGGCACAACATAAGACTGTAAGAAAATATAAAAGTAGAATTTAATGGAAGTAAGGAATAAAAAAAGGTTTAAGACTTACAATGGCTAAATAGCAAAATGGCAGAAGAAGGTAAATTATCATCAGTAGTGACTTTAAATGCAAACGGATTAAACAATTCATTCAAAAGGCAAAGATTGGAAGAATGGATAAAAAAGCATGACCCAACTATATTCTGTCTGCAACAGACTCACCAGGAAGTCAGAGATATGTGTAGGTTGAAGGTGAAAGAAAGGGAAAAATATATATCATGAAATGAATGACTAAAGGAGAGCTGGGATGACTAAACTAATACCAGATGAAATAAACATTAATGAAAAAGGTTATGAGGTACAAAGATAGTCATTACATATTTACAAAGAGCAAAATTCAATAGGAAAATGTACGAGTTATATGTTTACCCAACGGTAGAGTCCCAAAAGACATGGAGAAAATACAAAAAGATTTGATTCACATTAATAGAAGGAGGCTTTAACACACATTTTCAATAGATAGAACACCTAGTCAGAAGATCAGTAAGGAAATACTGCACTTGAAAAATACCCTGAACTAACTAGACCTAATAGACATACACAGAACTCTGCAACAAATGAAAGCAGAAGGCACATGGAGCATTCTCCAGTATTGACGATATGTTGGGTCACAAAACCAGTCTCAATAAATTCAAAAATATTGAAATAATACAGTGTGTATTCTTCCACCAAAAATGAATGAAGCTAAAAATCAATAACAGAGTTAGAAATGGAAAAATAAAAAATACATGTAAATTAAAAAGCATACTGCTAAACAACCATTGGGTTAAAGTGGAAATCAAAAGTGAAATTGGAAAATATCTTGAGGTGAATGAAAATGAAAATGAAACATAAAAAAAATGATGGGATGCAACAAATGCAGGACTTACAGGAAAATTTATATCCCGAAATGCTTAAATTGAAAAAAGGAGAGACTTCAAATTAAAGACCTAGCCTCGAAACTGGAAGAACTAGAAACAGAAGAATGAATTATACTCAAAGTAAACAGAAAGAAGGAAATAACAAAGATCGTAGCAGATATAAATGAAATAAATATTGAATCAACAAAACCAAAAGCTGGTTCTTTGAAAAGATAAATGAGATTGACAAAACATTAGGCTACAAAAAAAAAAAAAAAGGAGCGAGGATATAAATTATGAAAATCAGAAATGAAAAGGGGAACATTACTAACAACCCCACTGAAATAAAAAGGACTACAAGTAAATACTATGAACAACTTTATGGCAATGAATTAGATAACATAGGTGAAATGGAAAAATTCTTAGAAACACACAAACTACTTATATTGACTCAAGGAGAATTATAATATCTCAACAAACCACCAATTATCAGTAAAGAGATTTAATCAAGAACCTTCCAACAAAAAAAAGCCCAGCACCAAATGGCTTCCCAGGGGAATTCTACCAAACATTGAAGAAGACATAGCTCCAGTTCTACCCAGACTCTCCCAAAAGATTGAAGAAGGAATTCTTCCTAACTCATTCTACAAGGTCAACATCACACTTATACCAAAGCCAGACAAAGATTCCTCAGAAAAAGAAAACTACAGAACAATATTGAGTATAGATGCAAAAATCCTCAACAAAATGCTAACAAGCCAAATGCAACAACATATTAAAATAATTATACACCATGATAAATATAAAATGAGGTCTATTCTAGGTATGCAAGATCGGTTCAACATAAGAAAATCAATTAATGTATTGCACCACACTGACAGAATAAAGAAAATTAAAAAAAAGGATCATCTCAACGATGCAGAAAAAGCATTTGACAAAGTATAGCATCTTTTTGATAAAAACATTTAGAACACTAGGAACAGAAGGAAACTTCCTCAACATGACAAAGGCCATTTATGAAAAGCTAATTGCAGTAGTTAGATTCAGTTGTCAACTTTGCCAGGTGAAGGTACCTAGTTCTGTTGCTGTGGACATGAACCAATGTAATGTGAACCTCATGTGTTGCTGATTACATCTGCAGTTAGATAGGAGGTGTGCCTGCCCAGGGGTGGACCCGATGACTGGAGAGAGTGGAGCTGAGAAAAAGGTGGTCTCTTCAAGGTTCCCGAGATTGATTTGGAAAGAGGCGAGCCATTGCATAAGCCCTTAGCAAGGGAGGGGCTGCCACTTTCTAAAGCTGAAGGATAAATGACTTTCAGACTTTGAAATCCAATGGTATTTTCCCTGCAGGTTTTCCTCCCAATTCCTCCCTGCAGATCCTGTGACTGTCCCTCGTTTGCATATTGGCACCAGACAACTTGTTTTGAGATTCACAGGTCCACAGCCAGGAAGAGAATTTTTTGCACCTTAATATTGTTGTTTATGTATGTAGTTGCTAAGTTGACAAGGGGTGGACATGTGGTAGTTAGATTCAGTTGTCAACTTGGCCAGGTGAAGGTACCTAGTTCTGCTGCTGTGGACATGAGCCAATGGTACATGAACCTCATCTGTTGCTGATTACATCTGCAGTTGGCTAGGAGGTATGCCTGCTGCAATGAACAATTTTGACTTAATTGGCTGGTGCTTAAATAAGAGAGCACAATATACACAGCCCACGCAGCTCAGCATACCTTATGTCAGGACTTACAGCTCAGCCCAGGCCTTTGGAGATGCAGAAAAAAAGCACCCTGGGGAAAGCTGTTGGAACACAGAGGCCTGGAGAGAAGGCCAGCAGAGATCACCCTACACCTTCCCACGTAAGAACCTCAGTTAAAAGTTAGATGCCTTTCCTCTGAAGAACTAACAAAATAAACTCCCTTTTATTAAAAGCCAATCTGTCTCTGGTGTGTTGCATTCTGGCAGCTAGCAAACCAGAACACCAATGGTGAAAGACTGGACACTTTCCTGCTCCAATCAGGAACAAGACAAGGATGACCACTGTCACCACTGTTATTCAACATTGTATTGGAAGCTCTTGCCAGAGCAATTAGGCAAGAAAAAGAAATAAAAGACATCCAAATTGGAAAGAAAGAAGAAAATCTTTCCCTATTTGCAGATATTAAGAAAGTCCTGAATAATCTACAGCAAAGCTAATAGAGCTGATAAACCCATTCAGCAAAATGTAGGGTATAAGATCAACGTGCAAAACTTGGTAGTGTTTCTGTACACTAGAAATGAACATTTTGAGGAGGAAATCAAGAAAAAGTCCCTTTACAATAGCAACTAAAAGAATCAAATATCTAGTATAAATTTGGCCAAGGATGTAAAGAATTTTTTTCACAGAAAACCACAAAACATTTTTGAAAGAAATTACAGAAGGCTAAAGAAACAAAAGGATATTCTGTGTTGATGGATTGGAAGATAATATGTGGTCAAGATGTCAACACTATCCGAATCAATTTATAGATTCAATACAATCTCAATAAAATTTCCAACAAACTTTTTCACATAAATGAAAAAGCCAAACATCAAACTTGAAGGATTAGCAGGCCGAAAAAACTGAAGCAATCTTGAAAATGAAAACTGAACCTGGAGGACTCATAATTCCCAATCTTAAAACTTATATCACAACCACCGTAATCAACACAGCCTGGTACTGGCACAAAGACAGATATATAGACCAATGGAATAGAATAAAGGACGCAGAAATCACCACTCACATTTTCAGGCCAACTGAGTTTTTGACAAGATGCAAAGACCATTCATTTGGGAAATAAGAATATTTTCAACAAATGGTGCTGGGATGACTGGATTGCCATGTGAAAAAAATACAAAAAACAATAAACGAAAAGACACTACTTCACACCATACACAAAAATCAACACAATATTGATCATATACCTAAATATAGACCTAGAATTTCAAACTCCTGGAAGAAAAAAAAGGGAAGTATATTTAGGGCTTTGTTTTAGGCAATGGTTTCTTACACTTTACGTCCAAAGCACAAGCAACAAAAGAAAAATAAATGGAGCCTCATCAAAATTAAACACATATTCCTCATAGGACTTTATCATGATTGTAAAAGACAGCCTACACGGTGGAAGAATATATTTGGAAAACACACATTAAATAGAGGATTATTATCCCATATCTATATAGAAAAATCCTCAACTTAAGAAAAAAACAGAAACCCAATTTAAAAATGGGCAAAAGACTTGACCAGATATCTCTCCAAAAAGATAAACAAATGGCCAGAGAGCACATGAAAAAATGCTCAACAGCATTGTCCATCAGAGAAATCCCAATCAAAAGTACAGTGAAATACCATTTCCCACCCATTAGAATGGCTGCTATTAAAAAAAAAACAGAAAATAATTGTGTTCTAGAAGATGTGGACAAATAGGAATACTCATTCCTTGCTAGTAACAATGTAAAATGGTGCAGCCACTGTGGAAAAGAGTTTGGCTGTTCCTCAGAAAGCTAAGTGTAGAAGTACCAAGTGATATGGCATTCCCACTTTTCAGAATAAGCCCTAAAAAATTAATAGTAGGGATTAGAACAGATGTTTGCACACTGATATTCATAGTGGAATTATTTACAGTTGCCAAAAGATAGAAGTAATCTAATTGTCCATCAACAAATGAATGGATAAAATATGGTATATGTATATAGTGGGATATTACCCAGCCATAAGAAGAAATGGATTCCTGATACGTGTGGAAGCATGGACTGAACCTTGAAGACATAACATTGAGTGAAATAAGCCAGACAGAAAAGGTCAAATATTGTATGATCTCCTTGATTTAAACAATTAGAATAAGCTAAGTTGTAGAGTTAGAATCTAGTATACACAAACCGAGGGATAGGACAGGGATGGGGAATGGGAAGTTAAGGCTCAAAATGTACATAATTCTTATTTGAAATGATGGAAATGTTTATGGTATAACAACATTGTGAACTCAATAGAACTGAATTATATGTCTGAATATCACTGAAAGGGGAAATGTTAACATATATATATATATGTTAACAGAATACAAACAGTGAACCCTAAGTTATTCCATGCACTTTTAACTAATAGTGCTATTTAAAAAGTATTCTTGTACTTTTGTACGTTTGTCCAGAGTGATACCCCGATAATCCCAGAGTGATTTGAACAGTGAATAAAAAAGTATTTGCAAAATCCCCTTGGAGTAATAGTGAGAGAGGGGAAAATTCAACTTCACCAAGTTGAATTCTTGATATTCTCACAAGCAGTGGGGACAACCAAAGCAATAGGCTGAGCCCCCAATCTTGGGGTTTGTTCATATGAAATTTAACCCCGCAAAGGATAGGCTAAGCTTACTTAAAATTAGGCCTAAGAGTCACCCCCAAGAGAGCCTCTTCTGTTGCTCAAATGTGGCCTCTCTCTCTCAGCCAATATGACAAGCAAACTCACTGCCCTCCCCCTCTCTACAGGGGACATGACTTCCAGGGGTGTGGGCCTTCCTGGCAACATGGACCAGAAATCCTGGAATGAGCTGGAACTCAGCATCAAGGGATTGAGAAAACCTTCTCGACCAAAAGGGGGAAGAGTAAAATGAGACAAAATAAAGTGTAAATGGCTGAGAGATTCCAAACAGAGTCCAGAGGTTATCCTGGAGGTTATTCTTATACATTAAGTAGATATCACCTATTTAGTTAAGGTGTAATGGAGAGGCTGGAGGGAACTGCCTTAGAATGTAGAGCTGTGCTCCAGTAGTCATGTTTCCTGAAGATGATTGTATAATGATGGAGCTTTCGCAATGTGACAGCGTGATTGTGAAAACCTTGTGTCTGGTTATCTACCTTATCAACAGATGAGTAAAAAAAATTAAAAATAAAAGTATTCTATCAAAACTTATAGCAAATATTCCACACCAATGTAAGTAGCTGCTGGTGGATAGGATATGGGAATCCTGTATTTTATGCATGATTGTTCTGTAAACCCACAATTTCTCTAATAAAGAGAAAAAAAATACCCCTCTCGACAGGAAATGTATAATATCCAAGTTGATAAAGTGATCCATCAAGTGAAAGTCATTCAGTTTTCTTGAATGATACCTTTCAGTATTTGATTATTGACGCGTAAAAAATGGTGACAAGGATTAACTCTATATCCAAGTTCTCTGTGGATTATCTGGATACTCCAGCCCTTCAATATCAAACCTGCCTACAATAGAGAACAATGCTGAACTTTTGCTACAACTCCATGTATTATAGAGGGAATGAGCTGATTATCTTCAATGAGCTACCTATCTTCAAAATAGCTAATTGTTATACATCCTACCTCATGGGGGGAAGGTGGAAATCTGTTTGTACTCAATAGATTCTGAACGTGTATTCTCAATATGCATTTGCTTTTATTTCTCACCATGCTTCCATCAGCAACACCATATTTATTATTATTGCTTCATCCACTGTTACAACAACCTCTATTAAATTGTGAAAAAGCAATTAATTTTTAAGTAAAAGAAGTGCCCAATGCCCTATGTGCATATTGATTGTCTTACTATGTACAACATAACCCTAAAAGAACAGATACAAAAGACCTGATGATTAATCCTTGTTATTCATGAGAAATATGGCTACTGGATCAACAACTGACAGGAGAAGGAAATGTCTAGATACTTGGGATTTCCAGGGATCTTTTCAATGCCACAATAATTAGGGGGAAATGATAATGGAAGATACCACAAACATATGTAGGCAAGAACATTGATACCACTAGAATGACATATAGGTCACCATACCACCAACTAAGTATGTGTTGGCTTAGAAAAAAAGTATATACACGTATATACACATGGACATGCATTTATATGTGTATATGTGCATGTATGTAATGGGTAGTAAAGAAAGGAAGATAGAAATATAAACTAGAATCTTATAACAATAAAATAAATAATGACTGGAAGAATCCTGAAGTCTTAGGTTTTTAAGTCAAATCGATTAAAATTCTATTAAAATTACTTTTATATATATTGAATTCAGATTATATATAATTTTAATAAAATATACACATGCAAATAAGTGAATATATGTATATGTTTATGTGTGTGCATGTGTGTGTGTGGTGTGTGTGTATATACATATACCATTTGCCAATTGGATTCCCTCTCCCATTTTATTCATATTTAAATAAAAGATACTTTTATATTAGGCAAATTCATTCCTTAACATTCTGTTGTTTGAGAGATACAAGGTATATTATGTTTTATATCTCATTTTTTTAAATCTACTTATTAATTAAAAAAATTAAGAACAAACAAAAACGTTAACATATAATTCTCTTCTACATATATATTCAGTAATTCTCAATATCATCACATAGTTGCATATTCATCATTTCTTAGAACATTTGCATCAATTCAGAAAAAGAAATAAAAAGACAACAGAAAAAGAAATAAAACAGTAACAGAAAAAGATTATACATACCATACCCCTTACCCCTCGCTTTCATTTATCACTAGCATTTCAAACTAAATTTATTTTAACATTTGTTCCCCCTATTATTTATTTTTATTCCATATGTTCTACTTGTTTCTTGACAAGGTAGATAAAAGAAGCATCAGAGACAAGGTTTTCACAATCACACAGTCACATTGTGACAGCTATATCATTATTCAATCATCCTCAAGAAACATGGCTACTGGAACACAGCTCTACATTTTCAGGCAGTTCCCTACAGCCTCTCCATTATACCTTAACTAAACAGGTGATATCTACTTAATGCATAAGAATAACCTCCAGGACAACCTCTGGACTCTGGAATCTTTCAGCCATTGACAGTTTGTCTCATTTCACTCTTTCTCCTTTTGGTTGAGAACTTTTTCTCAATCCCTTGATGCTAACTCTCAGCTCATTGTAGAGCTTTTCTCAATCCCTTGATGCTGAGTCTCAGCTCATTCTAGGATTTCTGTCCCACGTTGCCAGGAAGGTCCACACCTCTGGGAGTCATATCCCACGTAGATAGGGGGAGGGTGGTGAGATTGCTTGTTCTGTTGGCTGGAGAGAGAGGCCATATCTGAGCAATAAAAGAGGCTCTCTTGGGGGTGACTCTTAGGACTAAATTTTAAGTAGACTTGACTTATCCTTTGTGGGGTTTAGTTTCGTATGAAAAACTCCCAAGACTGAGGGCTCAGCCTATAGCTTTGGTTGTCCATACTGCTTGTGAGAATATCAAGAATTCAACTTGAGGAAGTTGTATTTCTCCCTGTTCTCAACATTCCCCAAAGGGGGCTTTGCAAATACTTTTTCACTCACTGAATGAATCATTCTGGAATTCACCGGGGCATCACTCTGGACAAACCAACAAAATCTCATGTCCTACCTGAGATTCCAAGTACTTATGGTGTTCAATCAAAAAAAATCTCATTTTTTATATTATATTATTTCTTTATGTTAAAATAATTGGATTACATCATAATGATTGTGTTTTATTATTTTACTTTATTTTAAAATCAGAGGGAATGGGGATCACTCAAAATTTAAGGGAAAAACTTATGAGACATTGGCTGTCCCCTTCTGGATAGACAACAAATGTATTTCTTTGCAGTAGTGATAGTTTCATTTTGTTGGAAATATATTTGTCTCAATTGTTATCTTTTTACATTTTTAAAATGTGAATCAACATGCTTGTAAATGAATATATGGAGCAAATCTTTTGGACTGGCTCAATTACTTATGTTCCAACTTTCTTCTGCTTTATCTTCCTTCACTATGGAGGCTGCAAAATAAAACAAAAACAAAAACAAAAAACAAAACAGTATTTCTTAGGTGATCTTGCAATGAGATTTCAGAACAAAGAAATGAATTTTGTATGGGCATAAGGAGAAAGAGAGGATTCGAGGCATCCTGTCGGCTGGTGTACTTGAAAAAAGCGACAATAGGGAAGTTTTCTAATTGTAGTTATGTGTTGGTGCTTTAGTGGTAATGGATTCCTGATTGAGGCAGTAACAACTGCAGCTTTGTTCACCTCCTTCTATAGAGTGACTTGTAAATCTTTCCTGAAAGTTCATCTTGGAATACTTTTCAGTCTTGCTAATAAACCCCTTTCCTCTGATACTTGCTAAAGTAAAATTTATTCTCTTCAATTTAATATTTCCTCAATTAAATAATACCAAAAAATGTTACATAAAGAAAAAAGAAGATAAAATAAACAAAAAACCAAACAACCAACTTGTTTTGGTTGGCTGTTTGTTTTTTGTTTATTTTGTTTTCTTTTATGCTGAAAATATCTCTTATGCTTCCTATTTTTATGTTGTACTGCTCAGGTCTGCTTAAAATCTGCTCAAGAACAGAGTCAGATGCAAAAACATGGTTGCTAATATTTACTAATATAGGGAGTGAAAAAAGGAGTGACACAGTGAGGAGAAAAAGGAGTAAATACATGGATAAGGGAACGACTGACCTGCCCCCTTTAGAAAACAAGTGCAACTGATTGATCCTTCTTGTGCGATTGCTTTAAGAATGGCCATAAGTTATGACATAAGTATTCCTTGGACAATCCAGGGGAAGGAAGTGAGACTGGGAGCATCTCTCTCCCTTTACTCTATTGCTTACCACATGGGCTGTAAGATGCCAGTTCCTCAATGTGATCTATACATTAAATGCAATCTCAAACAAAAGTCCTCAAACATTTCTCTAGATTTCACAAATAGTTGGAAAATGTATACAGAAAGTTTAAACAAATATAATGGTGAAAGCAATTCTGGACAAGTATAGCAAAGTCAGAAGAAACACCAACCACTTTTAAGATTTACCCTAAATCTACAATGATCAAACAATGGGCATTTAATGGTTCACAATTTTGAGGCTAGGCAAGGTGATGCTTTCTCCCCAAAGTCTGTAAAATTCTTGTGCTGGCTATAGGTGATCCTTGGGATTTCTTGGCTTAAATTTCTGCCTTACCTCTACATTCTCTTCTGGTTCTGTTGACTTCTGGTTTCCTGCTTCACGTTCCTCCCATTGCTATCTCTTTATAAAGCCTCTAGTAGTAGCATAATGACTTATCATGGGTCATAACAAAACTAAACTAAAAATAACACCTTCAAAGTTCCTATTTACAATGAGTTCACAACCATGAGAATTGGATTAAGATTAGAAACATTTTTTCTGAGATACATAATTAAATTTACCACACTATATATCTATAATTACAATTTTTTGCAGTTTTCTTGTCCAACTTTTTCAATAAAAACATCTGTATACTCTGAGCATACTGTTAAGAATCTTTGTTAATTTCTAAGTCAATTTTATCTCTCCCATAGCATATAAATAGACAAAAACTCGTGCTACAGTATTTGTAAATTTTCTATATGTCTATCTAGAGAACTTCTATTACTTTATTTACATCACTCAAAGTAGAGATTATGAAACTAGGAGAAATAGCTTATAAGACATAGTACCTATTTTTAGGATGTGGAGTGAGATGCTATAGGGAATGCTGTGGAAACACAGGCGCACACACATCAGAGATTTTCTGCAAATGACGGCTTTGTAATTTAGACACAGCACAAAGGATTCTAAAGTGTAGGGCAAAAATCCCCTCTGAGCTGGTCCCAGGGGAGGCCAACTGCTGTTTAGGGTCAGTGACTGCCAATTCTGCACACCTCAGTTTGTGTTGGAGATAAGCCACATCTGTGCTGCCTGAGAGACAGATTTTTATACCCCAGAGGGAGAGGCCATACCTCTGAGAGAAAAGCATGTATCAAGCAACATTGTGGAGAGTTCCACCCCTGATGAGCCCCTGAGACTGCTAGTTTCTAGTTTTGGCTCAAAGTATGATCAGGCCATTCCTTCAGATTTGACTTCATTCCTGGCTGTGGAATAGAACCATAATGAAACAACTGCACACAAATGAGGGGGTAGGAGAGAGCTGGAGAATGTGCTTGACCTTGACATTGTTGAATGTAGTCTAGTTTACTAAAGATGAGGTATACATACATATGATACACAAGAAACAGAAAGGAGTGTATTAGTATATTATAGATAAGATTTCCTCATCATTTTTCCATTTATATTATTTCTTTTTTATAGATTTAATTACACCAATTTTATTAGTTTTCATTTCTATTTCTCAATATATAAAATGAAGAACAATACTAAATAACTGAATATTTTATATCTTTTACTGTGTATTTCAAATAACTGCCTAATAAATTCTATCACTTCAGTCGGGGCAGTGGGGGAATATGGCCCCAGGTGAGAATTTCTATGTAAACTTAAGCTGAAATACTAATATATGGGTTGTATCATTAGTAAAGAGATATGGCATGCCATATCATAGGGTTAAGACAATCTCTAATATTTGATAGACCCATTTTAAAAATATGTATTACATGACTCAATCACTTTTAAATGAAACCAATTTAATCTTAATTTAAAAGATTTAACTACTTCTATTTTGTAAATATCCTTGTTTCTATAATTCAATATTTTAAAATGATATAAGACATTTTTGTTAATATTTTTAAGGCACAGAAAATGTTATGTGCACTGAGTTACATTATAGTTTAAAGGGTTATTAGAATTATTTCTTTTGGGTACCATTGTAGAATGAGTTTGTCTATTGTAAACTATTCAAGACTATGAATAGTTGCTTCTTAAAATGATCTCTGTATACCCACAAAAAGCCAAGGCTTTTTTTCTCTCATTCTGGAGAGCAAAAATACAGGAAACAATTCAGGGCAACCTGAAGTGCTGTATTGAGATGTTGATTGAAGTTTTATTCATCTTCACCTCAACATATTTTGTTTTTAATTAGTATATACATTAAAGCAATTTAAAAATATATAACCCTAAATGTGTAATTTTAAATGATAATGTTGGGTTACCAATTACCATCACATAAAAACTATTATGACAGGGTGGGCCACGGTGGCTTAGCAGGCAGAGTTCTCACCTCCATGTCAGAGACCTGGGTTCAATTCCTGGTGCCTGCCCATGCCAAAAAAAACCACGAAAAAACAAAAAAGCAACTATTATGACAATATTTTTAATTACAGGTGAGCATGTTTATCATGGTAATTGTATCACTTAAATTTGGCCCATGATAAATAGGATGTACTTTGACATTAAAATAGCTGTTACGCTTCAATGGTTTCTTCAGTATGTATTTTGTTTCACTTAATCTGTATGTTGACTAACCTTATTTTCCCAAAATAACTTTAGAAATAATCTTAATATTGTTTAAGAATTGCCTAGCATCTTAACGACATTAAATAATCCCAATTTCCAGTTAATTTGTATGTATTTTATGGAACTCCTAGTTTAAATACCAAACAAATATGTCTCAAAGTAAAGCATATAAATGCATATTACTGATGATCTTTCAGATCACAGTTGTAAGTGGATGACATTTGTGCAGGAAAAATTGTTTCTGTTGGACATTGGGAAGGGACTTTAATATTTAACAAATAATTTAGTCTTTTAATAATCTTCCATAAAATGTGAAAAATATGCAAACAACTGTCTTTATTATCACTGTATTCCCAGAACATAAGATTGAGCCTAACACATAATAAACTTCAAAATATTAACCAAATGAATAAATGATAGTGATTCTAATTACAATCAAGTTTTCTGTTGTCAGTAAATGGAAGGATGTAAAACTTTAAAGATAATCCTGGCATATTTTATGAGGTTGTTTCATTAAGCCCTAGGCCCTCATATAGAACATCACAATGAATTCTTAAAATTTTCCCTGAGGTTAGAAGAAACCCATTTGTTCCCAGCATAATATGTTGCATTTAAGTGAATACCAACTTCTATTGCTTCTATTTTGTTTCCTCTCCTTGTGAAGTTGTATGATATTCTGAAGAAAAGTCTTCGACATATTCTGCTCTGATTCCAGGCCACTATCCACTACTCTTAAGTGTTTGCTAATTTGGATCATTGTTCAGCCCTTGATGTTTGGGGGACACCAATCTCTACTGTATTTTTGTTTAATCATTCAGTCAATAACCCTGAGTCCACTGTAAATGAAGTGATTAATGTAAGACTAGCCTGTATAAAATTGTTTCTGTATAATATATCACATTATCTTGCCTTTCAAATTTGGAAAGGCATTAGGTCAGCTTTCATTTCAACTATTTATTTTGTTTTCAGAATCAAAATATCGTTTCCTTAAGTGTAAGCTGGTAGGATACAGAACAGTCAACTCTCTTTGGAGAAATTTGGTTTGAATCTATGGAAATGGGTTGATATATGCCCTTTTGATGAGCATTGTAGAGGCGCTCTTGGATTTGTTTTTGCTTTAAATATTTTGGAAATTTGGTTACAAATATAATATGACAGAATCAAACAGGATGTTTAGGCTTTTTAAAAATCCCCAGATTTTAAAATTTAAACAAATTAAAGGAGACATTAGCAATAAACCTTGGTTAAACCAGTCATATTTAACATAAGGTAAGTATGTCCTTAGATTTATTTTTTTGGAATATAATTTTGATTTTGAAAGTGTATGCTATGATTTACAGATGTAATCTAAATTATGTAAACATTAAAAATCAAATTACATGACACATGGTTATGAAATAAATAAAGGAAAGGAAAAATCAAATATACTGCAATAGTTTAGATGTACAATTCTGTTCTTTATAGAGTGAATACTTTGTGATTAATTTGGTTACATGATTTGTGGTATTATTGTCTAGATATCACTTCATAATTTTTAGTAATGCAACCAGCATGCAGAAACCATGGAATCATTTTTGTACTGGGTTCAGAAGAATTTATTTGATGTTTTTAATATGAGAAGATATAAATTATGTATTTACTGTTGCACAATATGGATTTTATACATAGTGAAGATTAATAGAGATCATAAAATGGCAGAAGACAAAAAACTGCAAATTAGTGATGGGAAGTAGGTGTATTTCATACCCAGGAATTTTATAGTAAAATGTGTGGGTAAATTAGTTCACATAATAAATCAACCAGTAAATCCTGATAAAATATCATTCTAATCTACAAGTTCGGTATCATCTGAGAAGTACAGGGACCAAATGAGACGTAACAGAATTAGGAAGGAATCTGGATGTTTTAAGTATTTTAAATAACAGACTTAGATTACAAAACAACTATATATTTACATCAAATACTTTAAACATGAACAACCACATATGCAAATCCTCTATTGCATCAATGGAAATATCAGGAGCTAAAAATTGAAACTATCAATTTTTGCCTCATCTAAAATTCCCCTTGAATATTGAGCAATTCCCATTCACCACCACTCAAGAAAATAATATTATTAAGGAGAAGTACTCCATCATTCTGGAAACAGAATTATTAAAAACATTTGAAATTTACAAAATTAAAACTAGGACTTAAATAAAAGTACTACTTGTTAGCAAATAGACTCATGTAAGTAATTGGTAAATAAAAATATATTCAAGAAGAGTACATTTAACAGACTTACAAGAGACCATTATAATACAGTATTAATAGAACTTAGAATTAATTAAAATTTAAATGAAATCTTGGATAGATACACAACCCAGCCATTAAACATCTCTCTTGATGATTATCAAGGAGAAATCACTATACCAGAAGAACAACTTCTGTTGCTTCAATCAGATGTAAACGCTTGAATGGGGAATAGAGGAAATAAATGTTAATTCCAATTAGAAAAGTAAAAGCTTGTAAAAGAACATGAGCAAAAATTCAAAGAGCATTGAGTATTGCAGTAAATCAGAGCGAATTTTCAGAATTTTTGCCTTAAAAGGTTTTAATCTCCTTTTTTTCAGTGACTATATTGAAGCATTCAGAGGACAGAAGTTGATACTGAAGTAAATGAGGATGCCTAGAAGGAAATGAGGGAGCAGTTAATTTGGGATATAAGGTAAAGAATTAAGAGACTATACAAACAGCATTGTGTTTCTATGTACTACAAAGTCATTCTTGTTTAAAAGTAAAAGGAAATTATGGTTTTTAAAAAGTTTTTAAAAACTGTTTACTGCTGCGATAGCTTTCTTATTTCTTTGCCTATTTTGCAGATAAAACCAAGAAAAATACTGTTCAAAAAAGGGAATAATGAGAAATAACATATCAGTAACAGAGTTTATTCTTCTGGGATTAACAGATGATCCAAAATGGCAGGTTGTACTTTTTATATTTCTTCTTGTTACCTACACGCTAAGCATGGCTGGGAACCTCACGATCATTGCCCTCACCCTTTCAGATCCTCACCTTCAAACTCCCATGTATTTCTTCCTTCGTAACTTCTCTTTCCTAGAAATATCATTCACTTCTGTCTGCATTCCCCGATTCCTTGTCACTATTGTGACAGGGGACAGAACCATTTCTTACAATTGCTGTGTGGCTCAGCTATTTTTTTTCATTTTCCTGGGTGTCACAGAATTTTACCTTCTAGCCGCCATGTCCTATGACCGCTACATGGCCATCTGCAAACCGCTGCATTACACAACCTTCATGAGCAACAGGGTTTGTGCTCTGCTTGTCCTTAGCTCTTGGCTAGCAGGATTCCTGATCATCTTTCCACCGATTATCCTGCTGGTACAGTTGGATTTCTGTGCTTCCAACATAATCAATAATTTTATCTGTGATTGTTCTCCAGTTCTGCAGCTTTCTTGCACAGACACGAGCTTTTTAGAACTCACGGCATTTCTTTTAGCTGTGGTGATGCTCATGGTCACCTTGACACTAGTTATTCTCTCCTATGCATGTATCATCCAGACCATTCTCAGAATTCCTTCCACCAGTCAAAGGAAAAAAGCCTTTTCCACTTGTTCCTCCCACATGATAGTCGTCTCCCTCTCTTATGGCAGCTGCATCTTCATGTACATTAAACCTTCTGCAAGGGAAAGAGTCTCTTTAAGTAAAGGAGTAGCTGTGCTCAATACATCAGTGGCACCCCTTTTGAACCCCTTCATATATACACTAAGGGATCAGCAAGTAAAGGAGGCCTTCAAGAACATGGTCCAGAGAGTGGCCTTTTCCTCAAAAAATTAATTTTGCGTATATGAAAAATATATCCTTGAAGGCAAAACTGAATGAAAAGCTCTCTGCTCTTCTCTGAATAAATTCCTTCTAAACATCTCATTTCATTCCTTCAGACAGACCTATTTATATATCAAGTCTTCTATTTTCTAATTAGCCTAAAAATCAGGTCTTATCTATTTTGTTGTTTTTTTTTTACTATTTTTTATTTTTTTGCTCTCTAAGTAAATTTTAAGTAAATCAATAAACTCCACTCTTACCCATTTCATGACAAGGTAACTTATTAATTCAATCCATAAAATAGTGATTCTATTAAGTAAAATGCTAATGAAAAACCTGAAACAAGCGTCTTTGATGTGAAACAAATACAAAGCGTCTTTGATGTGAAACAAATACAAATTTCTTAATATCTCGAAAACTCCTTGTTCATTGTCAGCAGGTGTACCATGTTATAAAATTAAATCTACTATTAAAATATCTTCTTGAATTTATTGATAAACACATTTAAAATATGTTGGAATACTTAAAGAATTTTAAGATAAAATGTACTGTCAGAATTGTTAACCTTATTATTTGAAAAGAGGATATAATGATTTTGTGTGATTTGCTAGAGAAAAATAACACAGTTCCAGTGCAATAGAAAAGATGACATTTACTTCAAGTTTTTCCTTTGGTAATATTTCCTACAAAACTTTATTATTTAACTGACAATATCCAGATTTTTGTCAATTGTATTTGATAAGGAATACTTTAATTTCTATAAAGGCATGACAAAAACTTTCATTTTATGCTCAGATTCTTTGAATGGATACATATGGTATTTTTTATTTATGTGAAAACAAATACAGAACCAAAATTAGAATGGTGTGAAATACTTTATTTTATTACTAAATACATAGCACTGTGTTGATTTTTCCAATATCTCTTTCATACAAAACTCCTCTCCCCTTCCCCCAAACCCAAGAAAACTACATTTGTAGGCATCTGAGAACTGACAAAAATGTGTACAAGTCTACTTTCTATGGTTAATGAATTCCTCAACTCCAGTGCATGATTAAGAAAATTGTTCATGTTGGAACACGCTCTAAGCGTGAATAGACTTAAAGTAGATTTAATTTTAGTTTTTTAAATTTTCGGTCTGGTCTCATAGTCCAGGTTAATGTAAAGAGCTCCAAATATTCTCAGAAAGTTCTGGGAGAAACACTGTTTCTTATTGCTCTTAAAAGAGATTGTCCTCAAGTACTCATAAATTTCTTAACATTTTCATTTCATGGAATGGTCTACATTTTATTTCTACCAAAATCTAACAGAATACCAATACAAAATGAAGATTATAGAATTATTTGAGTTGACTATGAGCTCTTTACTGAGTCACACAATTAAAAAAGAACACATCAATATAAGTTTCTTTTTAAGAATATAACAAGCAAGCAGAATGCAAAAATGAAAATCATGATTGTAGAAAAACATTATGCAAATGTTAATTAAATAAATATACACAGAATAGATGATATAGAAAGACGATAGAAAGAAAGTGAGAAATAAAAAAGATGCATAATGGAAAATGAAAAGGTAAGGATATGATGATCCCCTATAAGAGACTCACGAAGTAGAATCTAATGTTCAATACTAATTATACTCAGTAAGTGGAAAGATCACTATATCACTATATATCTTCCCAAAAGAAAAATTGTTAGGCCAAATACTAACAATTTCATTGCAAATTTCAAGTTTGGTGAGAAAAGCATCAATTACATGTAGGACGTCATGCTCTTCAGAGGCTCTCCAATAAATGTTGTAAAGTAACATTTATTGTGTACACTGCAATATTTCAAAAACATTTTAACAATGATGAAAATTACATTTATGTAATAATGAAACAAAATGAATTTGTACCTTTTTTATCAATCACATTGAATTTACAGTGACATTATTATTTCTTGGCAAATAGCAACATAAGATGTCATTTATCCTTATGGTTGAATAAGCATCTTGACAGATAATTCTGGAAAATATAAAGTTGAAGGGAGACCAAGAATTAAAATTTTTTATGTTACTAAGAAATGGAGCTTCACTAATTCTATATGAAACAGTCTTCAGACTTTATATACTACAGAATGTCCTTCAAGGGGACAATAATCATTCATGTGCCATTAAATTCCTTGGAATCATAATATAACAGATGATGATTGACTGAAGTAAAAGTTGTAATAATTAAGATTTTTGATTTAAAAATCTATCCGTCAGGTTATTTTGGAAATGCCTTACATTTCTTCTTACATTCTTAAAATGTTGAGAATGAAAGATGAACAAAATGAATAAAGAATATAAGTACAATTTTAAAAGAACATTAGTTTATATTGTAGCTTCAAGACGTATCTGCCTTTATCATAAGAAGATGGCTTATACTTAAAATATAGTCTTTTAAGTAAGAATAGAGTTATTGTTTTATCATCTTCCCAAGACATACTACCCATTTGTGTTTCTATAAAAGGCAAGCCACATTTTTCTTCTGTATAGAAATGACTTATACCTCATTGCAGTGAGTGGTATTATCTGTTTCTCTAAAACCTTTTTATAGTTTCCACTGGGATTCATAAAATTAAATTATTTATCCTTTACCTTTAATTCACACAGAGCTAAAGGAAGCATTTTTGTACAGTCCTTGAAGAACTTATTCTATATTTAATTCCTCTTTATATTGAAATCATACATCCAATTGAGCTTATGAGGAAAGAAGTTGAAATGATAAAAAAGCAAGACAGGAATTACTTGACATGGTCAGGTTTGTGTGCCAAGTTGGCTAGGTGGTAGTGCTTTGTTATCTGATCTGATAAGCACTGGCTTGTCTGTTGCTATGAGGACATTTCATGGACTTAAATCATGATTATGTCAGCTGTATCCACACGTGACTGCATTTGTAATCAGCTAAAGGGTGTATCTTCTGCAATGAGTGATGCTATCCTAATCAGTGGAAGACTTTTAAGGAGGATTCAGAATAGTCACTCTTCCTGGTTCAGCTGATGAGCATCTCCTATGGAGTTCATCCAGACCCTTTATTGGAGTCACCAGCTTCACAATCTACCCTACAGATTTGGACTCTTCCATTCCCATGGTTGTCCAGCCAGCCTCTCCTAAGAGTTCATTGTGGAATTCATAAGAGTTGCCAGCTTGTGGCCTGCCCTACAGACCTTGGACTCTACATTCCCATGGTCACATGAGACAACTTTTATAAATTTTATACCAATGAATACTCTCTGCTGATTCTGTTTCTCTAGCAAACCTAGCTACTACAGATTGGAATCAGATGTGGTTCTTTAAGAAACAGAATCTTAAAAATTGGTTGCTAAAGACGTCGGTGCAGAGGTTGAAATCTGAGGTCATGCTGAGTCTTTTATAGCTAACAGTATAATAGTCTGCCTTGAGGACACTGCTGCGCCACCTCCATCATGCTTTCAGAAGTTGACCACACAGCCTCCACCTGAAGTGATTAGCACTAGAGTGATTAAGCATGTTTCATCAGATGAAACTGCAAATGAATGCCCTGTAGCAAATGGCTTGGAAGATACTTCTAATACTTTTCATGATGCACCCCCACCACCCCTCATTTCTTCCACACATGCAATCAAACTAAAGTCCCAACAGGCCCCAAAAGGTAAGGTACTAAGGGTCACCCATGAGAAGGTACACCGTACTCCAAAAGAAGTGCATGAGTTTTCCAATTTATATACACAGAAATCAGGGGAATTTGGACAAGGGTTTCCACTCACCAAAGCTGACCTGGCTACAGTCACTAATGAATGCCCAAACTGCCAGCAGCAGAGACTCACACACAGTCCTCATTATGGCAGCATTCCTGAGGTGAGCAGCTGGCTACTTGGTGGCAGGTTGGCTAAATTGGACCACTCCCATCACGGAAGGACAGTGATTTGTTCTAACTGGAATAAACACATGCTCTGGATATGGGTTTGCTTTCCCTGCATGCAGTGCTTCTGCCAAAACTACCATCCATGGACTTACAGAATGCCTTACCCATCATCGTGGTATTTCACACATCATTGCTTCTGATCAAGAAACTCACTTCACAGCAAATGAAGTACAGAAATGGGCAGATGATCATGGAATTCTCTAATCTTACCGTGTTTCCCATCATCCAGAGGCAGCTGGATTGATAGAATGGTGGAACGGCTGTTTGAAAACTCAATTATGTTGCCAACTGGGTGGCAATACCTTGCAGGTCTGGGTTGACGTTCTCCAGGAGGCTGTGTATGTTCTTAATCAGCATCCAATGTATAGTACTGTTTCTCCCATAGCGAGGATTCATGGGTGTAGGAATCAAGGGCTGGAAATGGGTGTGGTTCCACTCACTATTACTCCAGTGCTCCACCAAGAAAATTTTTGCTTCCTGTCCCTGAGACCTTGAGCTCTGCTGATCTACAGGTTTTAGTTCTAGAAGGGGAAGTGCTTCTTCCACCAGAAGAAACAACAGTGATTCCATTGAACTCGAATCTAAAACTGCTACCTGGTCACTTTGGATTACTGATATCCCTGGATCAATGAGCCAATAAGGGGATTACTTTACTGGCTGGGGTGATTAACCCTGACAATCAGGGGGAAATAGGACTGCAGCTACACAATGGAGGTTAAGAAGAGTTTTTCTGGAATATAGGAACTCCCCTAGGGCATCTCTTAATACTACCATGCCCTGCGATTAAAATCAATGGAAAAATGTAACAACCCCATCCAGGCAGGACTACCAATGGATCCAAAACTTAGGAATGAAATTTTGCGTCACCCCACCAGGCAAAGAACCATGGCCAGCTGAAGTGCTTGATGAGGGTAAAGGGGACATGGAATGGGTAGGTGAAGAAGGCAGTGATAAATATGAACTACAACCACATGATCGGTTACAGAAATAAGGAGTGTAATGCTGTTTTGTTCATGTTATGATATTTCAGTTGTAAGATATCAAGTTTAAGAGTGAAAATTACCCAAGGACTTACATCCTGTTCTGGGGAGATTTGATGCATCCCCGGTTGTATGTGGGACAGTTGAGTATTGTTAGGTGAGAAAAAAATGTGTCTGCTATTGTTTTCTACTTAGAGATTAAGCATGGTTTAGAGTAATGTATATAGCTCCCAAATTGACAAGGGGTGGACTGTCATGATCAGGTCCATGTGTCAACTTGACCAGGTGATAGTGTCCGGATGTCTGGTTGGGGAAGCGCTGGCCTGTCTGTTGCTATGAGGACATTTCATTGACTTAAATAATAATCATGTTGTCTGTATCCACAGTTAGTTGCATTTGTAATCGGCTAAGGGGAGTGTCTTCTGCAATGAGTGATGCTTAATCTAATCAGATGAAAGCTTTTAAGGAGGATTTAGAATAGGCAATCACTCTTCCTAGTTTGGCTGGTGAGCCTCTCCTGTGGAATTCATCCAGACCCTTCGTTGGAGTCACCAGCTTCACAGCCTTCCCCATGGATTTAGACTCTTCCATTCCTATGGTTGTCCAGCCAGCCTTTCCTGAGAGTTCATTGAGGACTTCATTGAGTTATCATTGTGGCCTGCCTTACAGACCTTGGATTCTACATTCCCATGGTTTCATGAGACACTTTTATAAATGTTTCTTTTCATGCCATGACTGGAAACTCAGTCAGGAGTTGATTTTGCAGTCTTGAGTCTGAAATCCATAGTGTAGACCAGCCAGCTAGAAACTAAGGCAAGAGTGCATTCTGTGGTCTTGAGGCAAATTTATTTTTTTCAAGGAAACTTCAACTTTTGCTTTTAAGCCTTCATCTTATTAGATGAGGCCTATGTGCATCATCAAGGGTAAAGTTTGTTACTTTAATTCGGAGTCAACTGATTGTAGATGATGTTAACAACATCCATTGCTTCACAGCATTACCTGGATTAGTTTTTGATTGGACAACTTAGTTCTATGGCCTAGCCAAGGTGACACATAAAAATTGACCATCCACAAGGAGTTTTTGATTTGTATTTCCCTAATAGCAAGGGAGGTTGAGCATCTTTTCATGTACCTTTTAGCGATTTATATTTCCTCTTCTGAGAACTGTCTGTTCATGTCTTTTGCCCATTATTTTTTTTTTAACATGGACAGGCACCAAGAAATGAACCTGAGTCTCCAGCATGGCAGGCAAGAATTCTGCCACTGAACCACTGTTGCACTACCCTGCCCATTTTTTAATTGGGTTGTTTGTCTTTTTGTTGTTGAGTTGAACAATCTCTTTATGTATTCTGGATACTAGATCCTTATCTGATATGTCATTTACAAACATTATCTCCCCTTGTATGGCTGCCTTTTTTACTTTCTTTACAAATTTCTTTGATGCCCAAAAGTGTTAAATTTTGAGGAGTTCCCATTTATCTATTTCTTTATTCAGTGCTTGTGCTTTACGGGTGAGGTCTAGGAAACCACTTCCTATTGCAAGTTATGTAAGATATTTCCTTACATTTTCTTCTAAAAGTTTCATGGTCTTAGCTGTAATGTTTAGGCCTTTGATCTATTTTGAGTTAGATTTTGTATAAAGTGTGAGATATGGATCCTTTTTTATTCTTTTGCGTATGGATATCCAGTTCACCAAGCAACATTTATTGAAGAGACTGTTCTGTCCCAGGTAAATTGACTTGACTGCCTTATCAAAGTTCAATTGTCCATAGATAAGAGAGTCTGTATCTGAATACTCCATTCAATTCCACTGGTCAGTATATCTGTCTTTATGCCAGTACCATGGTGTTTTTACTTCATAATAGGCCTTAAAGTCAGATAGTGTGAGACCTCCGACTTCATTTTTCTTTCTCAAGATATTTTTAGCTATTCAGGGCACACTGCCCTTCCAAATATATTTGATTATTGGTTTTTCTATTTCTGCAAAGGAAGTTTTTTGGATTTTAATTGGTATTGCATTGAAATTATAATTCAATTTAGGTAGAATTGACATCTTAACTAAATTTAGTCTTCCAACCCATGAACACAGTATGGTCTTCCATTTACTTAGGTCTTCTGTGATTTCTTTTAGCAATTTCTTGTTGCTTTCTTTGTATAAATCTTTTGTATCCTTAGTTAAATTTATTTCTAAATATTTTATTCTTAGGGTTGCAATTGTGAATGGAATTTTTTTCTTAATTCCCCCTCATATAAATTTTATATCTATGAATATCTGCTGCTGATTCTGTTTCTCTAGAGGAACTTAGCTAACACATTGCCTAAGAGCACAGAAAGTATATTAATTTTTGCTGTGAATAAGGCTTTTGGTTGGACACTCAAATGAAATTACTATTTGAGACATTGTTCAGAACATATTCCACAAAGAACAGTCTGTACACCACTTTTATGTGTCAAAAAGAACTATTAGGCAAAGTTCTACATGGATAAGATTATTGTTAGGAGTTATGCATAGTAAAAGATCCTATAGCATATTGAATTACTTAAATACTCTTCTTCATAAAGAAGATAAAGAAGGATTCACACTTGTATCTTAAGAATTTTGTTTCATATGGTTTATTGGTTTATGATTTGTGGAATTTCCAATGAGTGCTGAAAATTCTGAGATGAAATGTACACACAGTCTGAGTAAAATTTATATCATTTATCATATTTCTAGAGTCTTCAAATCAAATGGGCTATTGTTAATGAATGAATGAAAGCATGGAAAGTCCTTGGCTCTGATAATAGCACCATTAGAACTTTCATTTCACCTTCACCTTTTTTGTCTCTCCTTACACATATTACGCTCCTAATTGCTATTTCTTGTTAGTTTTCTTCTTCCAAAATAAAAAGATCTAAAAGAGTATTGTTCTCTTCTATAATTTCATGACATTGTGCTTCCACAATTCTGCAACTCGTAATAATAGGAAAAAACAAAAAGAAATTTGCTCACACAAATTTTAGGAAGTACCAATATTCTTATAGCTTTAATAAGTTATAAATTAATATAAAAAGAAAATTAAAATTAAAGAAAAATATTCCAGAGTTTTCTATGTGTACACATGTACTAAGAGCATATATTAAATATTTATATACATATGCAAAAATTATACACAAATTCATGTACGTAATGTTTATATATGAATGTACACACATATGTATATCTATATCTAGTTATCTTTCTATATATGCATGCAGAAGATCTTTACATTAAAATCTACAGAACAAATGGACCACATTAATGTACAATGATAATAACAGAGGAAACTGTGTATGAGGTAGAAGGGAAGTCTGTGCTATCTTTACAATTTTTTTCTGTGAAGTCAAAACTATTCTGAACAAAGGAGTTCTTTATATAAATAGCCTATTCAATATTTTACAAAGCTACTAGAACTAATAAAAGTGTTTAACAAGTTTGCAGAATATAAGATCCATATATAAAAACAACCAACCAATAAAATTGAAAATAGAAATGAAAAAATCGCATAGCATAAAAACTATTGGGCAAAATTTATAAGATCTTTACACTAAAATTTACAAAACATTAAAAACCTTGTTAAATAGATATTTCTTATCTATTTCTTATCTATAGCTAAGAAATATCTGAGTCAAAATCAATAGGCTAGATTTGTGGGGGTGTTCTCTGTACTCTATTTTAAATCATTGATCTTTACTGATATCACACAGTATAAATTGTTGTGGTTTCATAGTAAGTCTTAAAATTGAGCAAAGTGAATCTCAACACTCTTTTAGCTGGATCCCAAACAGTTTGAGAGGCAGTATTTTCATTTACATTTGTTTTTATGCATTTTCAATTTTATTTGGGATTATCACATGGACACAAGGCATATTTAAGAGTGTTATATTCTAGTGTTTAGAGATTTTACAGTTGCATTTTTATTTTAATTTCTAGTTTTATTACATTGTTGTCAAAGACACAGTCTGTATGATATAAATTCTTTTAAATTTGATCAGCTGTGTATCATTTCAAGAAATAGTCTATCATGGTGAATTTTTCATGAGAATTAGAAACAAAAAAATGTATTCTGTTTTTAGTGAGCGCATTGTTTTAAATATTTAAAGATCCTATTTATTAATTTGCTCTTAAACTTGTCCATATATTTGCTGAATTTGCCTAATAGCCTTTCTTTTTGTCTTTAGGTGCATGGTCCAGGAATCAAACCTGGGTCTCCTGCATAGAAGGCAAGCATTCTACCACTGCCTAGTAGTCTTTTAGTTCAAAGGAAGTGAGTGTTGTTATGCCCATGTGTATTTGTGGTTGTGTCGATTTTTCCTCTCTGCTCTATAAATTATTACTTCATGTATTTTGGGGTTCTGTTGTTTGATGCATACACACTTAGGATCATTATCTCTTCCAGGTTTGACATTCTATGCTCCTGTCATTGTGTCCTAAGTCACTAATCATTTACTTTGCCTGAAGTAAACTGATAGGTATTTTTAACCAGGATGTAACCAAGATATAAATTTGAACTTGATCAAAGGAATTTTATTGTATGACTTGCACAGATATGCTGAGGTCTAAGATGGTGACAGCCCATGCAGGGGAAGGGGTACAGCTTATATAGGATGCTGGTGGGAAGCAGGGGAAGGGAGAAGTTGGATTTTCATCATCTAGTTTGGGTGGGAGAAATTCACAGGTTCTTATTGGTTGATTAAGAAGTGGGGGTGGGAGAGCTACTTGGGAAGTTGGTAGCTTTATATTGGCAGGTTTAAACTCCCATAGTCATGCAGGGTTGTCACTGCCAAAGGATGGCTACAGGTAAGAGGAGCTTATCCCAGGAATACAGCTGCTGGAGCTGTAACTGCCAGAGAGCAAGAGGAGTCATGTGACTCTTGTGTGGACTGGGGTGGGCTCAGTGGGTTTCCTGGAAGTCATGAGTGGGGGAAGCTTCTTGCAATATTTGCTAGGGGTTGGTCACATTATGGGGGAAAATGTTCTGATTAACATAAACTATATCAGTTATTAATATAACCATTCCATATTTTTATCTACATGGTATTTCATTTTTCCATCATTTTATTTACAACCTATCTATGCCATTGAAATAAAATGAGTTTCCGTAAGTAACAGATTTGGGTTGTGTTTTTATCCACCAGAATGTGCTATGTCTTTTGATTTGTATACTTACAGTATTTATATTTTAGACAATTATTGCCATGTTAGCAATTATATCTGCCTCATTTTTTTTCCATTTGTTTCCTCTTTGTTCCTCTGTTTCTCTTTCCTGGGCATTGTGGGTTACTTGAAAATACTTTAGAATTCTTTCTGGAGTTTTGTATGGAGTTTTTTAGTGTTTCAGTATAATTTTGTAGTGTTTTGCTATGGATATTACAGTATATCTATATAGACTCGTGACAGCCTACTCTTGTCAACTTTTTACCACTTTCAATGAGATGTGGAAAATTCCCTTTCATTCAACTCATGAAACTTCTCTGCTTCTAAATACTGTTGTCTTCACTATAAAGTTTTCTTTTAGATATTTGTTTCATTCATCAGAGACAAGTTGTAAAACACATGAGAAAAATAATCTTGCATCTTATGCATCCATCCTTCTGTACATTTTTTGTTCCTATACTGCTCTGATGGCTCAAAGATTGTTTCTTTTATCATTTCCCCTGTGCTTGATGAATTTGATAAATCAATCATTAAGAATATGACTGCGAGAGACAAATTATTTTCCTCTGCTTGATAATGTCTTTATTTCTCTTTATTTCCTGAAAGATAATTTTGCCAGATAAAGATTTCATGTGTGACAGTGTTTTTCAGCCCTTGATAAATGTACAAAATATTCTGATCTCCATTATTCAGAGGAGAAATCTACTGTCATTTAAATTGATGCCCCCTCATAAAAAATGGCAACTTTCTGCATTTTTTCTTTGTCTTTGGTTTTAAAAGTTTAAATATGTCGTGTTTTGGCAAGGATTTCTTTGGGTTTATTATATTTGGACTTTGCTTGTCTTCTTGGATAATATGTTCTTATGACCACAACTCAAATAGAACCTAAATTTTGCTGAACAATAGCCTATTTTAACAATCATAGACAAGTAATAGATATGCTAATATTACAGATATACTGAAAGTCTATCAAGGCCTTAATTAACGCTTTAGAAATGAAGTACCTTACACAAACTACGGTATCATGATGTTATCTTTACACCAGATTTATAAATAAAGTATTTCTTTAACTAATTAGTCATTCATTTTCTTTCCTGATATCCATAACAATGACTAGTATTTTGACATTGTGACAATAATCAAATATTGGAATGAACACGAAACAAACAGAAATCTCACAGAATGCCAATTGAATTGTAAATTGTTAAAAAAAAAGTCAAATAAATTGGATTTATCTGTGAAATTTAAGTATGTTTTTACATTATACTCCAGGAATTTTATTCTTAGTTGTATGCTGTACAGATAAATAAAATAAGGGAGTAGGGAGGAAAAGTAAGAATGATGACTGAACAGCAAAGAACATAAATTCCTAATATTCAGTAAACTGCTCTCTCACTCTGTCTTTTTCATATATATATATATGAAAACTAAATTTCCATATTCTCCTTAGATTTAAACTGTTCTAACATTTGGAAATAATGTAAACTCTAAGTATTTTAATAAAGCTCAACTCCAAAGTGAATATGCATAATTAAATAATTATTTTAATAATTAAAAATTATTTATTGGTTTAAATCAGGTTTGCAAGACTAACATGATTAAAACTAGAATACATACTAAGCAGCCTTGACAATGCAAGTATTTATAGCTATGTGAAATTGTTAAAGAAAAAAAGAGAGAGTGAGAAAGAGAAGATATTAGAAAAAGCTATAGATATATTGTTTCCTTAAAATGTAAGGGAAAAATTTTTGTTTTATAATTTAATATTGCCTTACTATGGCAATAAACATGCTTTTCACTACAATGCCAGGAAGTGCGCTGTAATTTGCCTTTTCATACTTCATCCTTCATTTCTAATTTTAGGAAACTGTGCCTTTGAAAGGAAAAAGAAATACATTCTGATTTTTTCCACTCTGATGATTGCATATTAAAAGACATATTCCAGTGTGGTCATAGTTTAGACTTCACATTCTTTCCTTTTGTTATTTTATTTAATTATTTGATTGGTTTAATCAGAGATCATTTATTAAATTCCTCTAAGGAAACTTCTAATAGGTGGGCACCATTCTAGTTACTCCAGGTAAATCAGTAGATGACGATGTACCTGCACATTTAGCTGTTTTTCTTCTACTAACAGAAGTAAAACTAACATATAAAAAAGAACATTTATTAAAATATGGCAGAACATATGTTAATCATGTATTTTAACATATCAAAACAATTATGTTAATTAAACTTACAGTAACAGTTGTATGAATTAGGAAAAGTGATATATCTTTAAAGGCAAGAGAATAAAATAAAATTAGAGATCCATTAATGAATCAGATTTACATAAAAATAGCTTAAATCCAATAGGCAAAATCAAATGTCAATAATAAAACAGAGAAAGTTATTACAAACAAGAGTTAAATATTTGAAAAAAATTAGAACAATAGACAAAAAACAGTCAATATTGATCAAGAAGGAGGAAAATTATAATGGAACAATATTTCTAAAATGTACCAAAATCACTAAGTAAGAATTAAATAGCAGAACATTACTTTCAACAAAATTTTGCTAAAATATTTTAAAAATACAAATTAAACTAAGCTTTTCTAAAAGAGTATATCTTTTCCAAAGGACATGGAGTAGATAGAGTAAATATGGTTAACATGGTAATGATGCAGCTATAAATATAGCAATATACCACTATGTCTATACTGTTTTAGAGACCATTTTGCTAAAATGTCAAACACTAACCCAGCAATAATGTCTAACTCTTTGTTATGTGAAATTTTTATAAAATTTAAACATTTCCAACTAACTTAAATCGTATCTTGTGATAGTTATGTTCAAGTGTCAATTTGTTCACGTGATGGTGCCCAGTTGTGTTGCCATGGACTGAAATCATCATCATGTGAAATTCATCTATGTCTGATTACGTTGTGGTCCGCTGAGAGGAGTGCCTGCCGGGATCGGCGAGGCTTAACAAGAGAGGTCAGAAGAGAAGTTTAAAGGTTTCAGAAAGAACATCTGTGGTGGAATTCCAATATGTATAAATAATAGCATGTAATGAAATTCAGTAACAATTTAGGGTAAAAATTAATGCAAATTTATCATGAAAGCCAACAATATAAAGTGATACTAGTACTAACAAGTATAAAATAAATAGCTTTTTATTGGTGCTTTAATATGCACAAGGTGGAATTCTAAGTTCTTCATATTTAGTTAAATGTTTTAAACCTCAAAACAACCATATGAAGCTCTTACAGGTTAGTGTCAATAGGTAAAGGTATGCTGCATGCAAGATCATATGCTGTTATTAAAAGCTAACATATGCATGGAATTTCATTTGATTTAATTAAGTATATGAATAACGAATGCAGAAAAACATTCAGAAAAATGTTTATATATTTATAAAACATTAAAATCTTTTTTACTGTTTATGATAATGAGAATCAATTGTAACATTCTAGACACACAGATAAATATTTTGCATGATGTTGAATGCTCACATAGACCAAACAAAGCACTGTTTTATACCTATGTTGAAGTTTTGATAGTTAAGGAGAGGAAGAGTACACTCTTGATAAAGATCACACAGCTAACAAATGACACGTCTTGGATTCTGTGCACAAAGGTGCCCTCCAAATCTAATAGTTTTAAACTATTACACAGCATTGATTTTACAAAACACTCCAAATGCCCAGCTGAAAGGAAAGCTGGAAATAATCATGAAATGGAAAATAAGGTAACCATCAGTGATTTTAAGGTTTATGCATGAGCTTGAAAACACTTATGATGTAATGGGAACTAAAACAGCAAAGTCCATTACATTAAGCAGCATATAAACCCAATTTTAGAAACATATAACTTTTGTTGAAAAAAAAAAAGTGAGAAAATAAATTTTTTTAAAAAGTTATCTTTGTGTTTTGTTTGGTCGTTGAATACCGTAATTTATCAGTTATATTTATTTACTTTTCAATTTGTACTAGCAAACATATAAATCTTTTGACTTCCTGAGCTGTGCCCTATTAAAAAAATGACTAATAATGATGCTTAATTAGCACCATTCTGTGAGGTATTCCCCAAAGATCTGTGTCATTATTCTCTAAATATATATAATCTCATGCAAAAACTCATGTAAAAGAAAAAAACAAGTCTGTATTTTTGTAGTAATAACAAAAACATATTTCTTCCTGGTGAGATTCATTTTACTTAGTGATAAATAAGATTTTTAAAATATAATTCTATCAGATATTGTAAGATATAATTATATCAGAACATTTGTTCCCTGTATGTGAAACAAGATTTCTGGATACAAGTGACATTGCTTTAGAGTTTAGGAATATTGATTTCTCATGGAAGGAACATACCATCGGTGGCAATGGACAAAGGAAAATGGATGCAGAAAACCTGGCATTATTTGAAATCTCCAAACAAAAGAATAGGTTTATAAGTTATTATTTCAATGAAGAATTTGCAGTTTAAATAAATCTAGGTCAAAGAGGCATCCATAAATATAAAAACAAAGTAATCACCAAGACTTTTTTACGAAGCACACCAAGAACAAATGGTAATTTAAACTTACGAATATTTTTATGATTTTCTTTTTAGAAAAGTAACTCTGTTGTGCATGAATGGTTCAGGGGTGTAATGCTTGCCTTCCATGAGGGAGACCTGGGTTCAATTCCAGGCCATGACCCTCCCAAAAAGTGACTCTGTTTATCATTAACCTTGTTAATGAATCTTTTTTTTTTATAAAAACAATGAAAGAATAAAAAGAATGAATAGGTTCTTCTTTTGTCTTAAAATGACTTAAATTTTAGCAATATTTTGCAAATTCATAAATAGAGGCAATTATTACAGAATAAAAGCATTTGAATCCTAATACTGATTTTAAAAAACAATTCATGTTTGCCTAATAGTACAGCAGAGTCATAAACATCTAATATTTTTTATTAAATATTGAATCTATATATATTTTATTATTAATTCAACTCCTAAAATATTTACACAGCTTTATCTGTTGCTTTAATATGACTATATATATAGTAATTTGAACTGGTTAATCAGAGTAAATCACAAGAGACCAAGGTTAATTGAGAATCCATCACCATGTGCTCATCATTTTCCATGAGCTGGAAAATTTTGAAGTGAAATATTGAACAACAATTGCATAGGAAAAATAATAGATTAACTGCATTGAGTATCAATGCAAGCTAGAGTATGTATTATCTCTAAAAAGTGTTTTTCATTTACCCAATAAGAACATGAAAATAAATATGTGTATTAATAAATTAATTTGCAACAGCATACGCATGTATTTTCTAATAGTGTTTTATGTTGGATTAAAACAAATTGCATATAATCTATATATATGTTTTTAAATTTGTTCCACACTAAAACCCTCTGCAAATATATCTGTATTAAGTTTGTGTTCACCCCCTCCAGGTAAGCTGTTGATAAAAGCAGCCAAAGAATACTGAGAACCAGGAATAAACAATACCACATTTTTCTGAATCAACAGTAGTTTTCGTCTAACCAATGTAAACAGTGTGAGACAATTGTTGGAATATTTGAAAATGAATCTCATGGAAAATCTGGAATACACGGATATCCAAGAAGAATACAACTCTGTATGATAAGAACAAAGAATAATAGTTTGAAAATATAGTAAATGGACATGTGGATTGAAACAAATAGGAAAGATGTATAATGACATATCTATTGCACTGTTTTCTCTGGGCGTATGATTTTAAAACAGTTTTGTACTAACTCATTAAGCTTTTCAACTACGTTTTCAAAATAGTCCATTAAATATTCTGGTTTGATGTGACTTCTCTTTATTTTCTTTCTATAGTTTACAAAAATGTGGATACACTCATGGAAAACTATACAAAACCAACAATATTCATTCTGTTGGGGTTGACAGATAATTTCAATTGGCAAATTGTCCTATTTCTTTTTCTATTTATAACCTATATTTTTAGTATCATAGGAAACCTGATTATCATCACGCTTACTCTCCTTGATTCCCACCTTAAAACACCTATGTACTTCTTTCTGAGGAAATTTTCCCTCTTAGAAATTTCAATGACAACAACTTGTATTCCTAAATTTCTGGTCTGCATAGCAACAAAGGACAACACAATTTCCTATAATGCTTGTGCAGTTCAACTATTTCTCGTAATTTTCTTTGGAGCAGCAGAGTTCTTTTTATTAGCAGCCATGTCCTATGACCGCTATGTGGCCATCTGCAAACCCCTACATTATACAACCATCATGAGCAGCAGAATCTGCACCCAGCTGGTGTTTGCTTCTTGCTTGGCTGCATTTCTGGAAGTCTTTCCAGGTCTTATCATGGGTCTCCAGCTGGATTTCTGTAATCGAAATATCATTGATCATTTTATATGTGACTATGGCCCTGTCCTTCAGCTCTCTTGCACAGATACCAGACACATAGAATTCTTCTCTTTTACTTTAGCCATAGTAACCCTTCTTCTCACCCTGATGCTAGTGATTATCTCCTATACACTTATCATAAGGACGATTTTGAAGATTCCATCTGCACAGGAAAGGAAAAAGGCATTTTCTACCTGCTCTTCTCACATGATTGTCATCTGCATTTCTTATGGAAGTTGTATCTTCATGTACATTAAGCCTAGTGCACAAGAAAGGGTCACTTTAAATAAAGGTGTGGTGTGGCAGTACTCAATATTTCAGTTGCCCCCCTCTTAAACCCTTTCATTTACAGTCTGAGAAACAAGCAAGTCAAACAAGCCTTCAGAGACAATGTAAGAAAGATGTTCTCTTTCCTATCAAGCAAATCCTTTTGTCTTCAAGGTAATGAAAGAAGTTGAAGACCTACTTTGATCTCTCATGACCAAATCATCTTAATTTTACCTCTTTTTTATCCAGGTGTGATTAATACTATAAACGTTTTTTTTGCATAACATGCTCATGACTTCTACACTTTTCAATAGGTTTTAGATCTAGGAACTTCCTTTGTTGAGACAATGCCTTTCTGCTCATAATTTCAAGTCTCTCTCTTGAATACATTTTACGTATTTCAAAATGAAATTTGAATGTCTCTGTTTTGGTAGTGTCTTCCTAATTTAGAAAAATAAATTTAAGTGCCAAGTATTGGTCCTTATATTTCACTTGACACTAGTAAATAGAATATTTGGCACATTCTTGATAATTGTCAGTGACTGTACTGAATTTACCACTGCACAATGGTGTATATCCTTTATTCTTTATGAATTTTCTATGAGGTAGATACTTTTAGCCATTTCACTTTATAGATGAGACAACCAATCTTGAGAATAATTAAATGTGTCCAAGATCACTGAAACTGTAAGGTAAAGCCTGTATTCAAATAAATATAGTCTGTCTCTGGTGCACATGTGCTTAATTATTGTTGTCTTCTGCTATTAGATGTAACTTAGTAAACTTTTTGATATCTACATTTTTTCAGTAATATGCTATCTTAGAGATTTTTCAATATTAATATGTAGCTGGCTCTCCTTGAGGTCAGCTTATTTAATTTGAGCAATGAGCTTATGATCAAATGCAACAGGATATCAAAAATGTTCTTAGGGAATTAAATCAATCTATTCAATATCCAGAATTTACTGAAGACCTTTTTCTGAGACTACAATATTTTCTAATTCTGTGCTTTGTCTCATTGTTTTGGGAAAGGAGAAAGGGACGGAGGCTGTGAAACTCCTTTATGCCATTCAAGGCACATTTCTTTTTATAAACTGGGTCCTTTTGCCTCTTCTGAGTTTTCTGCTTTACTGCCTTTTCAAATGTCTTGGATAACTGTGGTAATGGTTTTTCTGTGATTAGTGATCTGCTATTAAAATATCCTATTAAGTTATTGACCTTGAAGTAAACTCATCAAGAAACATACATCTATAGGATAGACAGCATTCTTTCTTACATACAGATTTAATATGGTTTATGTTGGGAAAGATGATAATAACTCTGGGATTCTTTGTAATTTATTTTAAACTTATCAGGTCCTCAGGTGTTGAGAAACATTAATTATAGATCATACATGCAGTTCATAAATGAACACACAACTGCAGATCAGTAAATCCTTATATGCCCTCAAATGGACAGTATTCTTCTGTAATCCATGGCTATTTTTATTTTTTAGTAGGAACCTAAAATGCACATCATGCACGATAAGAGTTGAAGTTAGCTTCTTTTCTGTGGTGACTTTTTCGTGCTATTCCGTTAGAATTTTTTTTAAATGTTAGTTCCTAGGAAACAAAATATAATGATATTTTAGAATCTACCTATATATTCTTGGAATTCATTAATAACTTTGACCACCAGGTTGAAACTTACAACCAAACAAAAAGATAAATATTATTTATTTTATTTTATTTTACACATGGTTACATTAGGACTGGAAAATTAACCTGCCCATGGTTGCATAGTTGGCAAAACAAATTTGTATCCTCAGATTTGAAAAGCCGTGAATCTAAACATTAGACAAGACTGAAGTGGTAAAATTCTGCAACAAAGTCCTAAAGTAATATCCTTCTATTTGATATTAACCCATGCAATATATATCTTTTTCCCATCATATTATTATCGTTATTGTTAAAATGCACGTTATACAGATGAAATGTAGCTCAGTTTTTCTCCTTAGAAGTTTTCTCCTTAGAAGTTTTGAAGAATGATACTTCATGAATATTTCAGGAATGACTCTTTTCTGATGTGAAATAACATGTGTCTTTTAAAAATGTGTAACCGTTTACTTTGTTATTAAAATCCTCTGAAGAATCTTTCAAATTCTCTTAAATTTAGAACCAGTCCAATTTCTTCCCAGTATTTCCTATTGCTCAGCCATGTGGACCCTCCTTTTAGACTGGCCTGCCTACTGCCTCAAATTATTTAAAAAAAATAAAATTCACGGGCGTTGCGATGGTGGCTCAGTGGCGGAATTCTTGCTTGCAATGCCAGAACCTGTGTTCGATTTCTGGTGCCTGCCCATGCAAAAAATAATAATAATAACAATAAAAATTAAAAAGAAAATAAAATTCACATTTACTCATGACTTTGTACTCTATAACTTTCTTCAAAATGTAATCTCACTTTTATTCTATAGCTTACATCAGATTGTTGCTTCATTCTAGAATATTTATCATTCAAATCCTGTTTCATTTTAATTGTCTGCAAACTAAATATGAAGTAGCTATATTGGCAACTGCTATCCTTCACTGGAGTGACAGATAGAAATATAGTCAATAAGAGAAAAAATATTCCCATTTTAGCAAAAATATTCTTCAGCTCCACACTGAGCTCAAGAATTTAAAATAATTACAAAAATTGGATAAGGCTTAATGATAATGTGCCTATGAAAATGTGTCTTTACAGCATATGTAGCCTGAAAATGGTAAGTCTATATTTAGGGTAGGGCTGGGAATAATAACTCCCTTTAAGGACTTGAATTTTATCTCATGAAAACTGAGCTACATTTCATCTGTATAATATCGAAGATGAAAATACTTCCATTGAGTGAGAAGATTTGTTTATTCATTCTAAAAACATCAATGCAATTTTTTCTTTAAAAATCCCTCTTCCGGGCGGGCCGCGGTGGCTCAGCGGGCAAAGTGCTTGCCTGCTATGCCGGAGGACCTCGGTTCGATTCCCGGCCCCAGCCCATGTAACAAAAACAAAGAAACAAAATACAATAAAACAAGAAAATGTTTAAAGATGTTTCCCTTTCTTCCTTCCTTCCTTCCTTCTATCCTTCCTTCCTTCTCTCTGTCTTTCCTTTAAAAAAAAAAAAAAAAAAATCCCTCTTCCTCCTTGTGTTACATAAAATTATTTATCAAGTCCTTCTGTTTTAAAAAACTGGAAAGTTCAGAGGAAGAGTGCTCAAATAATGTGTTGAAGGTCAAGGAATCTATTAATGGTCTTTTTGTGTTATGAATGTGGGAAGCCTGTCTGCATAGTGTATAGACAAATAGTAGGTTATAACTCCCAAGTACAAAGAAAAATTATGAGAATCAGACTCATAAAAAGGAATTGGGCTGAATTAAGGAATGACATTCTTTACTGTGGACTGGTAATGTTTAAGAAGGAAATTGAAGACAATCTCTTGGAGATTCTATGAAAGCAAGTTCTGTGAAAATTGGAGTAGATTAATGCCAATCTCTTTTCCTGCACTATTTTTTAAATTCTAAATCTATAGGCCCTTCAGATTAAGTAAAGCACTATAACTCAAACCTCATAATCACCATTCAATATTCATACAGTTAATCATATTGATTCAGTGCTTCCAAAATAATGGGTTTCTATAATAAAAGCTTGTGGGGATTCCCGGTGCTTGCCCATGCAAAAAATGAAAATAAATAAAAATAAAAAGTAAAAAAAAAGAGCTTATGGGGTATGCATAACCTGCAAAATATATTTGCTGACATTTAACATTTGCCAATAGTGTAGTGGTAGCACCGGTAAAAACACATCAATAATCATCACATCTTTCTCCAAAAGGTATATTCATTGTAATAAAATATATACACATTTCAATAAAAAACAATTAGAATTTAATATCTTCCAATTTACTCTGGACTTACCAGGTACCTCAAAATGTATATAGAATTTATTTTCAATAAAAATACTATGTCCCACATATAGAAGACTGACTAGCAGGCATCAACAGTATCAAGTTTATAATCCGTAAAATGATTCTCCATGGGCTTTAGAGATAATTTTATTAAAATTTTTATTTATAAGTTCATATTTTTTTCTATCCACAGTAATAATCACATGTGCTTTTTAATAGCAGCTTTATTTACAGTCGCTTAAAACTGGTAGCAACCCATATGACGTTTAATAGATGAATGGATTACAAACAAACAAAACCTTCGGAGCAATGATGGACTAATAAGCAATGTTTAAAAATATAAGCTCTCAATCCATCCACTATGTTGGCAAAGCTTAAATGCATACTTCTAAGTAAAAGAAGGCACACCGATAGGCTACATAAGCTAACATCCTGGAAAATGAAAAATTACAAAGACATTAAATAGATCAGGGGTAGTCAGTATTTGGGAAAGGAGGAATTATTTAATATATGAAAGCATGGGTTTTGAGGTGGTGAAACTACTTCGTGTGATGTTGTCTGTAGTGGTGGACACTGACATTTCACATTTGTCAAAATTCATAGAATCTTACCATACAAACAATGAATTTTAATATACCCAAAGTTTAAAAGTTATTTATAAGATGGGGGGGGGCTTCAAAATACAATTCAGTTTATTAAAAATAATCTAAGTGTATTACCAAACCATAGAATAACCTAACTGAAAAGGATGGGGTAAAAGGTTGCTGAACTAAGTAATTTGAAGATTAGTATGGATTCTAAGAATAAAGATGAAGGAACATTACTTAAGTACCATACTCTAGGTGGTAAAATTGATTCCCATGGGATTTTAGTATAGCAATTCTAAAACCACTCTAAATGCACACTGGAATGGAAAAATATTTTTTTTTAATTTTATTTGGCTGGTGGGAGCCAGTCTTCTCATTGCTGGAATTGGAGGTTAGAGATTAAAATGTGGAGAAAACCTAAAATGAACTAGATGGTATTGGATTACAGTTGGAGACAACAATTGACTTGGCCTCAAGCTCAGTGGTTCTCCCTTGGCTTTGATTAGTTAACTAACACACCCAGTGAAAAGTTCTCTTCATCACTGTTAATGTGAGATTTTTGTTTTTCTATTTCTGGCATTTCCACTTTAGTTTTTTGTATAATTTCTCTATCTTTCTGAAATTATAATTATAAAACTATGTATATTATCTACATCTTCCATTAATTTTACACATTAATCATGTTTATTTCAATTTTAATTTCATTGCCTGATACTTTCAATATCTCTGTTATACCAGATTCCAGTTCTGACAATTGCTTGGTTTATGTGGACTGGTATAGTTCCACCTTTAGTATGCTTCATGCCTCATCACTTTCGAAAGATTCGAAAATTTTTTTTCTTTTTTCTTTTTCTTTTGCATGGACAGGAGCTGGTAATTGAACCCAAGTCTCCAGCATAGCAGGCAAGAATTCTGCTTGCTGAGCCAACATGGCCTGCCAGAATTTCAAAAACTTTTAAGTCAATTGTCACTAAGGTAGTATTTTTTGTTATGCTAAAGGCTGAACACATCTTTCCTTCTGGTAGACCTTTAGTGTGGAATTTTACGTGAATCTAATCAGGTTTGGAATATATTTGATATTCACTGTTTCTCTGGTAATCATCAGACGTCAAGGATTTCAGATTTCTTGTTTTTATTTTGTGAGGTAATTAGCTAGAGGTTTTTTTTCTTTGAAACATCTATTCCCTCTTGCCTTAGGTTTTTCTGCTTGTCTTTGCGCCGGTCTCAGAGATAATCTATCTTTCAGAGCACTGTGGACTATATTCCACTGTTATGTTTAGTCCATATTTGCTAGCTTGCTATGAGGTCAGGCAAGCAGGAGGAGTCATTTTCTGATCTACTGAAAGCAGTTTCAGGCAGGTAATATGAACTTGGGTCTCTGGTACTCTGGCTTATGGCCTTCACAAGTATCCCTGCCCCTTCTCAGGAGTACACTTTCTTTCCCCTGCTCTCCCACAATTGCAACAATTTCTACTAGGAAACTTAGACTACAATTTTATGGTTCTTCTCACTTAAATCTAAGGCTTTTGTTGCATAATGGAGATATGGGAGATGGGTCTGGGCATAGTTTCATACATAGTTGTCATTCCTTTCCCATCTTTATCTCCTCTAACACATTTTTGCGGTCCTTCCTTGAAGATTTAGTTTTATTTCATAGTAGCTATAGGGGAAAGGTTCTGAGCAGAGAGTCATAATGGCTGCTGTTCACCTTCTCCAGCCAGCACCATGGGGGATGTTTGCTCAGGATGCTCCCTGATTGTATCTGTTAAAACCTGGTGGGCTTCCTGGAGGAAACATGAGGAAGGAGCCCAAATTCTCCTCTTTGGAGCCCTAGCAGTCTCACACTCTCCTTATAGCACACATTCAACATTTAGCAATTTATTAAAATCTCTGTCTGAATTCAGAATCTTTTAAGGCTTATATATTGTTATGTGTGTTTTCTTCCACAGCAAAGCAACAATTCAGTTCCTGTTTCTCCCTGCAGACACCTGTCTCACTCTAGATTTAGAAGTTAGCAGTTTGCAGTGCAACTTAATTCTAGCTTGCCTTTAGGAAAAGACATTCATTTGCTGTTTGTGCAGCTTTTGATGGGTCTGCTAGCTCTCTACTCTATAAGCTCAGAGTCCCTTGACATTTTGGTTACTGTTCTTAGTTAACTCAGTAAATCTCCCAAGGCCTCTTAATTAAAAATGTTTCAGTTTAAGTGTAGTGTATATTTCTTGGTATTTTCTATCAATGGGTATTTTTTCCCTTTGTTTATCCTTCACTTAAAAGGGATATCTCAACATGCCCCACACCACTGGACACCTAGAAATTTCACTGAGGTGTAAGGCCTCTGCATTTTTGTATCTCCTATCCCCTGAAACACAAATGCCTCATCAATTAGTCTAGAGTACTTGTTCCTTTTTGCTCACTATGTCCAATCAGCATGATAGCATCATATAATGGACTCAAGTGATGTTGGTGGGAGGGAGAAACAACCAAGGTCCCTGCAGACAAGATTGTGACATAGGGTTGGAGAGTTGTTATACCCCTAAAGCAGGACAGTGAAGGTACACTGCTGGCCTTGCCAGCTGAGCACAAACTGCTTCTGGTGGTTCTTACTGACAGCTGTTATGTAAAAAGCATTTGCCAGATCCATAGCTGCATACTAGATACCAGGCCATGTTCTGATTTTCTGTTGTTAAGAACGTTGCATTTAAGGGATTGAGTATTCTTTTGGGGTTCTGCCTTTTGTGAAAAAGGTTCACTTTTCCTACACTACTGTGTGAGCATGCAGGACTAGGAAGGCATACTTGGTATCAGTTTAGAGATTTGACCTCTTCCTTTTACCTAGATCTAGAGCTCAGATGAGGGCAATTAGCTTTGCTTTTTGAGCTAAAGTCCCTTGGGCAGGACTTTGGCTTCACTCTAGTTTGGCTGACTATTACATACTTTGCTTTCTTTTTTTGTAAAGAAACTACATTTAGAAGTAAAGATATTTGATAAACTACAGCAGAATTTTTGTCCTGTTTTACTTTTACACATTTATTGGGGTAATGTTAATTAACAGGGAGAACATAATTTATATACTTGCTTTGTTTGTCTTTTAAAATTATTTTTGTTGAAGATGAAGTTCTGACTTACAGATGACCATGTGTTCTTTTAGAGGAGCCTTGGTATACAGACAAGCATTAGGATATAGCATAGACAGTGAGAATATTGTTAATATTTTAGGAATTTTATACAATTTTTAAATTTATGAATGACATTTCATCTATAAAAATTTATTTTAACAGAAGGATAGAAAGTCTTTTAATTATTGTAATTTTTAACATGCTAAAATTGTTTTAGCATCTCACTTTTACAAAGTAAGAGAACAAATTCTTTGTAATACTTTATAGTAAGAAGACTTGTCTTCTGAAATAAAGGATTATAAATTTGTCATAAACATTAACAAGGACATTATTCTCATATGTTATAAAATGTTTTATCTTTTAGAACAGTCTTCAGATGGTTAAGAAAAATGCTATAACTTTTTATTAAGAGCAGACTAACAATTATTTTTAATAAAACTCACTTTTTAAATCTTTCCTCATCCTTTTATATTCATTTAGTTAACAATGATTACAATGAACAAAATTTACTCTTATATTAAGAATATGTTAGTTCTCAAAGTTAACAGTCTACAAGACTGTGCTCTGAGGCAGTTGGTTATCAGCATGGTCTGCATCTAAGGCATTCTTAAAGATATGATGGTTATTTTGAAACCCTTGAGACAAGGCTAAGTGAGCAGGGCTAGAATCTTGTCTTATAAATGTAAAGGCTGCCATTTATCTAATCTCCAAGATGTTACCGTTCAAAAGCAAATAGGCACTGAGAGTTAGGTCGAAGAGGGATTAAAAAAAATGTGTCTTTTAAAATCTAGGACTGAAAATCTGAACACAATCAGGGCTATTTAATGGGTTTGTTCCCAGATGCCTTTATCCCATACAGACAGGTCTATTTCCTTAATAAAGCAAATCCCTTTGGGATGCCCAGTGAAGACCTCAGGAAATTCAGTAAAGACCTCAGGAAAACAAGGGATAAACACAAGAGAGGTTTATTAGTCTTAAGGTGGTCCACAAGTGATAAAGAAGACCCCTCCCTAGAAGGGGGTGGGACATTCAGGGACAATGAGAAATTGATGGGACACTAGAATGTTTCCAAGCTTACAAAGGACAGGGGTAGTGAAGATTTCAGTTTTGGCTTTATCATTAACTTTCATAACTAGGCAAGTCTGAGTGGAGGAAGGAACAGACTGACAGTTTAGGACAGAGTGGCTCTAGTGTTAATTAAAAAATTCATAATCTTATCTGTGTCAGTGTCACTCAGGGCTCTTCTAAGTTGATCAGATGTGAAGTCAGCAGAACTATACATGGCCTCAGGCATCCTCAGTCTTCTTCACTTGCTGTAGCAGGGCTCAAGGGCTGTCCTGCCCCCTTTCAAGAGACACTGCAGTACCTGGGGCTGAAGCCCATACTGGTGGCAGCTGGGTCAAGGCCCCAGTGGGTCCCCACACTAAGGATTTCTCAAGGTTTTCACTACCCTTTTTGCCACTGGTCTTTGACTCACAGTTGAAGCAAGACATTTGAGGTCTGGCACCCTGTTTTAAGTGTCCTTGAGGGGACAGGCAGCTCTTAATAGTGTAAGAATAGAATTAAGTTTAGCTTTCACACAAAATGGTATAGAATGGGAGGAATGAAACCTACTAAAAAAAAAAAGGCTGCAAAACCAGCTCAAACTGGTCCTGTGAACAAGGGAAGAAGAGGTCTCTGACTTAAGCTTAGAATTGGCACCAGATTCTTATATGGGTAAAAACACTTTTAAACAACTAATGACCAGGGTCTCTGGAATGTAAAACATAATCAAAAGTGGGAACCATCAACTGGAAATTTGAGTTAGTTAGACTACTGAAATAGGCTTTGTTTTAGTTTGCTAGCTGCCACAATGTGATATACCAGAAACAGAATGGCTTTAAAAAAAAGGGAATTTAATAAGTTTCTAGCTTACAGTTCTAAGGTTGAGAAAATTGTCCCAATTAAAATAAGTGTATAGAAATGTTCAATCTAAGTCATCCAAGGAAGATACCTAGGCTCAAGAAGTCCAGTAAAGTCCAAGATTTCTCTCTCATGTGGAAAGGAATATTGCGAACATGATCAGGATTTCTCTCTCATCTGGAAAGGAACATGGTGAACATGGCATCATCTGCTTGCTTCCTCTCCAGGCCTCTTACTTTATAAAGCTCTACCAAGGGCATTCTCCTCATCTCCACAGGTCACTAGCTGGTGGCCTATGCTTTGTGGCTCTCATGCTTCTGTCATCTTTACCTGCTCTCTCTGAATCTGCAAAGATCACCGGCTGGTGAACTCTGTGGTTCTCTTGGTCTCGAGGCTCTGCTTGGCTCTGTTGTGGTTTTCTCCTTTTCAAAACACATTTTCTCCAAAAAATATCTCTTTTGTAGGGCTCCAGGAAGCCAAACAAGGCCCACCCAGAATGGGTGGAGACATGTTTCCACCTAATCAAGTTTAATACCCACACTTAATTGAGTCACATCTTCACGGAGATAAGCCAGTTAAGTGTCCAACATATAGTTCTGAATAGGGATTAGAAGAACCCATTGATCCTACAAGACCAATCAGAATCAAAACTTGGCTTTTCTAGGGTATGCAAATCCTTTCAGTCTGGCACAGGCCGTAATCTCTGGAGTATTCTATCAGCAAAGAAACAAGGGAGGGACTGTGTGTTAAGCTTAGTTTATAAAGTTTGTGGCATTCTGTAACTTGGTGTGCCAGCCACCACATTTTGGTTACATACCATTCTTACAAGATTGCAAATAAATTATTTTCTCCTCCACAATCAGGTAAGCATTTATTCTCTTGCAGGTATGGCTTTCTTTCCAACAACAGTGTGCAATAAGCTGAGCCTGTTTTCTGGTCTTTTGCTCACCTCTCTTTGCCTTTTCCTCTTCCTTAGCCTTGTCTTGATTGTTGAAGACAGAAAGGGTGGTTTCTAATAGATAATTAGTGGGTGATTGTGGGCCCATGGAGAGCTTTTGTACCTTTCTCCAAATGTTAGGGGCAGACTGGCTGATGAAATGGGTGCCCAGCAACATTTGACCTTCCTTTGTATACAGGCCTACATTAGTAACATTCTAAGGCTTGTGGTAGCTTTCTCTGAAACAGAACTTGGTTTTCCTCTTTCTCCTGACTAATTTCTCGTAGCTTATTACAAAATTAACTGGTTTGGTGGTTCATTTTCTCATGCTTTTTAGCAAACACAGTTTTTTAAGGGGATCATTAAGATGTTCATTTTTGGTAGAAATTGAGACATGGATACAACACAAGTGATAAGTGCTTTTCATGTCCTTGTCTTGATAGAGAGCTATAAATATTTGTGCAAATGGAACTTTTGACTACTCTCCCAGATGGGAGAATGGTATTGTAATTGAGAGTCCCATTGGAGGGCTATGTTTCCTCCCTCTTTTAGCACATATTGACTGTTGGCATTTTCTATTGTTTTGTCTGAAAGGGAAAAAAAGAGGAACCTTACTTGGACCAGTGTGACAACCTGACATTCCAATGTGCACTAGAGCTGGATGTCTTCCTCTCTATCAGCCCAACTACTTGGGAACACAGTGAGTAAAGTTGTGGGTCATCCCTGGAAAGTCCTCTCTGGAAGATGTTTAGATCATAGCATCTTCACTATCTCCTTTATTTCTGTGGGTCAGTAGGCATGTCTACTCTCTAATTTGTGTTTTTAATTCTTTGAATCTTTGCTGTCTTTTTTTTTTGTCAGCCTATTTAAGGATCCATCAATTTTATTGATTTTCTCCAAGAACTGACTTCTGCTTTTTTTGATTCTCTCAATTGTTATCACATTCTCAATTTCATTTATTTATGCTCTAATATTTGCTATTTCTTTCCTTCTGTTTGTGTTTTTTTTCCTCTACTACCTTAAAGTGAACAGTTAATTCCTTGATTTGTGCTCTTTTTTCTTTTTAGATATAGGCATTTAGGGCAATAATCTTCTCTCACATCACCGTCTTTGCTGCATCTCATGATTTTTGATACGTTGAATTTTCATTTTAATTTGCTTCTATCTCTGTGTCAGTTCCATGCTGTTTTGACCACTGTGACATTTAAAGTCAGGGAGAGTTAATCATCCCACTTCGTTCTTCTTTTTAAGGAAGCTTTTAGCTATTCAGCATCTCTATCCTTTCCAGATGAATTTGGTAACTGACTTTTCCAAGTCTTCAAAGTAGGTTGTTGGGATTTTGATTGCTACTGCATTAAATCTGTAGATCAATTTGGGTAGATCTGACATTTTAACCTTCCTATCCATGAGCAGGGAATGTCTTCCCACCTATTGAGATCTTCTTTGATTTCTTTTAGCAATGTTATGCAGTTTTCTGTGTACAAGTACTTTACATCCCTAGTTAAGTTCATTCTTACGTACTTGATTCTTTTAGTTGCTATTTCAAATGAATTTTTTTCTCTGACTCCTCAGTTAGGTCATCGCTTGTGTATAGAAATGTTTTTGATTTTTGCATATTAATTTTATATCCTGCCACCTTGCTGAATTTGCTTATTAACTCAAGTAACTTTGTTGTAGATTTCCCAAGATTTTCCAAGTATAGTATCATGCCATCTGCAAATAATGAAATTTTTATTTCTTCCTTTCCAATTTGAATGCCTTTTATTTCTTTGTCCTGCCTGATTGCTCTAGGTAGAACTTCTAGTGCAATGTTGAATAACAGTGGTGACAGTGGGCATTTTTGTCTTGTTCCTGATCTTAGGGGTAAGCTTTCCATCTCTCTCCATTGAGTATGATGCTATCAGTTTTTCATATGTTCCCTTTATCATATTGAGGTATTACCTTTGATTCCTATCTTTTGAAGCGTTTTTATCAGAAAAACATGTTGAATTTTGTCAAATGCTTTTTCAACATCAGTCAAGATAATCATGTGATTTTTCCTTTTCTATTTTTTACTGTGTTATATTATATTAATTGATTTCCCTGTGTTGAAACATTCTAGCATTTCTGGTATAAATCCCACTTGATCATGGTGTTTAATTTTTTCAATGTATTGTTGGACTCAATTTGCTAATATTTTGTCTATGTTCATTAGGGAAATTGGCCTTTGGTTTTCCTTCCTTATAGCATCTTCACCTGGTTTTGGTATTAAAATGATATTGGCTTCATAAAATGAGTTAGGTAGAGTTTCTTTTCCCCCAGTTTTTTGAGAAGTTTGAGCAGGATTGGTGTTATTTGTTTTTGGAATGTATAATAAAATTCCCCTTTGAAACCATCTGCCCTTGAGCTTTTCTTTGTAGGAAGATTTTTGATGACTGATTATATCTCTTTAACTTGTGATTGGTTTGTTGAGATCTTCTATGTCTTCCTGAGTCAGTGTAGCTTGTTTTTGTGTTCCCAGAAATTTGTCCATTTCATCTAAGTGGTTATTTTGTTGGCATACGGTTGTTCATTATATCATCTTATGATTTCTTTATTTCTTCAGGGTCTGTGGTAATGCACCTCTTTTCATTTCTGATTTTGTTTATCTGTATTCTCTCTTTTTTTCTTTGTCAGTCTTCCTAGTGGCCCATCAATTTTATTGATTTTCTCAAAGAACTGACTTTTAGTTTTATTGGTCTTTCCATTGTTCTTTTGTTCTACCATTCATTTATCTCTGCTTTAATCTTTGTTATTTCTCTTCTTCTATTTGCTTTGGGGTTTGTTTGCTCAAGTTCCTCCAGATGAGCAATTAAGTCCTTGATTTTTTTCTCTTTCTTATTTATTAATTTAGGCATTAGGGCAATAAATTTCCCCCTCAGCACAACCTTTGCCTCATCCCATAAGTTCTGATATGTTATATTCTCATTTTCATTCATCTCCACATAGCTACTGATTTCTCTAGCAATTTCTTCTTTGGCCCACTAGTTGTTTAAGAGTGTTATTTAATCTCTGTATATTTGTGAATGTTCTCATTCTTTAGTGGTTATTGAGATCCAACTTCATTTTGCTGTGATCAAAGAAAGTGCTTTGAATAATTTAAATGTCTTTAAATTGTGCCCTAGCATATGATCTATCCTGGAGAATGTTCCAGGGGCACTAGAGAAGAATGTGTAACATTATGTTTTGGGGTACAATGACCTATATATGTCTTTTAGGTCTAATTCATTTATCACATTGTTTAATGTCTCTATTTCCTAGTTGATCTTTTGCTGATTGTCCTATCTACAGAGAACAGTGATGTATTGAAGTCTCCTACTATTATTGTTGAAATATCTAATGCTTCCTTCAATTTTGCCAAATATCTGTCTCATGTACTTTGGAGCTACTTGATTGGGAGCATAAACATTTATGATTATTATTTCTTCCTGGTGAATTGTCCCTTTAGTTAATATATAGTGTCCTTCTTTATCTCTTATGATGTCTTTATATTTAAAGTCTATTTTGTCCAATATTAGTGTAGCTACTCCTATTTTTTATCACATGCAAATATTTTAATTGATTCACTTTGAAAGTTGATTTCCTTCAGTAGTCTAATGTCTTTTGTTTGCAGGATGGATATGTAGCAGGATGCAGGGCATGGGGTGAGGCACAACAATGCCCTGTTGCATTGCATTGCAGATATAGGTACAGGTTGGGGATGCTACACTGGTGCCTATGAATGTGGGTGCCTAGTGACCAGGGAGGATGTATTTGTGCGGGTGCATGGGTCTGGGGGGTGCAACCCTAGCATGCAGTGGTGTAGGGCGTGGGCCCCTTTGTGCATATGTGCATAGCTATAGCAGCAGATCAGCATTATGCCGGCATGGGCTGGGAGTGGATGTGACCCAGTTACACAGGCAATGCTTTCTCAGAGCTGGGGGGCATGACTGGGGGCCCTGCACATGTGCAGGTCTAGCAGTGTCATATACTGATGTTTACAGTAGGGCTGTGTGTCTCTATGGGCTGGGGGTGGGTGTAACCTGGGTATGGAGGTAAGTGCCCACAATCTTCATGCTCTGGCGACAGCCTGCAGGGAGCAGAGAGGGAGAGGTAGTACTCAGCAGGGATGCAGGAGAGGTGGGTTAGTCTACAATTGGGATGGAGATGTGGGGCAGGTACACATGCTGGTGATTGCTGGAGCTGGGTGCTTGGAGCACAGGGAGTGGGGGTGGGTGATGGGGTTCAGGTGCATGGGGTGAGGGGTGAGTCCTAGGTCCCGGAGCTGCACTGTTGAAGGTAGCGCATTCAAGGAATGTGGCTTGGCTTTCTTCCTAGTCCCCATTTCCTCATCCGTGCACTACTGCAGGCTCTGGGCTTCCATGTTAGGCTCTAGTTCTCTCCTTCTCAGTTCCTCAGCTTTTGCAACCAGGTCTGCCATATATGGTTCAGAAGACTCCCCTAGGTCAGTTGTACTCTGAAATTGCTGCGCCAGTCACACCCTCCCATCCTTTCTCTTACTTTTCCTTGGAGCAGGGCTGAACTTGAGCTACCTTTTTCTGCCATCTTCTCAGAATGCCCAGATTTATTTTTTATGAGAGAGTGATATTGCATTGTTGTACTTTAGAATCACTTGACTGAGTTCATATAAAAATTTTAATTAATAATAAAAGATAATTATTTTGGTACCAAGATAGTGGCAAAGAAAGTTCTCAGATTTAGTCCATCCTCCAGGACAACTAGTAAAGAGCCAGGAAATGCCTGAAACATCTTTCAGGAGGCCTCCAGAGACCAAAAGTACACTGTAGACTTGTGAAGAATGAGTGGAAGAACATGACAGATAAATCACAGTGAAGAGCTGTGAGTAAATCTTTCCATGCAATGGAGAACAGTTTCCATTCCCCACTGGCATGGCAGACTGACTCAGGAGTCACTCCCTTGTGGGAAATAGAAACCCTGTCTCCTAGGACCAGGGGGAGAGGGACTCAGCCAGGCACCAATTGCGAGTTTTGATTAATGACTTTGGACTGCTAGATACCAGCTCTGAGCACATTTAAATTTACAGTGCACCTGAGAAAGAAAGCATCTTGTAGGTTCTCTTTTAGTTGCTCTCCCAGCAGGGGAGGAAGCAGTGTGGACAGAAACCCAGAGCTTTCTGGAAGTGGCAGAGCTTGAAACTCAGAGTTACTAGTCTCTCCAAGAGCATCAACCAGTTGCATCCCCCTACCCGTAATGTTGATACCTCTTTTCAACATGAAGAAATTAGAATGGTCATTGCCCAAATATCTGCAAAGACTGAAAAAAGGATCAAAGAAGAAGAGCTTGTAACACAGAAGATAGGATTTAATAAATGAGTATGACAACTGAATCATTATATTGATACTTCTTTTTAGTCTCCGGTGCCTTAGAGTAATAGGAAGAAATACCTAAAATTGTGGAACTGTAACCCAACCGTACTTTGAAATTTGTTCTATAACTATTTGTTAAAGTGTACTTGAATGTTATTGTTTCTTTGTATATATGTTATATTTCACAATAAAAAGTGTAAAAAAACTAATGGCCATATTTTCTCCAAATTTGATGATAACTATAAACCCACATATGCATGAATTTTAACAAAACCTGAGCAGGCTAAGAAGAAATAAAACCTAGTCACATCATATTCTAAATTAAAGAGAAGCAGTACCCAAGGAAAACTCTTAAAGACAAAAGCCAGAGAAAAAAGAAGTATTATGCACAAGTGAAAAAAAAAGATAAGAATACCTTCAAATATCTTGTCTATGCTACACAACTGTGAAGACACAAGAATACCATCTCTGAGATATTGAAAGAAATTTTCAATGCAGAATATGAAAGTGATCATCAAGGTCTATCAATGAAAGCTGATACTACTTCTAGAAGTAAAGTGACAAAGTTTATTGTTTATTTAAATGATAACAGACAATACTAATTTAGAAGTAAAGTGGTAAAGTTTATTTATTTAATGAAAATTTTCAAACTTTAATTGATCCAAACAAAAAATAAATAAAAGTAACTTTCAAGCATTTAGAGCAACCTCTCCTCCTCCAAACAGAAAAAGAATGTGATATGGTTGCAGGTAGACAAAGCCCAAAACAAAGCAGTTATATCCAAAGCATCTGCCATAAGCTTAGCTGCAGTGTTAGAAGTAACATTGTCTGAACCACCTTCATAATTTAAAACATGATTATATATGCTATTTAACACATTGAATTAATGGACTTTAAAATGCTGACTTATTGAATTCAAAAGTCATTCCCATCAAAATTAGAAGAGAAGTGCTTTCACAGGGAGAAGCAGACATCAAATTTAGAACTTAAGAACTTCCTAGGAGGGAGAGGGCTAGACTAAGAAAGTCAACAGTCGATTCAAAGATATGTTACTCTAAAATGAAAAGGATATAAGATATGCTAAAATGGGGAGAGGGAGGGAGGGAGCAAAGGAGGAACAGAGGGAGGGAGACAGAGATGAAAGGAGGGGAAGTAGGCATAGAGGAATGAACCTGACCTATCACTCAGTTTGTCCTAGCAAAGTCTTCCCTGGGTGGCCTTTCAGTACTTGGCAAGATACCATCTCTTCGGTAAATCATTTATTTAATGAGCCAAGTTAGATTACTCTGTTCCACAATCATGTCAGTGAACCTGAACAATGGACCTGCTAAATCAACTTATGGTTACAGCTGACAGTGACAACTTTAATAGAAAAAAAAAAAACCCTAAAAAGTAAGTGAAGATAGGAAAATATTAATAGCTATCAATATATAAAAGAAGAGTGATTGTCAAGGAACAAGCATGGAAGAGTTACTGCCTTATACCCTGCAACCTGCCTAGGCAACTTCCAAGAAGGAACTGACCCATATGAACCAATTGTAAACAAAATTGGAAGAACCTAACTTTCTCTGGCATTTACCATTGTCAATCTCAGCATATTGGTTAAAATTTGGGTAGATACAGTTTCCCTACATCCATAAGTTAGACTTATTAGCTCATTTAACAAACAATTCCCACTAATAAAACACAAAGATGTATTAATGGAGTAATTTGTTAAATGATTTTTAACTATTGATATCCTCAATAAAAATTCATTTACAAGGTTATCTTTCATAGAATAAAAGATGGATACCTAAGAGTAACTGATTGAATGTGAATCTTTTGATGCAAAGAAGACAGATCTTCTTGAATTCCTTTTCCAGCATCTAATGGGATTCCAGAGAAAGCCATAAAATCGATAACAGATGCTGAAACTGTCAGTGGTAAATGCCAGAGAAAGTAAGGGTCTTCCAATTTTGCTTACAATTGGTTCTTATGGGTCAGTTACTTCTTGGAAGTTGCCTAGGCAAGTTACATATATCAAAAATTCAGAGAACATTAGCAAATAGGATTAGAGTTCTGGCTGCCAAATTAGTGGGGACAGGTGATTTGAGGAGGGAAGCCATAGAAATTGTGGACAGAAGAGGTCAATAAAATATGCTGAAAAAGATTCTGAAGGCTGAGTGCTGCTGGGAAGAGCTGTGAGATTGAACAGACTGGCTGAAAGAGTAAATAACACAGATCATTCCTTCTGGGCTTTATCTACAGCCCAAAGCAAAATAACAGGAGTAAATCAAGTTTATATTCAAATTCCAGGAAGAATTTTCTTGTACCAATTCAGAAAACCCTCTACCCAAGCAGGAAACTATAAGATCCATATTTTTAAACTCCAAATATTTTCTACAGACCAAATGCCAAAGGCATTATATTAATATCGCATGTATCCTTCATTCAGAGTCCAATGTTAACTTCTTATAACTCTTCTTTCCTCAAGGCTAATCACTCTTAACTAGATAAAAGACAATGATGAAGAATTATACAACAATAACATTCATGTGCTGGAATGGACAGATGACCTGAAGCTACAAGTTCTGCTTTTGATGTTTGTATTTTTCACCTATATGTTCAGTATGCGTGGGAACCCCTTGGAGCAATAGAATTCATCCCTTGCTGTCAGGACCTATGACTACAACATGATCTTTTGGAAACCTCTGCATTACACATCCATAATAAACAACAGAATCTGCACTATGCTTGTTCTCTGCTGTTGGTTTGCTGGCCAGTTGATCATTCCCCCCACACCCCACATACAAATACTTGACATGGGCCTCTAGCTAGAAATCTACACTTGAACATCATTGATACTCTTGGCTGTGATGCATCTCCTGTTCTACAGATAACCTGCTCAGACACAATGTTATGGAGAAAATTGTTTTGAGATTTGCTGTGCTGACACTCATTAGTACCCTTCGGTAGCATCACCAAGATGATTCTAAAATTCCCTTCTGTAGGCATTGCTATCTATCATAGCCTGCCTAGAAATTCTGTCAACCAGTACCAAAATTGCTCATGTCTTTTTATTTTGCCCAGGTTGGGCAAATATTCAGAACTCTATAGCACATATTATATGCATAGTTTGGAGGAATATCACAAAATTGCAAATGCCTTAGATATAAGAAGTATTAAAAAATTACTTCTCATTCATCACCTCTATTCTAGCTGCCATTTAGAATCGTATTTGATCGCATAACCTGAACTTATTGTATAGGGAGTCTAAAAAAAATCAATACTATAAACTCATGTACACTTTTATTACTTATAAATTGTTTCCTCATTGAACCCTATAACTATTTCCCATCATATTCTTCCATTTTAATTAAATATAACCCAATTAAATGTCACTTAGAGCTCATACCACATCTGTATATCTATCTGAATGAATAAGGAAATAGTGGTATGGGCATGATGAGCCCCAAAGTACAGGGCTACAGAAGAAAGAAAAAAAAATGATAGGAAATATTTCCCCTGTTTCCTTCCATCAAGGTCTGTATTCTGTCTTTCTTTTTTTTTTTCATTAAACAAGGTTATACTGAGTGAATACTATGTGCCAGGATCTGACCATAGCACTGGAATATAACACTGAACAGATAAGAAAGGGCAAGATTCCTGATCTCATAAATCTTAAATGACACTTTCCAAGGAAAAAAAAGGATGTTGAGAATGCAAGAAGAGCCTTCAAATATCACCCTTCTAAGCCTCTAGAACCCTTTTTCACTTATGTTCTTCCTAGAGAAATAAAAATAAATGCAATACTCAAGTTAAATGGCAACTATTTTACCATATTAAGAAAAATCTATGGTTACTTAAATCACAAATTTGAAAGAAAAGTTGGAAATTTTTTGCATAATCAAAATAAAAGTTGATAAAATAAAAATGTAGTAAAATATTTTAAATTATTCTTCATGCCCAAAGGGAGTCACTGGACAATTTTTTAACACTGAGAAATACATAGAGAAGGTACAAATACTTTTCATGAATAAAATTAAGAATAGTTACAATTAAAGTCAACAAGGATTCCAAATCATGAGAAATACAGAGGAACAAAATATTTTAAAAGAACAAGGGGATTTAAAGAAAGGTATTTTAAAAATATAAAAGTAAGGCATAATACATCAATTATGAATATAATAATGACAAAATTTCAAAGCTCCCTGAAGCAATAAAATCAAGATTTTCTATAGATGTCAAGTAAAAATGTAGGAAAGAGGCCTTCACAGGGAAGGCAAATACTTCATTCAACATGACCCACAGAGGAAATACCCAAGGCTTTACAGTATCTCGGGCTCTCACTGCATTCTAGGACTTCCAGAGAAGATGGCAGAGTAGGAAACTGCGGTACTCATTCCTCCTGCAAAAGCAGCTGGTGGGCTAGCAGAAATTTTCTGAAACAACTGTTCTGGGGCTCTGGACATCAGGGGAGCACTGTAAGGCAGGATGAAGAGGTCAAGACCCTGCCATAAAGAGCTATGAGAAAAATGCTCACTGATGACTGCTGGCACCCAACCCCCATTCACAAGGCTAGCTTCCACAGTCTTATTTCCTGGCTGGATAGAGAGAGAAATGGAGGCCCTCTTCCCTAAGGACAGAAAGGGGTCACATCTGAGTACTGATCATGGCTTTGATTGGCAAATTGCAATTTTTGGGTCCTGGCTTTGAGTCTCCAGGCCATTGTTTTCACTCTGCTCCTGGCAAAGGCAAAGTTGGTGGAAGTTTAAAGATGCAGGATCTCCTTAGGGCTTCAAGGTAAAGTTTGCTGAGGAGTGCCATCTACTGAGAAAGCCAAGAAAATACAGCTTTGGAGAGCTAGCAGAAAGGCTTTTTAGCATCTTCCATAGCCTTCTTTCCAGGGCTCACTGGAATTGCTATGTGCTCCCTTCATGATCCCTGGCACTGTTTTGGATGGGAGATACTGACCTGGAAAAGTCCACTTCAGGGTGACCCTTCTCACAGAATTTGCCCTCCAGGTAGAGACAATATAAAAGAGTAAAAAAAATAAATAAATACAAATAAAACTACAGAAACAAACCAAATACAAACAGAACAGATCAACAATCCCAGAGAAGGACAAAGAAAATAAAAGCAGTCCCTTGGGGGTGAAAAAATTGCACATATATAGCAATCTTAATTGCCCTTGCAAGGCAAGAATCAGATTTAGAGAAGCTGAAAATTTTGATCAGTTAAGCATAGGAAATCTTGAAGGTCTAGAACAAGTTGAAGCACATGTCAAAGAAGAATGTGAACAAAAGCCAATCAACAATAAAACCCCAGAAAAGACAGATACTGACATTCAGACTTAACTCACCATGATAATCACGTCTAGACAGCAACAACAAATTACAAGCCACACTAAGAAATGGGAAGATATGGCCCAGTTGATGGAAAAAATTAGAACTTTGGAGGAAACACAAAGTTTGGAACAAGTAATCAAAATGTTCAAGCAAATATCCTAAATCAATTGAAGGAGATGAGGGAAAATATGGCAAAAGAGATCAAAGATATTAAGAAGACACTGGGTGAGCATAAAGAAGAATTTGAATGTCTGAAAAGAAATAAAGACGTTATTCGAATAAAAAGCATAATACAAAAGAGTAAGATACAATATAGGCATATGTGCTAGTTTGAAGGGAAGTATGCCTCCTAGAAAAGCCATGTTTTTATCAAAATCCCATTTCATAAAGGTAGAATAATCCCTATTCAATACTGTGTGTTTGAAACTATAATCAGATCATCTCCTTGGATGATGTGATTTAGTCAAGAGTGGTTGATAAACTGGATTAGGTGAGGACATGTCTCTACCCATTCGGGTGGATCTTGATTGGTTTATTGGAGTCCTATAAAAGAAGAAACATTTGGGAGAATGAGAGACTCAGAGAGAGCAGAGAATGTGGCAGCACCACGAAGCAGAGTCCACCAGTCAGCAACTTTTGGAGATGAAGAAGGAAAATGCCTCCTGGGGAGCCTCATGAAACCAGAAGCCTGGAGAGAAAGCTAGCAGATGATGTCGTGTTCGCCATGTGCCCTTCCAGCTGAGAGAGAAGCCCTGACTGTGTTCACCATGTGCCTTCTCACTTGAGAGAGAAACCCTGAACTTCATCAGCCTTCTTGAACCAAGGTATCTTTCCCTGGATGCCTTTGACTGGACATTTCTATAGGCTTGTTGTAATTGGAACATTTTCTTGGCCTTAGAACTGTAAACTAGCAATTCATTAAATTCTCCTTTTTAAAAATCATTCCATTTCTGGAATATAGCATTCCAGCAGCTAGCAAACTAGATAACAAATTTGAACAGCAGAAGAAAGAATCAGTGATTTAGAGGATAGGACGATCCAAAAGAACAGATAGATAAAAGAATTTTAAAAAATGGAGCAAGTTCTCAGAGAATTAAGAGACAGATCAAAGCTTGCAAACATATGCATCATGGGTGTCCCAGAAGGAGAAGAGAAAGGAAAAGGGGCAGAAAGACTGTTTCAGGAAATAATAGATGAAAATGTCCCAACTCTTGTGAAAGACATACATATATACATATCAAAGAAGCACAGAATATGACAGACAAAATAAACCCTAATAGATCTACTCAGAGACAAATACTAATCAGAATGTCAAAAGCCAAAGATAGAGTCCTGAATGCAGCAAGAGAAATGTGATACATCATACAAGGGAATCAAATAACACCTTTATTGCTACATAACCAGAAACTGAAAGTAGGGAATTGAACAGATATCTGCATACCCATGTTCACAGTGACATTGTCCACAGTTGCTAAAAGATAGAAACAAAGTGTCCATCAACCAGTGAATGGATAAAAAATGTGGTATATACATATGATGAAATATTATTCAGCTGTAAGAAGGAATGAAGTCCTGATGCATGCAAGACCATAGAGAAACTTTGAGGACATTATGTTGGGTGAAATAAACCATACTAAAAGGAAAAATATTATACAGTATCATTAATAAGAAAAAACTAAAATGAGGAAACTTATGGAAATAAAAATTAGAGCATAGGTTACCAGTAGATAGAATGAGCATAGAATGTGGAATTGGGGCTTAACTTGTGCAGGATTTTTTAATAAAATTGATTGTAAATGTTTGGAAATGGATAGAGGAATGATAACACCTTATTGTGCGTGTAACTGATATTGCTGAATTTGGGGTGTGACTGTGGTTGAAAGCAGAAGTTTAGGATCATGTGTGCCACTAAAAGATAAAACATGAGAGGGTATGATATAGTGAACCTTGTTGTGGATGATGACTGCGGTTAGCAGTATAAATATATGAATTCTTCCGTAAACTAGAAAAAATGTGCATTACTATTATGAGGTGTTACTAGATGGAGTGTGGGATAATGCAATTCATGAAGACTATGGACTATAAACATTTAAAATTTAGCATCTGATATGTAACAATGATATTTGGTTTGTTGCCAACTGAACTTCAACAGCATGCATACATAATCATCCTATATTCTTCTCTCCCCAATGATTATGGTTCTTTTTTTTTTTTTTACCACATATATATTTGCATATTGTATGCTCAGAAACATAAACTTATCATTATTAAAAAAAAAAACTCATAACAAATAAAAGCCAAGGATGAAATGGTTTTCACAGGTGAATTCTACTAAGCATTCCAACAAGAATTAATACCAATCCTTATCAAACTCTTCCAGATAATTGAAGATATGGGAATGCTACTTAATTCATTCTGTGAAGTCAACATCACCCTAATACCGAAGCCATATAAAGATACTTTAAGGAAAGAGAGCTACAGGCCACCTTCTCTAATGAATATAGATGTAAAAATCCTCCAAATACTTGCAAATCAAATCCAACAGCACATCAAGAAACTTATACACCATGATCAAGTGGGTTTTTATCCCAGTTATACAATGGTGGTTCAATACAAGAAAGTCAATTAATGAAATCATTAATTTCAGGGAAAAACTACTTGATCATCTCCATTGAGGCAGAAAAAAGCATTTGACAAAATCCAGCAAATTTCCTTGATAAAAACACTTAGAAAGACTGGAATAGAAAGAAACTTCCTCAACATGATAAAGGGTATATATGAGAAACACACAGCTAACATCATATTCTATGTTGACATATTGAAAGCTTTCTCTCTAAGATATGAAACAAGACAAGGATGCTCAATGTCACCATTCTTATTCAAAATTGTAATAGAATGTCTAGATAGGGAAGTTAGGCAAGAAAAATGAATAAAAAGCATCCAAATTGGAAAGGAAGAAGAAAAACTTTTACTGTTTGCAGTTGACATAATCTTATAGATAGAAAGGCTCAAAAAACTGCAACAAAGCTATTAGAACTAATAAAACTTCAACAAAGTAGCAAGATCCAAAATCAAGATGCAAAAATGGATAGTGTTTCTATAGAGTAGTAATGAACAATCTAAGAAGGAAATCAAGACATAAAGTCAATTTACAATAGCAACTAAAAGAACAAAATATCTAGGAGTAAATATAACCAAGGACGTAAAGGACTTGTACACAGAAAACTACAAAACTTTGCTTAAAGAAATCAAAGAAGACCTAAATAAATAGAAAGGTATTATTTGTTCATGGATTGGAAGACTAAATATCATTAAGATGCCAATTCTACGAAAATCAGTTTACAGATTCAATGCAATCCCAATTAAAATTCCAGCAACATGCTTTGCAGAAGTGAAGAAGCTTATTACCAAATTTATTTGGAATGTAAGTGTGCTGGTTTGAAAGGATGTATGGACCCTAGAAAGGCCATGTTTTAATCAAAATTCCATTTCATAAAGCAGAATAATCCCTGTTCAATACTGTATGTTTGAAAATGTAATCAGATCATCTCCCTAGAGATGTGATTTAATCAAGAGTGGTTGTTAATCTGGATTAGGTGATGACATGTCCCCATCTATTCCAGTGGGTTTTGATTAGTTTACTGGAGTCCTATAAAAGAGGAAACATTTTGGAGAATGAAAGATTCAGAGAGAACAGAGCAGAATGCCATAGCCACGAGAAGCAGAGTTCACCAGCCAGCGACCTTTGGAGTTGAAGAAGGAATATGCCTCCCAGGGAACTTTCTGAAACAGGAAACCAGGAGAAGAAGCTAGCAGATGATGCCATGCTTGCCATGTGCCCTTCCAGATGAGAGAGGAGCCCTGACCATGTTCACTATGTGCCTTTGCAGACAAAAGAGAAAGTCTGACTGTGTTCACCATGTGCCTTGTCACTTGAGAGAGAAACCCTGAACTTCATCAGCCTTCTTGAACCAAGGTATCTTTCCCTTGATGCCTTAGATTGGACATTTCTATAGACTTGCTTTAACTGAGACATTTTCTCGGTTTTAGAACTGTAAACTATCAATTTATTAAATTCCCCTTTTTAAAAGCCACTCCATTTCTGGTATATTACATTCCTACAGCTAGCAAACTAGAATAGTAAGGGACCACAAATAGACAAAAAGCATCTTGAAGGAGATTGAAGTTGGATGACTCACACTTCCTGTCTTCAAAGCTCTATTAGAAAGCTATGTTGGTGAAAAAAGCATGAAGTTGGCAGAAAGATAGATATACTAACAAATGGAATCAAATTTAGAGTTCAGAGATAGATCATCACATTGTTGAAATTTGATAAGGCTGCCAAGTCCACTCAACTGGGACAGAATAGTCTCTTCAACAATTGATGCTGTGAGAACTGAATATTCCTATGCAAAAGAATGAAAGAGGACCCATATCTCACACCTTTTACAAAAATTGACTCAAAATGGTTCAAAGACCTAAATATAAGAACCAGGACTATAAAACTTCTAGAAGAAACTTAGGGAAGCATCTTCAAGATCTTATGGTAGGCAAAGGTTACTTAGACTTTACCCCCAAAGCAAAAGCAATGAAAGAATGAATAAATGAAACCTCATTAAAATGTAAAAATTTTGTGCATCAAAGGACTTTGTCAAGAAAATGAAAAGGCAGACTACTCAATGGGAGAAAATACTTGAAAAAAATACTAATTAAATAAGAATTTAATATCCAGAATATATAAAGAAATCTAAAGACAAATAATCCAGCTAAAAATGGACAATACTGGAATAGGCATTTTTTCAAAGAGGAAACACAAATGGCTAAAAAGCACATGAAAAGAGGAAATGCAAATCAAAACCACAATGAAATAACATTGTACACCTACTAAAATGGCCACTATTAAAAAACAGAAAACTGCAATGTTGGAGTGGATATGGAGAAATAAGAACACTGTGGAAGACAGTGGCATTGCCTAAGGAAGCTATGTATAGAATTGGTGCATGATCCATCAATCCCACTGCTAAATATGTACCCCAAAGAACTGAAAGCGGGAACTCAAACAGACATTTGCTCACCGATTTTCTTAGTAGCATTATTCACAATTGCCAAAAGGTGGAAATAACCCAAGTATCCATCAATTGAATGGAGAAAAAAAGCCTGGTACATGTATATATATATATAATGGAATATTTTTCAGCTGTAGGAAGGAGTAAAATCCTGATGCATGTGACAACATGAATAAATATTAGGGACATTGAATGAAATGATTCACAAAATGACAAATACTGTGTGAGCTCACTGATATGAACTAACTGTAATAAGCAAACTCATAGAGTTAGAATCTAGAATACAGGTGCCCAAGGGATAGAATGGGAATAAAGAAAGGGAATTTATGCTTAGTTTGTTCAGTAGGTTGTAAATGTTTGGAAATTGTTAGGGGTGATAGTAGCACATTATTGTGAGTGTAGTTAAGAACATGGAATAATGATCGTTGTGCTGTTTTGAAAGGATGTATGAACCCTAGAAAAGCCATGTTTTAATCAAAGTCCCATTTCATAAAGGTAGAATAATCCCTATTCAATGCTATATGCTTGAAACTAATCAGATCATCTCTCTGGAGATGTGATTTAATCAAGAGTTGTTGTTAAGATGGATTTGACGATGACATGTCTCCACCCATTTGGGTGGGCCTTGATAAGTTTCTGGAGTCCTATAAAAGAGGAAACATTTTAAAGAGAGGAGATTCAGAGAGAGCAGAGAATGCTGCAGCACCATGAAGCAGAGAGTCCACCAGCCAGTGCTTTGGAGATGAAGAAGGAAAATGCCTCCCGGGGAGCTTCATGAAACCAGAAGCCTGGAGAGAAAGCTAGCAGATGATACTGTGTTTGCCATGTGCCCTTCCAGCTGAGAGAGAAGCCCTGACTGTGTTCGCCATGTGCCTTCTCACTTGAGAGAGAAACCCTGAACTTCATAGGCCTTCTTGAACCAAGGTATTTTTCCCTGGATGAATGCCTTTGATTGGACATTTCTATAGACTTGTTTTAATTGGGACATTTTCTCGGCCTTGGAACTGTAAACTATCAACTTATTAAATTCCCCTTTTTAAAAGCCATTCTGTTTTTGGTATATTGCATTCTGGCAGCTAGCAAACTAGAACCGTGGTGAACATGGTTGAAAGGGGAAGTTTTGAGTCATTTGTGTTCCTAGAAGGAAAGTTAGATGATAAAATATAAGGCAGTATAACACAGGGAACACTTTTGTGGATGATGGCTGTGGATAATAATACAAATATAAGAATGTTCTACCATGAATTATAACAAATATATGACTATTTCAAGGTTAATAATAAGGTAGTATATGGGAGAATACACATAATGTAAACTATGGACTATAGTTAACAGTAATATTTTCATATTTTATCATCAGTTGCAACAAAAGTAGCATACTAATATGAGGTGTCAACAATAGGGGAGTATAATGGGAACAATATATATTTTATATGACTTTTTTATAAACCTGCAATCTCTTTAATTAAAAATAAACAAAAAACAATTCTTGTTTAAAAATTAAGTGAAAGAAACCACACTCAAAGTGCTACATATTTTATGATTCTATATATATAGACTGTAAATATAAAGAAATTTATGGACAGAACTGGATTAGTAGTTGTATAGGCTGTGGAAGGATAGAGGGGTTGAAAGGTGACTGTTAAGGGGTATGGGGCTTTTCTTTTTGGACTAATGAAAATGTTTTAAAATTGTTTCTGATGATGAATTCTGTGATTATACTAAAAGCTATTGCTTGTGGACTTTGAGAAATATGTAAGTGAATACATATCAGTAAAACTGCTTTAATAATCTATGAAAGAGTTTACTATAAATGATCATCAAAGGCTGATGAAATCAAGGTAAATGAAAAGAGATAGTAGTATTTATAGCAGAAAAAACAGAAAGCAACACAAAATATTTTTTAAATATTATGGCTGATTTCAATTGTTGATTAACAGTTGTGACATACACAACTATATATATAATTACATATATAAGTAAAGATGTAATTATGATGTAATGGCTTAAAGCTGTATGTTCTCCAGGAAAGATCATGGTCTTAAAACTAATCCATCCATGTAGGCATAGACTTATTTTGTGTGGGACCTCTTGATTAGGTTACTTCAGTTGAGGATGCCCCAGGTGAGTCTGGATCCTCTTACTGGAGGCCTTTATAAGAAGCAAAGAGAGAAGGACTCACATAGAAGCTAAGAGAGTCAGAAACAAAAAGAGAGAAACATGCAGAAGCTCAGAGAGGAAGCTACTGAAGCCAGAAGCTAGAAGTATTAAAACCCAGGAGAGAAGGGAAAGGGAGGTAGATGTGCCATGTACCATCCATGTAAAAGAGAAGTTCTGCATAACTGGCAACCTTTCTTCATTAAGAAGGCATGATCTTGTTGAGGGCTTGATTTGAACATTCCCATGTCCTCAGAACTGTAAATTTATAAGCTAATAATTCCCCATTGCAAAAGCCAATGCAATTTGGGTGGGCCAGCAGGCAGAGTTCTCATCTGCCATACCAGAGACCCTGGTTTGATTCTGGGTGCCTGTCCATGATAAAAAAAAAACAAAAAAAACAAATGCATTTTTAGTACATTGCATTTCATCATCTTTAGCAAACTAAAATAGACATCAAAGATAAAACTTCCAATATGTAGAATATAAGAAAATGTTGACAATACTATAATAATAATGGAGACTTTAAAACACCACATTTTTATGCTAGATTGAATAGAAAGAGAAATAAATATGAAATAGCCAGTCTGATGGTATAATTGATTGGACTGATTCTATATATTCCAAGTTTTCTCCTAGAAAACAGAATACATATTTTTTCTTTTCAATGCAATTTTATTGAGATATATCCACACACCATACAAAGATCCAAAGTATATAATCAATGGCACAGAGCATCAAGTAGTTGTGCATTCATCAACATCAATTTTAAACTTTTCCATTACTACAGGAAAGAAGAAAAATAAGAGATAAAGAGAAATGAGGCAGGAAAGGAAGGAAGGAAGGAAGGAAGGAAGGAAGGAAGGAAGGAAGGAAGGAAGGAAAAGAGAAAGAGAGAGAGAGAGAGGGAGGGAGGGAGGGAGGGAGGGAGGGAGAGAGAGAGAGAGAGAGAGAGAGAGAGAGAGAGAGAGAGAGAGAAAGAAAGAAAAAAAAAGTTAACCAAAAATGTACCTTACCCTTTATACCTCCTTATCATTGACCCCTTTTACTAGTGTGGTATATTTATTACTGTTGATGAAAGAATATTAAGATATTTCTCCTTTCTGTCCTTAACATAGTTTGCAATAGGTATGTTTTCCCTCTATACCTCTCATTATTTATTCCTTGTAATAGTTTTATTTGTTCTAATTCATGGAGGAAAGCTTCATATTTGTATTGTTAGTCACAATCATTGCCTACCCAAAATTTCTAAGTTATACAGCTCCATATTTGAATGTCTGGCTATCCTTCTGGTGACATATATGACTCAGAACTTCCCTGTATACCACATTCACACACAATTCATCACATTTAATTATACTCACAATAACGTATTTTATCACCTCTATCCATTTCTACATATTAAAATTAACCTACTTAAAATTTCTGCACACCATAAATAACTCTTCCCCATCCTGTAGCCTCATTCTATCTCCTGCTAAACTATATTCTATATTGTAATTCCATGAGTTTTCATAGTAGAATTAGTTCACACTAGTGATGTTATACAGTAATTGTCCTTTAGTTTCTGACTTATTTCATGCAATATAATGTGCTCAAGGTTCATCCATGTTGTTATATGCTTCATGATTTCATTCCTTTTAACAGCTGAATAACATTCCATTAAATATGTATGCCACATTTTGTTTGTCTATTCATCTGTTGATGGATTGTTTGTTTCTGTCTTTTGGCAATTGTAAATAATGTCACTATGAACATCAATCTGGAAATGTCTGTAACATCCTCGCTTTCAGTTCTTTTGATGTATACCCAGAAGTGGAATTGCTGGATTATAGAGCAACACTGTATTTACCTTTCTGAGGAACCAACAAATGATCTTACAGAGTGGCTGTGCCATTTTACATTTCTACCAGCAGAGAGTAAGTGCTCCTGTTTCTGCATATTCTCTCAAAAACACTTATAGTTTCCTGTTGGTTAATGCATCCATTCTAATAGATATGAAATGATATCTCATTGTGGTTTTCATTTGCATTTCCCTCATAACTAATGAAGCTATTTTTACTATCTTCACATTTCCTTATTTGAAAATTGTCTATTATGTCTTTTGCCCATTTTTAATTGGGTTCTTTGTCTTTTCATTGTTGAGCTGTACACTTTCTTTATATATTCTGGATATCAAGCTCTTATAGATATGTGGTTTCCAAATATTTTCTCCCACTGAGTCAGCTGCCTTTTAATAAAGTCCTTTGAAATACAGAAGTATTCAGTTTTGAGGAGACCCCACTTATTTTTCCTTTTGTTTCTTGTGCTTTGGATGTAAGGTCTATGAAACTACTACCTATCACAAGACCTTGAAGATGTTTCCCTTCATTTTCTTCTAGGAGTTTTATGGTATTAGCTTCTATATTTAAGTATTTGATCCATTTTGAGTTAATTTTTATATAGAGAATGAGATAGGAGTCCTCTTTCACTCTTTTTTATATTGATACTCAGTTTTCCCAGCATCATTTGTTGAAGAGACTGTTGTGACCGAATTGAATGGAATTGGAAGCCTTGTCAAAAATCAATTGAGGACAGGACATGGTGGCTCAGTGGCAGAGTTCTCACCTACCATGCCGGAGACCCGGATTCTATTCCCGGTGCCCGCCCATGTTAAAAAAAAAATCTATTGACCATAGACCTGAGGATGTATTTATGAATTCTCAGTTGGATTCTATTGATCAATATATCTAGCCTTATGCCAGTACCATGCTGTTTTGACCACCGTGGCTTTATAAGATGATTTATAGTCAGGAAACATAAATCTTTCCCCTAAATCTTTATTTTTCAAGATGTTTTTGGCTATGGGAGGCCCCTTTCCTTTGCAAAAAAAACCTGATAAATAGGTTTCCATTTTGGCAAAGTACGCTGTTGGAATTTTGATTGATATTGCATTTAATCTGCAGATCAACTAGGTAGAATTGGCATCTTAACAATATTTAGCCTTCCAATCCATGAACATAGAATGGGTCTCCATTTGTTTAGGTCTTCTTTCATTTACTTTAGCAAGATTTTGCAGTTTTCTGCATATCAATCCTTTAAATCCTTGGTTAAGTTTATTCCTAGATATTTGATTGTTTTAGTTTTGAATGGATTTTTTTTCTTGATTAACTCCACAGATATGAGTATCTTACAACTTTGTTGAGCTCATTTATTAGCTCCAGTAGCTTTGCCTTATTTTCTCTTTTGGTAAATTCTAAATAATTAATGTCACTTGTAAGTAGTTATAGTTTTACCACATCCTTTCCACAGAATGCATTTTTTTGAAAATATTCACTGATTATTCAAAAAATGATCACATGAAAACTACATAAATTCAAGAAAAACATTTTAGAGCTAATTTTAATAAAATACAATGTTATTTTTTATAAAAGTTGAATTAATATAGCCAACAACCCATGGATTTTGTGTTTACATCATAAATATTTACTGGTTTAAGAAACAGAGATTTGTAATTTTACTTCAGGTGTTAATGTATTAAGAGGAAGTGAACATGACAACCCCATGATATATACCATTTGGTGCAGTAGACATGGGAAGATTGAAGTTCTTGACAAATAGCAAACAAATCAGGTGAAACCTAGGATCTTTCCAACATTTTTTCTGAAGGAAAATTCTTAAATGCAGTAGTGAAAACATATAGTGGTTTCATGGATTTGAGGAGGTGGAGATTGTAGTTATGGAGTAGCTGAGGAAATTGTAATTTGTGTGGCAAAATTCCAGACAGGGGAAAGCTGCTGAAAGAAAGAACTGAAAAATTATGCAGTTAATCTCCTCAAGTTTGGAGCTGAATACGGCTGAGATTACATACAGTAAAACTCAATAAATTCTGGCAAAACAAAAAAAAAAAACAAAAACAATTAGATAAGTAGTTTAAAGATCTAACACAGAGGTGAAAATGTTTAAGTTTTGGACAGTCATAGTGGAAAGCACTGCTTGAACACACAGACAGCCAATGAAAATTCCAAAGAATATGTACTTTGGTAATGAGGCAAAATTAGACCTAACCTAACAGCTACTCTAGTCCACCTTTAAAAATAAAACCCTGAAAACCATCCAAAAAAAAACATGAAGTTGTGTAGCAAGTACCTTGTCTTTCTACCAAACGTAATTCAAATCTTCAAAGGAAAATAATCAAGATTAGACACTCAACAATGTAATATCATAATTTCTTGCACCCCATTGAAAATTACTAAGCATGCAAATAAGCATATGTGACCCATAACCAGTATAAAAATCAGTAAAAGAAGCAAACTAATAAATTAGTGGTGGACTTAGTAAAGCAGGGATTTAATAGCTATAATAAATATTCAGATGCAGACCAAAATTAAGGAGAAAACATGGACATAATTAGGAGAAACAAGAGATGTTTTTAAAAGTAACTGAAATTTATAGAAATGAAGAAATCCAATAACTAAAATGAAAACATCACTGAAATATTAAGAATGGAAAAGGCAATGCTGAAAAAATATCATCGAACTGGAATTTCAGTATGCAATATGAATCAGGGAGAAAAAATATATATATTTTAAATTAGAGACAGTGACATATAGAATAATAACAAATATTCAAATATGCATACAGGGTTATGTCAGCAAAAATAACATAGTACATACCTCCAAAGCCTTGGACCTCAACAGAAACATCAAAAAATCAAGATAAAACAGTCCTGATCAACTTGTGAGAACTTGATAATTGAAAAAGTTTTACAGCTAGCTAATAAATGTTGAATGAAGAAGACGGCAATGTAAAATTGTAGGAAAACTATGTGACATTGTACCAGCCCTTGTCCACACACTCCCTGGCACAGTGACAGTCTTGAAGAGGACAGCCCAATTTCCCCTGACAGGACCCTCGTCCAGAGGGAGTGGTGTAGACTATTCTCAAAGAATTTTGTTTGTCTGTGGCCTACTGGAGGTGAACTGAAGGCCTAACACAAGATGCTTATCTTTGTTTCATCTCATTCAGAACTAACACAGCACTGACAGGTCAGGTAGTCCTCAAAACCATCATAAGGCAAATAACAAAATATTACAACAGCAACATTGGCATTCAAAAAAAAAAAAAAAAAAGAACCCCAAAAGCCTGGGAGAAGAAGCTGGACAGAGAGAGAAAGTTTCTTTGTAAAGGTAGAACATTCAAATGTACCCACATATACTGGAGAATTTAGAAAGTCACATCATAGCCACGGATAGACATGACCTTGGGAAAGACCTGAAAATACCCTAAGTGTTCACCTTTGGCTGATCTTCAGTATCAGAACAAAAAGGACATGGACCCTAAGGCAGATGTGTAAATAACATGGTTAAGCATTAAGTGATGGTCCAGCACAGAGCCAATTGGAAAATCTGTGATAGATATTTTATTTTCTTCCCTACCTTTCCCATCCCTTCCAATCCCTTCCCTTCTGTCTATCTCTCACTCTCTCTCACTCTGAATCTCCCTGGCTGTTCCCTCCCTCCTCCTCCTCCTTCTACTTTTACTTCTCCTCCACCTCCTCCTCTTCCCTATTCTCCACTTCTTCCTCTTCTGCCTTCTTCGTTTCTCTCTCTCTCTCTGTCTCTCTGTCTCTGTCTCTCTCTGTCTCTCTCTCTCTCTCACTTTCTCTCTCTTCTGCTTTGGGTCGCTTGGCATTCGTATATTCTCTACAAATTTATACCTGAAAACAAGGTAAAGGAGCAGAGATTCATAGATCATACACGATTAAGAACACAGACTTGATAAAAATAGTTTAGAAATATTACCAAACAAACAGCCACAAGAACAAAATCACATCCTAAGAAGCACAACAATTCTGCTTTTCAGAGTTACCGCTTTATAATATTCAAACTTTTACTTTTCAACAAAACATTACAAAGCACACATTAGACAAGAAAATGAAATAGAATGCATACAAATGGAAAGAAGTAAGTGAACCTATTTCTATTCACAAAAGACATAATCCTATATAATAGAAAATCTCTACTTATAGCATGTAAGATCAACAAGCAAAATTAGTTGTGTTTCTGCACAACATAAATGAAGTATCCTAAAGAATACTGGGTAAACAATCCATCTAAAATGGAATAAAAATAATATTATTCTGATAATAAATTTAACTTAGGAGTTGAATCACTTGTACAGAGAAAACAACAATATATTGCTGAAAAAATGAAAAACTTAAATGAAAGGAAAGACAGCCTTTTAATGGATTCAAGGACTTGTTGCAATTGCAGCACTATGCAAAGCATTATACAGATTCAATTCAATTCCTATCACAATTCTAATGTCATTTTGAAGAAATGTAGGAAAAATCATAAAATTCATATGGAATTCCAAAATAACCAAAACAATGTTAAAAAAGAAGAACAAAATTGAATGACTCACTCTCCACTGATTCAAAACTTACCACAAAACTACAATAATCAAAAGAATGTGATATTGTCTTAAGGATAGACACATAGAAAAATGGAATAGAATCGAGAGCCCAGAAATAAACCCTCACATCTGTGGTCAACTGATTTTAGAGAAAGATGCTTCAACAATTAGTAGGTAAAGAACAGTCTCTTCAATAAATGGTACTGGGAAAATTACATATCCAAATTCTAAGGAATGAAGTTGAATCCCTACCTCACATTATATACAAAGATGAAATAAAAATGGATTAAAAACTCAAATGTAAGCACAAAACCCATAAAACTCTAAGGGAAATAAAGACTATACGAGGTACTTCAATAAATCAACAGTAAAAAAGATAAACAAACCAATCGAAAAATAGTCAAGGGACATGAATTTTAAAAATATTTGTACTGACAAATCTTCACACACATACGATCCATATATGGTGAATAATCAGTGGCTCACACTATCATCACATAATTGCGTATTCATCACCATGTTAATTTTTGGGACATTTGCATCACTCCAGAAGAAGATATAAAAAGAAATAAGAAAAAAATTCATATATCCCATACAACTTAATGCTTCCCTCTCATTGACCACTAGTATTTCAAGCTGCCAAATTTATATTACCCCTTATGCCCCCTATTATCTACTTATTTGTTATCCATATTTTTTACTCATCTGTCAGTAGTCTAGATAAAAGGACCATCAGACAAAAGGTTTTCACAATCACATACCAGGGTAAATGAATATTGATTTCAAAAAAGAAGATATACAAATAACCAACAAGTACATGAAAAGTTGTTTAACGCCATTAGGGAAATTCAAGTCAAAATTGTGAGAAGGTGCACAGGTGATTCAGTGGTAGAATGCTCTCCTTTCATGTGGGAGACCCAGTCTAATTCCTGGACCAGGCACCCCCCTAAAAAACAAACAAAGAAACAATCAAAAAACAGTAAGAGAAATGACATTATCGACACGGTGATATGAAAAGTTACTGAAAAACTTTCTCTAGAAATTCAATGAGAAAAAGGACAATTCTGAATGTCCATAAGTCTGGAGGAAGCTATAGACTGGAGAAGGACCCTATAAATGCCAAATTGAAGAGAGAGAAGAATGTTAGGTAGTAAAACTCCATAATGGATCAGCCAGCCCCCTCCCTTCTACCTTATTTAGCTTACACACATTGTGTGAGTGGCACAGAAAAGGCAGCTGGGATCTCTCCCATTGGGGACAAAGAATATAAATTCTCTCACAGCAGTGAGACAGAGCCCCACCATTCAGCGAACCAAAGTATAGGGTTGGGCATTTCAAGGCCCAGGTCATTGAGGGATAAAGAGTCTGAGAATATGTGGACAAAGTCTGTATGTTTAGCTGTAGGTTGGAAAGCACTTCTCTTATCCCTTAGGGAAACAGCAGTGGGTGGACCCCTGCCTGGGTGTCCACCGAAAACTGGGTCATCCAGGAAGTCATCTGCAACAAATAAAGTAGGAGACATAGCCTCACATTAAGCCAGACTTGGCCAGCAAACTGAGGGCACAGGAGCCAAACAGTTCCTGCCACTCCAATAAGATGGTTTCTGTGTTACTAGACAATCATCATGTGAGGACTAGTAAGTTATCAACCAGTGCTACCTGTTACGCAGCCTGGAAAGTTCAAGAGAATTGTTGGGCTTTATCAAAGACACTCCACAAAAATATCTCAGACCCAAAGGAAGTGGTCTGGACTCCCATGTAAGGAATGCACACTTGTTCTGGCTGAAAAATGTGAAGGACCCAACTGTTGAATCAGTGTCCTTATATAAACCCAGGTGTTAGTTGGCAAAAAACAGACAATCAATGGGAGCAGGCAGACTTGTTTTACCCACACAGTGAGACATTGCTGTGGGGCCCAGAGTCAATCCCCATCCTTGAGGCCGGGCAGTGTGGGCATCTAGTGTTTCAGGGAGACCAGAGTCAAGGCCAATTTGACAACTGGCCAGCAAAAGAGATGAACAGGTAGAAAACACCAAACTAACAAACAAAAAAACCCTACAAAAAGGGAGAAAACAACATCCAGAATAAAATAAACAAGAAAATCAGATGCCTAGACACCAGCTCATGTGAGAAAGCACAACAATATAGCTCAACCATAAAAACAAAGTAACATGTCAACTGAGATAGAGGAGTTGAAACAACTTAATTAAAGATGTTCAAAGAAATCTTCTAAATCAAATCACTGAAGTAAAGGAAAGTGTGACAAAAGAGATGAAATATATAAAGAAGACACTGGAGGAGTACATAGAAGAATTTGAAAGCTTGAAAAAAAATAAATGGCAGAACTTATAAGAATGAAAGAGACAAAAGAAGAGATCATAAAAACCATGGAGACACACAACTGCAGTTTTGGAGAAGCTAAAGAAAGGATTAATGAACTAGAGGACAGAACACCTGAAATCCTATACACTAAAAAATAGATAGGTAAAAGAATGGTAATGTATGAGCAAAGTCTTGGTCTCAGGGAACTGAACAATACGAAGCATGTAAAAATATATATTATGAGTATCCCAGGTGGAGAAGAGAAGGGATGGGGCAGAAAACATAATGGAGGAAATAATCACGGAAAATTTCACAATTCTCATGGACAACATAAAATTACAGATCCAAGAAGCACAGCATATCCCAAACAGTATAGATCCAAGTAGACACACTCCAGGACACTTACTAATCAGATCATCAAGTATCAAAGACGAAAAGAATTCTGAAAGCAGCAAGAGAAAACTGGTATGATGTATTTAAAATCCTGAAATAGACCAAATATCACCCAAGAATTCTATATTTGAAAAAATTGCCCTTCAAAAATGATGGAGCTTAAAATATTTACAGATAAGCAGACACTGAGTGAGCTAGTGAATAAGAGACATGTTCTACAACAAATACTGAAATGATTGCTACAGGCAGATAGGAAAAGGCAGGAGAAAGAGGTCTAGAGAAGAGTGTATAAATGGTGATTAACAGTAAGGGTACTAATAAGTAAAAAGAAAGAGCGAAAAAATATGACAGACAAAATCCAAAAGACAAAATGGTTGAAGAAAATACAGCCTGTACAATAATAACATTGACTGTTAATGAATTAAACACCCCAATCAAAAGTCATCGTTTGACAGCATGAATGAGAAAAACAAACAAACAACAACAACAACAACAAAAGTGGATTCATCTGTATGCTGTCTGCAAGAGCCTCACTTAATACCCAAGGAAAAAAACAGGTTGAAAGTGAAAGGTTGGAAAAAGATACTATATGAAAACAACCAACAAGAGTAGGGATAGCTATGCTAATATCATACAAGTTAGACTTCAAATGATAAACAATTAAAAGAGAAAAAGAAAGACACTATATATTAACAAGGAATATATATATACCAAGGAAGACATAATAATAATAAATATCTATGCACTGAGCCGGAGTGCTGCAAAATACAGGAGGCAAGCTCTGGCAACACTGAAAGGAGAAGTAGAACTTTCAAAATAATAGTTGGAGATGTCAACACATTACTTTCATCAACGAATAGAACATCTAGACAGGATCAGTAAGGAAAGAGAAACCTTGAATAATATGATTAACGATAATGTAAATTAACAGATATTTAGAGAACATTGCACACCAAAATAGGAGGATACACATGCTTCTTGAGAGTTCAGGGAACATTCTATAAGATATACCACATATTGGAGCAGAAAGCAGTACACAATAAAATTATTTTTTTAGGACACAATAGTTTTTTAAAAAATCAAAATTATACAAACAATTTCTTGTATCTGAAAGGAATGAAGTTTGAAATCAATAAGAGGTAGAAGGCTGGAAAATTCACAAGTATATGGAGGCTAAAAAACAACACTCTTAAACAACTAGTGGGCTAAGAAAGAAATTGCAAGAGAAATCAGTATGTATGTGAAAGCAAAAGAAAAAGAGAATATAACGTATCAAAACTTATGGGATACAACAAAGGCAGTGTGAGAGGGAAATTTATGCCCTAAATACCCATATTACAAAAAAAGGAGGAAGGTTGAGGAATGAACTGTTCACTTGGAGGAGCTAAAGAAAGAACAGCAAACTATCTAAAGCAAACTGAATGAAATGAATAAAAAGATTATAGCAGATATAAAGGGAAATTGAGAACATGAAAATAATAGAGAAAATAAATAATCCCAGAGAGTTGGACTGTGAAAAAATCAATAAAATTGTTGGACCATTAGCTAGGCTGACCGTAAAAGAGAGAAAAAGTATACAAATAAAGAAAACTAGAAATGAGCAGTGGGACATAACTACTGACCCTGCATAAATAAAGGAGATAATGAGATAATGATAAATCTATATGCTAACAAACTGGATAGGTTAGACAAAATGGACAATTTCCCAATAAAGCATGAATAAACAGTACTGAGTCAAGAAGAAGTAGAAGCCTTCAACGAATCAAATACAGGTAAAGAGATTGAAATAGTCACCAGAAAACTCCCAAAAAGAAAAGTCCAGTATGAGATGGCTTCACATGTGATTCTACCAAATATTCAAGAAAGAATTAATACCAACCTTGTCCAAACACTTTAAAAAATTGAACAGTAGAGAAAGAATGCTCCAAGTGCTGGACCTTGATCCTAGTTCCAGAGGTACTAGCATAACCCTCTTGCACATATTGAGTATGTTTATTTCTGTGCCAATCTATCTAGCAGCAGCCTGCAACACTGAATTCAATTACAGACTTACAAGTAGCCTGCCATTGGTGGCTCATAGAGCTTCCCTATAACATTCTGTCAAATAGCTGAATGGCAGCTGAGTGTCAGCTGTTGGATATACAATGAACTACACAGAATACGAGGAAATGCTAGTTCCTGCAGAAATGAAGGCATTTGTATCTGTGCTATTGAAGGAATTCCTAAGTCTACATGCTCATGTCCAGGACAAGATGCATGCAGAGAAAAGACCAGGGAAGTCCCTAGGTGTTTGCCTCAGGTTGCCTCTAAACTCATTAATAAGACAGCTAAGCTCTGAAGGACCGCACTCACACAGGTCAATCTGCAAAAACTGAAATGATGTTTCGCTTTTTATCAGAACTTGGAATTCGAAAGAATATCTGTAATAACAGTAGTTGAATACAATCTTATATAACTCAGTGTCTAAATTCCAGTGATAATACATTAAAATATCAAAACGTCTAGATGGCTGGTGAGAAATAAGTGGAGATACCTATTGGCTAATGTTGGAATATAATGTGAGTAAGGCATAAACTTGTTAAGTCAACCCACTGAAAAAAAGCTATGTCTAGTTGGCAACACAAGATTAAAAAACACACAAAGAAACAGGAACTGATGGCCTATGATAAGGAGAAGATAAATGCATCAGAAACCATCAATGAGGAAGACTAGATTGGGGCCATACCAGACAAAGATCTTTTTAAATGGTCCTAAATATGATCGAAGAGCTAAAGAAAAACATGGACAAAGAAGTAAAGGATGTCAGGAAAATAACAGATGAGCAGAAAGTGAATGTCAATAAAGAGATAGAAATCATGAAAAGAAATGAAACAGAGCTGAACATCACAGTGCAGTTTTAAGAATATATCCCAAGAGAGATCAATATCCCATTGGAGTTGACAGATGAAAGATAATTGAACTCATCTAGTCTAAGAGTAGAAAAAAAAAGAGAAAAGTGGACAGAGTCTGAGAGAAGCTTGGGATACCATTAAGCATACTAACATAGACATGATGGGAGTCCCAGAAGGAGGAAAAAAGGACAGAGACAAAATTCAAAGATATAATACTGAAAACTTCTCAAAATTAGCAAAAGATATGCTTATATATGCTGAAGAAGCTCCATAAACTAAAAAAGAGCATACTGAGATATTTTATAATCAAACTGTTGAATGCCAAGGTGAAAGCATTCTGAAAGCCACAGGAAAGAAGCAATATATCATGTACAAGGCAGTATCAATAAGTTTAAGTGCCAATCTCTCACTGGAAACAAGAAAACAAGAAAGCAGTGGGATGACATATTCATCTGCAAGAAAAAAAAAAAGCCAACCAGGAATTCTATATGCAGCAAAATCTCCCTCAAAAATGAGGGAGAGATTGAGACATTCCCAGTTAAACAAAATCTGAGCAAGTTTGTCAACACTATTCTGGACACACTAGCAAGGCTAAATTGAGTTCTTCAGACTGAAAGGAAAGGACACTCAACAACATATCAAATGTGCAGGAAAAAATGTAGATCTCTGGTAAAGATAATGACATGGGAAATGTAAATGCCATTATTATTATAGTTTTGGTATGTACCTCCACTTTTTACTCCCTACAGGATCTAAAATACAAACAGTAATGATAAATCAATGGTATTAGATTCATAATGTATAAAAAGGGAATTTGTGACAATAACTACATAAAAATGAGGAATAGAGGATTATATGAACATGGTTTGTGTATGCTACTGAAGTTAAATTAGATGATGGTTAATTTCTATGGCATCTTTGCCAAGTTTGGGTATCCAGCTGTTTGGTCAGGAAGCACTGGCCTGGTTGTTAGTGTGAGGACATTTAATGGACTTAAATCATCAGTAGGTTGTTTGCATCTATGGTTGATTACATCTAAAATCAACTGAGGAGTTTACCTTGAACAATGAGAGAAGTCTTGTCCAATCAATTGAAGGTTTTAAAAAGAGAAGTGATAATTTCATCAGTCAGAAGAGAGAATATCCATCTCTACTTCAGCCAGTCAGTTACTCTTGGGGAATTCATGAAAAACCTTAATCAGTTTCCAATTTGACACCTGCCATATAGAATTTGGACTTGTGCATCCCCACAGTGTTATGAGACAATTTTTATAAAAATCTCTTAATATTTACTATCTTCTGTCCTGTTCTCTTTCCCAAGAGAACTGTGACTAAAACAATTAGTATCAAGACACTTGAGATTTATCTGGGTTTAGGGTGTTCAATTTAAGCCTCATGGTAAAAACAACACAGAAAAATTTCAGATAAATATGCACAGATTCAAGAATGCAACATCAATTGCTACTGAGTTTCCAGCTTGCCTACAAACTTAGAAAATGCCAGGCCTCACAATCACCTGAGCCATTTCCTTAAAATCTCTCAATCTTTCTCTCCCACTCTCTGCATACACACACACACATACACACACATGCACATATGTACATCACACAAACACACACACTGTTGGTTCTGCTTCTCTTGAGAAACCTGAGTGATGCAATGATGCAAACAAGATTTTGGTATGGAAAGTGGTTCTAGATGAAAAGAACCTTAAGAATGAGTTTTCTGAATTGGTTATGGGGTTTCTAAAATTGTTTCACAAATCTGATTAGACTTAAAGGCACTTTCCAGTAGTAAAGAGAGCATGGATAGTCCATGGCATACTGTGGCAATAGATTTAAAAAAAACCCACACAATTATAAAAAGCAAGTTTCTCAATGACAATGTATTTGATACCTTAGCACAAATTTGTCAAACTAATGAGTTTAATGTAATTGTCCATTTGTCACAAACTGCAGTAAAGAAAGTAGAGAAAGAAAAGGATGTGCTCAGAACTTCAAATTCCCAGCACAAGTGACACCTTAATAACCTGAAAGTTGTTATACCCACTTTGAAAGAAATCCTAATCCCCTATAATTTCAGGATTGAGATATCCAAAATGTAAACTCAGAGTAACATGAGCTAGTGATTGAATTACAACACAAAATGAATTCTCAGTGTTTGTAGTTATTTAAGGTTAAAGTGAAGACGTTAATTGGGAATTTTTAGGAAGAGGATCCTAAAAATTGGAAAGGGTACATATTTGTAGATCCTGATGCTGGGGATATTAAACTCTTAAATTCTGAAAATTCTTTGCTTTTAGAAGCAGTCCATCCATTTATTACAGAAGATGTCATACTGGCATTGCCTGAATAACCTCTAACGGCATCACCTGCAAGACCATGCTGATTCTCCTCAGAATCCACCATTAACATCCTGCTTTCCATATAGACCTATAATTAGACTCAAGTCCCATCAGACCTGGAAAATGAAGTACAAAGTGTGGCCCATGAAGAGGTGTGCTCATTCCAGAAAAATGAATGATTCTTGAAATTTCTAAATGTTAATCTGAGTAACATGCATGAGAATAGATTTTAGTAGTGTGGGACAATGGTGGAAGGAGTATAAAGCTGAATCTTGCTGAATTTATTAATATGGACTCTCTAGGCAGAGATTCTGGGTGAATGATTTAGCTCAAGAGTATAGAAAGACCTTTAATGGCATGTTTAATTAGTTTACTGAATCATGGACCAAAAGATAGAATAAATTAAATGATCTTGAAAATGCAAAACTCTCTTGTGGTACATAGAGGAAGGGCATCCAAGGCTCAGGGAAATTGTACTGTTAGAGTGGATAACCATGCAAAACCTTCTCAGTCAACCAAGAGAGCCCAAAGAACACACCTTTCACAAAAATTGTGAAAAATATAATTTTAAACAAAGGGCCAGATCCTTGAAGAGCTCTCTATTTACCCTATTTTGTAGCTCAAAACTACATGGAAGGGTATTTCTGTCACTGTATTCTGACCTTTAAATCAATAGGGATGATTAGGGCCTAGGGCAGCAGGTTCCAGGGAGTAGCACTTAATCACCAAAGACAAGGTGGTCATGGTTACCATAATGGATAGCCGATCAAAGCAGTATTCTGATTCTAACCCTCAGAGAGCTACAGTATTGGATAGCTGATCATGATAACCCTAAAAGAAAAATAAATGGGTAGTCCATGGATTTCTTTCTTGACCTATATATGGAGAAGAGTTGCAGGTCAAGAGAAGAAAAGTCTAACTGGACTCATGAAAACAAAGAGTCATGACCCTTCGATTAATTCCCTGACTTGAGGCAGTTTAAACCCAGGCATACAGGGAAGGATAATTCTCCTTCAGAAAAGGTCTCATGGAATTGAAAAAAAATTTATATTATTAATCTTTCACTCATTCTTCACCAAAAGAAATTACAACTTTTATCCAGAGAAACTATGCACTGAGGGAAAGAAAATGATCAGAATTTTCAGGAATTATTTCATGCAAGCTCTGAATTGACACTAATTCCAGGAGACACACTGTGGTCCACAGTTACAGTAAGGGCTTATGGAGATCAAATGATCAATGAAGATTTAGTTCTGATCTCACAGTGGACTTAGTGTGTCTGAAACACCCCTGTGGTTATCACCTCAGTTACAGAAACATAACTGTAATATATATATTATATATATATATCATATTATATATATGTTATTATTTTTAGATTATATATACTGGCAGAATTGTAGGAAATTAACACATCCTCTACATTTAGAATTCAGAAATTGATTTGTCAGTTGCTTCTTTTTCCATACCTGTAAGTAAAGGTCACCAGAAGCATTATGTTATTATCTAGTGTTTTAGTGTGCTAGATGCCAGAATTTGATAAAACAGAATTATAACAGCCTTTAAAAAGGGAAATTTATTAATTTGCTAGTGTACTATTCTAGGCCATGAAAATGTCCAGTATAAAGCAAGGCTATACAAATATCCAATCTAAGGCATCCAGGGAAAGAAATCTTCGTTCTAGAAAGGCAGTGAAGCTCAGGGTTTCTCTCTCAACTGGAGAGGCACATGGAGAACATGGCGATGTCTGCTAGGATTCTCTCTAGGCTTCTTGTGTCATGAAACTCTCTGGGGTACATTTTTCTTCTTCATCCCCAAATATCTCTGGCTCTGTGGACTCTAATAGCTCTTTTGGTTCTAAAGTTTTTCCAAAATTGTTCCCACTTTTAAAAGGGAACTTTGAAGATGGCTCTTTTAAGAGGACTCCAATAAGCATCCCCACCTGGTATGGGTGAAGACATACCTCCATGGAAACCATCTAATCAAAAGTTGCCAGCTATACTTCGGTGGGTCACATCTCCATGGAAACGAACAAAAAGCTCCCACCCAGCAATATTGAATGTGGATTAAAGGACAGGGCATTTCTGGGGTAAACCATGGATTCAAGCCAGCATATTCTACCCTTTGGATCCCAAAAAGACACGTTCTTTCCAAAAGCAAAATATATTCTTTCAGGTCTTAGAAAAATAACTACATGAAGAAGGAACTTTTGACCTGGGGGCCCCTCAGCTTCTTTTATAGAACCAGATGTGGCAATAAGATAAACAATCACAAGGTTTATGGTGAAGGACCTTTGAGAGCTCCAGACATGCCAACACCACACCCACCAGAAGGTGAATGAAGCAAGACTAGATATGTCTGTAAGATAAACAGCCATAGGCATGTGGTGAAGGCCTGTTCCTGCTTGATAACGCTGACTAAGCGCACATCAAAAGAGAGCAGTGTGTCAGAACCCCAGCACCAATCAGACCATAAGCCAACAAGCCTCTGTCCAATCAAGGAAGAGAACATCATCTAGTGGGCCTGATCCCCTATCGACACAATTTTCTTTATAAAAATGCAGCTCTCAGAAAGAGAGCCGAAGCCATTTTCTGTACTTTTGCTGGCTCTCACCTGCTTTCTCCCTGCTTTTCCCTTCAATAAATCTGTTATGCTTTGACTTGCTGTCCTGCACAGATTCCTTAACGACTTCAACCCAACACAGTCATTTCATAACAGTATCAAAAAGTCTTAAACCATGTCAGTAACAGTACAAATACAATACAAAGTCAGAAATAGTACAAAATCTCATCAAGGCCAGTTACAGGCATGGTCTGTTCTAAGGCAAAATTCTCCCCTGGCTCTGACTCTGAAAACTCAGATCAAGTTATTTGCTGTCAGCATATGAAGCAGGGGCAGTCATAGAATAAATGTCCCCATTTCCATAAGGAGAAATTGAAAGGAACACAGGCGACACTAGGCCCAGACATTTTTGAAAACCTGGAGGGCAAACTCCATTAGATTTCTAAGTCTGAGAGTCATTTATCTTCAGGACTTTAGAAAGCAGCAGTCCCAACCTTCCCAAGGGCCTACACAGCAGATCCACCTCTCTCTGAATGCAACCATGGGGGACACTGGGGAGACCACTTTTTTCTCAGCTGTACCCTCTCCAAGCATTAGGGGTCTGCACTTGGGCTCTCTGCCATCTCCAGGTCATACACTCAACCCTTCCATGTGGTGGCAACCAGGCTCTCCCCCATCCCCAAGGAATGTGCTCCACCCTCGTCAAGGCCAGAGGCAGCACAACTCTTTCACTGCAATGAGGTAGCTAGCCCGTCCTCTGTCTTCAGTGCAAACCCACCCTCTTTAAGTACTTGGGTGGGTCCTGCTCTCCTGGCTTGAGGTTTCTTGACTTCAGATCCCAACATCTGTGGTTCTGTTTTACCTTTGCTTTGTCCCTTTCTTGAGTCTTTTAATCCAGACTGGAAGTAGTTCTGTTTATGCAGGCCCCTCAGCACTCTTGTTGGGTTTCTATGTAGCAAAGCAAGGATCATGCCCATCAGACAGAAGGAGTTTCCACAAATCCTTCCTGAATAAGTCCACCTCTAATCCTGGCTTTCTCTGAAATGGCTGACTGGTTAACATTTGTCCTAATTCTCATATGGGTCCCCATTCTCTGGAAGATTCAGCTTCCCGGAGGCCCAGAACGTTCCAGACCATCTGTTTCTGGTTTCTTTATACCCAAGAATTCAGTTCTCAGCTTATCTCTTTCCTATTGTATTTCCCTATAAGCTACAAGGAGAATCTTGGATGCACTTTCCACATTGAATTTGAAAATTTCTTGCTCTAAATGTCCAAGTCCATGGCTTTTATAATTTACCTTCCAGCCAAAGCTATTAGTCAATTTTGCCAAATCATCTGCCTTTTTAAAACAAGGATCACCTTCCTTCCAGATTGCGATAGCACACACCTCTTTTCTGTCTGAAGCTTCATCAGAGCTATCTTTAGAGTCCACATTTCCCAACAATATTTTCAAAGCATTCTAGGTATCCTCTATCAAGCTTCTTATAACTTTTTCAAAATCTTCCCTTTATCCATTTAAAAAGGCTCTCTAACGTGTTTGGTATTTATAAACTGCAGTGGCATCCCTTTTCTGATACCAAAATCAGTTCTAGTTTGCTAGTTGCCAGAATGTGATATACCAAAAATGGTATGGCTTTTAAAAAGGGGAATTTATTAAGTTGCTAATTTATAGCTCTAATGTCATGAAAATGTCCAGTATTAAAGCAATGTCCAATCTAAGGCATCCAAGGAAAGACACCTTGTATCCAGAAGGCTAATGATATTCAGGTTTTCTCTTTCAATGGGAAAGGCGCATGGTGAACACGGTGTCATCTGCTAGCCTTCTCTGCAGGCGTCTTCCAGGAAGTCCCTGAATGACGTTTTCCTTTAGCATATCCAGAAGGCTTTGGCTATGTGACTCTAAAGCTTTCTTCAAAATGGTTCCTTCTTAAAGGGCTCCAGTAAGCATCCTCACTTTAATGGGTAGAGACAGAACTCCATGAAAACCATCTAATCAAAAGTTACAGCAATTGGGTGGATCACATCTCCATGGAAACAATCAAAAAGTTCCCACCCAGCAATATTGAATGCGGATTAAAGGGCATGGCTTTTCTGGGGTATACCACAGATTCAAACTGTCAAACTTGGCAAAGCCTGAAATACACTTTCACTATCATTCTTCAGGGTTATATCCATTCTCCAATCATCTGGTCTGCAGCTCTTTACAAAGGACATCATGTTGATAATGAGACATAATTTTGAAATGAAAGTAACATGAAAATTAATTCCAGTGGAAAGACTTCTTTTGCATTGTTTTTCTTCTTTTCTGCTCTCAATGAGTATGTAATTAATAAAATTTTACACTTTGTGAAAATGTAAAATTAGTAATAAAATATCTCCATCTTTAGAAAATATGGTAAAACTGTTTATGTAAGACATTCCTAAACTCTTTTCCATGCCAACTTTCAAGTATAAAGAATATAATAGATATTTCATTGGTATTCATTATCCATTGATATGAAACTAAGTGGATTTAAGGAATGGATTTACTAGAGAATTTATTTTATTTTTGATAAAAAATAAAACATATTATAATTTACTATACAATGTCACCAATAGTTAGTGGAGGAAATCCAAAAACTATACTAGGAGTATGAAGGTGGAGGTAAATAAAACCAGTTCAATCAATAATCCGATAGAAAAATGAGACCTACAAAATATGTGTTATCAGTCATGAGCTTGGATGCGATGGTTGCATTGTTAATATAATTTAGTACCATGAAAGCAAACCAGGTATAACAAGTCTAATCTAAAAGAACCAAAACAAATGTAATCATCAGCCGGAATCAGAGAGGACACAGATGATGGGCCTATTAGAAAAGGACTTTAAAGTAATTATGTTTACTATGTTAAAGGAATTAATGGAAAAGGCTGTCACATACTTTAACAGAAAGGGTATTATAGCTGAAATAGGGAAACAAGAACAAAAACGAAATAGAAATACTAGAAATATATTATATACATATATAGATGTATATGGGTGTGGGTATATAGATGTAAAGAAGTATGTAAATGTACATGCACTCTGTGTGAAATATATATATATATATACACACACAAGTAGGTCAGTAGAATGGTATGTCAGTAAGTAGAGTAGTCCAAAGGAAAGAGAGAGACAGAGAAATGAAGGAAAGAAGGAAGGAAAAGAAGTGAACAGAAAAGAGGGAAGGGAGGGAGGGAAAAATTCAGGGAAGGAGGGAGGGAAAGGAAACAGAAGGAAGGAAGAAAGGAAAGAAATAAATGAATGAAAAGAAAAGAAGGAAGGGAAGGAAGAAGGGAGGGAAGGGGAAAAGAGTGAAGAAAGGAAAAAAATGATGAAGCAAAATAGATTATCCAGGATAACACAATGATTAACATATATGTTATTAGAGTCTCAGAAGCAAAAAAAAAAAAAAAGACAAAGACAAAGAACAGAAGAAACTAGGCACATCATATTGGAATTTCTGAAAACCAAAATCAAAGAAAAACCTTCAAGATGTCCAAAAGTTGGGTAGACACTACACAAAGAGCAAGAAGAAAAGAATCATAGCAAATTTCTCATCAGAATGCACAAAAGCCAGACAGTGTCTTTAAAACTGAAAGAAACATTGTTACCAAAAAATGAAACACTTTATTTGCTAAAATATTTTGAAAATGTTATCAAAAATGAAGATGAGGGTGCACGGGTGGTTCAAAAAAGAATTACAGTGAAACAAAGTATTTTTTCAGAAAACAAAAGGTCAGAGAATATATTGTCATTCATTCTGTATTACAACATAAATATAAGAAGTTCTTTGGATATAAGGATTGATAATATCATGCAGAAATCTGAATCTATATAAAAATAAAGAATGTGAGAATTTATCAAAATGAAGTTAAATATAAAATGCATATTTGGCATTATTTTAATAACCTGAAAATATACCAGCTGGCACACTGGGTGTTGTGGATAGGTGGCAGTGTGATCACAGGACTCCAGAGCACACGATGGGTACGAAGCACAATGCATCTAGATCCTGCATTCCTGGCAGGCAGAAGGACAGCATTGAGTTTAGCAAGATCCCTTTGAACTAGAAATAACAGAGCAATTAATACCTGAAAACCAGTTTGTTCTACTATGATAAGTCCATATGAATGATATGATTAATAGAAGAACTAAAGAATAATCCTCTCAGTCATTGAAATGAGATGATTTATAAAGAAATAAACAGATACCCTACATGGGATGCTTTGATTAGAACATAGGCATGTGTCCTATAAAGTAGAAATCATCACGTACTTCCTAACATATCCTCCTCTAGTTTTCTCCTGAATTTAAATGACGAAACCATTAGACAAGGTAAAATGAACATGGTGATTTTCACTTTATCATCTAATTTTTCCTTTGCTGCACCTGATGGTATAATCATTCCATTTCTTGCCTCTGTGGATATTGTTTCACATGTGCCAATTAATTTTTATTCCTTTTTTATTATTGCTGCCAAAATTAATTTCATGGTAGATTCATTAGTGGTTTGAATAGAATCACCAAGGATATTTTTGCTTTATCAGATATTCCCTGGGCACCTGGGCAGACTAAACCAATACAACAGGTCATTTCTTGTTCGTGACAGTTTATAAGGCAATCATTTTCACTGAACAGTGAAGTCAGACGATCTTCACTTCCAAAGCCATGGAGAGATGCTACATTCCCTTGCCATTGTTTGACCATTGTTTGAACTCCATAAAAGGGGGAAATATTATCACTGGTTTAATGAGATAAGATCTCTGATCAGACACCATTCTAGACTTGGTGCAGGTAAAAACGGGGCTGGCCTCTGTGCTTCCGTGGCCAATAGTGACCTTGTGGATCACCTTGTGTTAGCAGGCACTGTTACCTGGAAGAGCATGGGCAGCTTAAATGTATGTCAATTAATGGAAATAAAGCCACTAAGAAACCGATGTTTCACAGGCCCAATAAGTGACATTGGGTTACATGGACCAAAATTGATGGGAAACTACCAGAAAGTAAGTATGAAATGCATGTCCTATAGATGTCTGAAAGTTTGTGCAAAAGTAGTCCTTAGGTAAAGAAAGTGAGCTTAGATTTATTTGCTAGAAAATCTAGATCCAAAAAGTACATTCATGCTCAGGGAGGTTTTGAAAAGAAATCTCTGAATTGCCACTTTATTCTATTTAATGTGACATCTGAGTCTGAATATGACACTTGCATAGGTAAGGAATCAGGATTAAAGGAGGAGAATAATAATGTATACAAACGGATAATGTGGTCACCTGTGTAATATAATGAGAGTGGCCAAAAAAGGATATTGAAAATTGTTTTTCCTTTCTTCATAGAAGCCTAAACATGAGAGCCAGTAAAAGCTTCAAAAACACTGCTAAACAGTTTGTTTTTAAATTTGTACTTGAATATTTCCATCTGCCCCTTGACCTTTCAGAGTCCTAAAATAATTCAGAATAATTAAGACCATACAGATTAGGTTAGGTTAGGTTGTAGCATTTAGATCCTATAGTGCAAAAGACTTAGTTTGTTCTTTTACTGGTGTTTACAGTCAAGTTATTCACATAAAAATGTTCATTAAGTAAGTTTTGTTTTTTTTTTTAATGAATTTATAGCATTACATGACCAGGGGAATGTGATAATGATAATTTGTATTGAAACGTGCTTTTCACAAATAGTCACTAAGTGTGCAGATAGAATAAAATATTTTATCACACTTAAGAGAATAATCTAGATAAAATAAATATCACTTAATACTATCTTAGTTCAAAAAAAATCTAAAATATTACCCATATAATTAACACCTAAAATCCCCAAGGCTTTAGAGAAAAAAAAGTCATGAACTGATGGAAATATATGCATGGACACATTTTCTAAAGGAATACTTTAGCATCATTATCAAAATAATTTTGATTTTGTATTTCTAACAATTTTCTCTTATATAAGTCATTCAAACAGTGATGCAAAATTATTTGCAACTTGCAATCCAATTGTTTACTCAAAGATAAGACTATATTGTTGAAATACATGAAAGAAAAATTTAGGAAAATTTAGTACTATCTTGGTCGCAAAAAAAAAATCTAAAATATTACCCATATAATAACACCTGAAGTCCCTAAGTCTTTAGAGAAAAAAAAAAAACCCTCATAAACTGATGGGAATATATGACATCCATGATGTCAATTTTGTCAGCATGAAGGCATCAGCGTTTTAGAGTTTGGTTTATGAAAGAAGAGGGAGCTGAAGAGAACAGTAGAGGGACTAAATGGAAACCTGTGTGGCTCCCAGCAAACACTGATTTTTAGTCTAGTAGAGCTAGCTCCATGTGACCATACTTTACTAAACAGCTGCCAAAAGGCAGAAAAGCATTTCTCTCACAGCCTACCTCACCAACCTTTTTCTTTGAGGATGTCTGACAACTCTCCAAAACAGAAAAGAAAAAAACACATTTCATATGTTCAGGGGAAAACAACACTTAGGGCATTTTGTGAAGAATATCATAACAATATGATGTAAAAGTCATTCATATTGCAAAGTAGTTGGTGCCTCATAGGAGATTTTGTTCTAGACACTTACTGAAGAAAGCCAGATGCTGAAAATATTTTCTGTGGCTTGGAAAGATTTGAAAAACTACAATCGTAATTATTTAGATTATTATATTATTAATTATCTAATTATTATTTGATTATTAATAATCAAATGATTATTAAAATTGACTAAAGATGAATGATTGCCCCAAATCCTGAAATTACAGTTTTCCTGGATATTCTATAGTTTCGGATCCAGTTTGATGAGGGTCATAGTGCACCTCTGACAGATGTGCAATATTCCCCAATTACTGAGTAGCTAACTGACTGCTCAGGAGATGTAAGTAATCATAAAATTACTCCTGGGCTTCCTGGGAGGTGGTGAAAGTTGAATTCTTTTATATGATCCTCAGAAGGGGCAGCAACACAGAGAAGCAGTTGCATAGATGACCTCATAAGGATGGGTTTGATTTGCTAGCTTAAGAATATCTGTAAATAATAGCCAAGTTTAATTTATTCTCCATGCCATATTCAATCCTTATTAAATATTAATTCCTACTAAATTGGAGTAATAAATAAAGACTGAATCCATCCTTGAGGAAGAGTGCTATAGTATAGGACTCTGAGGCAATGGATACAGGCAGCAATGCTTAGTAATATTCCCATGAGCAGGGCAAATCTTTTGATAAAGGAATCCTGTCTTTCCCTAGAAGGCACCTTCCCTTTCCTGACATCACAGCGGACATATATTTTATATTATTAAAGAAAATTGTAGGTATTCTCAGAAGGCATTTGGGAACAGAAATATCGACCTACAGGTCCCCAACAAAAATCATGGTAGTCTAAGACATGATTCTGTTTTCTGGGAAAGACGAAAAGAAAATTCTCTTTATCACTATTCTGTGAAGGAAAGGTCTGTATGGGACATTAGGTTTCAGATGGATAGTGAAACAGGAATTCAGTGAAGGGAACTGAGTCAAACAGATACACAGGAGAGACACAGGCTGGAATATATCAGTGTAATAATATAAAAAGGATGCAAAGAAGAAATCGCTGGAAGGGTACGAGATTCAGGAAAATTCAGGTAGTTCTGGGACACAGCAACCATGCCAGCCAAACAATAAAAAAGGCTTTTTGAGAGATGTTGTGGGTGAGAATTCATAGGGATTATTTGAGAGGAACAAATGGTGCAAAGCACAGGAAAATATACAGCTAAGCCATTGGTTGTATTTTATTATCATAGGGGATGAGAATGACCTGATGTACTATCATGACAGAGGAAGAAATAAAAATGTTGATCACATTTCTTTTTTCTATTTAACCTACATTTACAGAGCCCCTACTGTGCATTGACAGTCAGGATATGGTAACATCTGTGCTAATTTGAATGGACTGAGATACATTCATCATACTTTCTTTCTGCTTTAACAATGGTCCTGTAATTGGAGTAGAATTCAAACTTCAGATGATATTTTCCAACTCTAAAGACCTGGCTAAGGCAGTACTAAGAGAAATAGCAGGAGGCAATCATTTCTACCTCAGTATTATTGATGATCAAATGAAAAGAAGAGGGGTGATCTTAACACCTTATTTGGATTTTTATTGCATGGTACATTGAGATATTATCTCAATAATATCTCAATTCAAAGTTTATGATTCAAAGTTTATGATTCATTAAAATTTGCTCCTCTATATACCGGAAGGTGGTGATGAGAAATTATTCTACAATAAGATTCATCTTGCTAGGACTAACAGATGATAAACGATTACAGGTTTTTCTGCAGTTATTTCTGTTTCTCACCTACATTTTCACAGTTGCTGGAAATCTAATTATTATCCTCCTCACACTGGTGAGCACCCAACTCAAAACGCCTATGTACTTTTTCCTTCAGAATTTCTCCCTCTTAGAGATAATATTTACAACTGTCTGTGTTCCTAGATTCCTGTACAGCATGGCAACTGGGGACAAAGTCATCAGCTATAATGCTTGTTTCACCCAATTATTTTTTGTCATCCTTATTGGAGCAACCGAATTCTTCCTTCTAACTGCCATGTCCTATGACCGCTACGTGGCCATCTGCAAGCCCCTGCACTACACCACCATCATGAGTGGCAGAGTGTGCACCATGCTTGTCCTCTGCTGTTGGCTGACTGGGTTAGTTGTCATACTCCCACCTCTCAGCCTGGGAGTGCAGCTAGATTTCTGTAGCTCCAATCTCATTGACCATTTCGGCTGTGACGCCTCTTCTCTTTTGAGGATCGTATGTTCAGAAACAGAATTCATAGAACAGCTTGCTTTAATCATGGCTGTGCTGACCCTCATAGTCACACTAGTGTGTGTGATTTTGTCCTACACATATATTATCAAGACTATTTTAAGACTTCCTTCTGCTCAACAAAGGAAAAAGGCTTTCTCTACCTGTTCTTCCCACATGGTCGTAGTTTCCATCACCTATGGGAGTTGCATCTTCATCTATATCAAACCAGCAAAGGAAGGGGTGGCCATTAATAAGGTGGTGTCATTGCTCAACACCTCAGTCATCCCTTTGATGAACCCCTTCATTTATACTCTACGAAATAAGCAAGTCAAACAAGCTTTCAAGGAGGTGATAAAAAAGATTGCGTCTCTTAAAGAATTAGGAAACTGAGTTTAAATGTTAAATATATGTACATATACATCTTCTTTTGCTAAGCATTCTAATGAGAATCTATATTATACTATGTTTAACCACAGAAGTTTCTTTTTTATTATTTCTAGGACCACAGATTGAAGTAAGGGCCATGGTTTTATTTCAAATAAACCTTTATTTATAATGAACTATTTTCTCATATGGACATCAAAATACATTTCAAATTTTCCGAGGAAGACTTAATCATATTTGTTTCCAAAGCAAAAAAAGACAGCAACAAAAACTTGAATTATATTCCATGCATTCATTTATTTAGATTACTAGCTTTTTCAAGGCAAAAATTATTCCTGTAAGGATTTCTTCCTTGTCTGGGGTACACTATTCCAAGAAAAATGGGTGGAGTTGATTTATTTCTTCTATTTTTCTTTTGTAAAACAAACCAGCCTGCTACAGGGACCCTGTAAAACTGTAAAACAGACTTCAAAGCTGTAGCTTTCTCCAAAGACTAACATGGATGTATTTCAGCCCACTAAATTTATTAAAAATGAGCTTCAAACTTTTCCAGAAGGGTTAAATAGTAAGGACTCTGCCCTCAACATTTTCCTGACTTAGAATATTCATAACACAACAATTAGGGCAAAAGAATAGATAAAGCCAAAAAGCTAATAACAAACTAATTTTATATATAGGCCTTATAAAAGTAATTCACAAAACCAGTTTTCTTTGTCTTATACTTTCTAGATATCAGCTCATTTGGCAAATGAAATGTCTTCATCTTTGGAAAGGGCAAATGATCCAGTAGTGCTAGTATTTAGAAATCCCTAGAGGTATCTTGGTATTTGTTGTCCAAGGTTCAAAAATTGTTAGATTTTTGAATCTAGCATATTGGGTGGGCAATGGTGGGGCAGTGGCATTGTTGTCTGTCGCCTGCCATGCCTGAGACCCAGGTTTGAGTTCCGATGCCTCCCAATTAAAAAAAAAAAAAAAAAAAAAAAAAACTAGCATATTCTTACTTGTTTTGTTTCTACCAGACTTCTATACAAAAGAATATACAAAATAAATCTTCTAACAGACCAGGTCTCGGTCTCTTCTATAGTGAATAAAGAACTTAGTGTTGGGAGGAGTGGGCAAAACAGCATAGAATCCTATATAGTTTGATTAATGTCAGGTCATACAAACTGATAGCTGAAACTAAAAGTCATGAGTCATGGGACCATAGTAGAACTTTTACTTCCAAGATTTAAGCTAGTGTCCTAGGATTGAATATGTTTCATTATGAAGCAAAATAAACCAAAGAAAAAGATTTATGATCTCCCAATCTCTCTCCTCAAAACATTAGATATTCTGATATCTGTGTTTTTAGATATTTTCAATGTCTCTTACCCAATGGTCTCAAAATTGAACTGCTTTAGTTAGGCTAGATTCTTGTGAATTTTAATATTCTTTGTAATCACCACCTCATCCATGGAGCAGCCCAGTACCACAGGATTTCACTTTAGGTCAGCATTTCTAAAATTTTATTTGAAAACCACCCAGAAATCTTGTTACAATATAGATTCTTTTTCCAGTGGGCTGGATGGAACTTGAGGCTTCATTTGACAAAGCTCCCATGTGATACTGATGCAACCATATTAGGTGAAAATATCTGTTTGTAAGAATGCCTTGGAGCAGACTTGATAATGTTTCATAAATATGAGCCATCTACTCTAAATATTAGCAACTTTTGCATGGGTTCCTTGCCCCTTTCTTGTGCCTATGTCACACTAATCAGTGAAAGACAGCCTTACTTTACTACAAAGTAAAGTACGGGGCCGTTGGATGCCAATATTTTCCTATGTGGCATCAAAGGTTATGTGAATTGTAATGCATAGTAGCCCTATTTTTTGCAGTATATTTAATTGAACCAATAACAGTAAAGATGAGAACCTGCATGTATTAAGGAAAGAGGATATGGGAGGGGCAGAGAAATTGTAACAGACAAAAATTATCATTGGCAATAATGTGGCAAAATCGTAGTCACTGATTGAAGTTTCTCCCTTTCTAGAGACCGGTTATTTGTTCATTTTTTTCACAACTTATTCAGAGCAATACTCAGTTCATAAAATTAATCAGGACTAAAACCAATACAAAAACATAGAATTCTGTGCTTTTATGTTTTTATATTTCTAAACTATAAGAATATGTGTAATAAACAAAAAATAAAACAAAGTGATATATACTGATACCTGATGTTCACTTCCACAATAATTACATTAAATTATAATTACATGAAGGCCATACCCCTAAATTATTCTTCTGAGGCACAATATTGAGATTCCTGTATTTTCTTCCTGTGGTAATTTTCTTTCCACAAGTAAATTTGGGATTTACCAAAATTAAGTACTGTGGCACTAAAGAAACAACAGTATAGATATTTTCTATGCTAGATAATACAAATTATTTAGTATTTCCAGAAAGAGCAGGATTGAAGTTCTTATCATATAGAAAATAAATCTGGTGAGACCTATGATCATTACAGCTTTCTCTCTGAAGTTACATCTTGATATGATACAGAAAACATGGCATAGTGGTTTCACTGAGTTGAGAAAGTAGGGATTATAGCTCAAGATGGGTGAGGGTATTGTAATTTCTGTGACAAAATTCCAGAGAAGAAAATTTTGAAGGAAAAAAGGGCTCTAAAAATATGCCTACAGATCCCTTTAGTCTGGAGTTAAATAATGAGTTGGATGTGCAGAGTTTGAAACTCTACAATGTATGGAAAAAGGAGGAGGACATGTCAGGTAAATATTTCAGGATATACCACAGATTTAAAATGTTCACCTTCTGAATAGCCATCATGGAAATCTGTCTTAGACGTGGGGACATGCAGTGAAAATCTCATATAATTCATGCCTTAGTAATGAGGCTAAATTGAATTTAACCTGAAGTCTACCCTACAGCTCTTTAAAAACTAAACCTTTAAAAACAATCCAAAAGAGATCAAGCTTAGCATCAAGTTGCTGGTCTGTCTACCAAACATAACTCAAATCTTCAAACGACGATAACCAATTCCAGACACTCAACAATGTAATACAGTAATCTGTCATCCCATTGAAAATTACAAATTCTGCAAAAAACAGCAAAGTGTGATCCATAAGCTGGATAAAATTCAGTAAAAGAAACAAACCAGTAAATGACAAAATTAATGGAATTAGTATCCAAGGCTTTAAAGTGCTTTAATAAATATTCAAATGTAGTTTAAGATTTAAGAGAAAGCATGAATATAATTGAGAGGAATTGATAATATTTTTCAAAAACAAATGAAATTTACAGACATTATAAAAATTCAATACCTAAATTGAAAGAATCACTGGGAGACATTTTAATGTAATAGACAAGAAAAGGTCATTGAACTGGAATTTCAGTACCAAATATACAATTAAGAATCAGGGAGAAAAATGTATTTTTTTTTTTAATATAGAGATAGTGATGTATGGGAGAGTAACAAATATTCAAATATGTATGTATAGTGGTGTCAACAAAAAGTATGACAATTTAGCTCCAAAGCATAATGCTTCCAAAGGAACGTAAAAATATCAAGACAAAACAGTGATAATCAACTTTGTGAGAACTCTGGAAAACCACTAAAGGTTTCCAACCAGCAAGCAAATGCAGAATCAAGAAAATGACAATATCAGGAAGCTTTGCGGCATAGCACTAGCCTTTGTCCAACTCCCTCCCTGGCACAGCAGCAGTCTTGAAGAGGACCACCCATGTCCCACTGTGGGATGCTATGTCAGAGGGAGTGGAGTAGACTTTATTCTCAAAGAATTAGGTTTCTCTGAAGACTACAGCAGGTGACCTGAATGACGCAAGGTGCAGGTATTTTATTTCAACTAATCCAGAACTCAATGCCAAAAATAGATAGGCTGTCCATATATCATAATACAAACAAAAAAATATTACGATAGTGTCAAACAATAGAGTACGAAAAAAAAATAAAACAAAACCGAAAAATGGAGCACCAACAACCTTGGAGGAAAGTTGGAGAGAGGGTCTTTCCAAAGTAAGTGTTTTAAAATTGGCCCATGTATCCTGGAAAATTTTGAAAGCCATACTCATACCCAGGACTAGTCACAACCTTAGAAAAGATCTGACAAGACCCTAAGTTTTCATCTCTGGTTGACTTCAGGCATAGAAAAATATAAACTAAATATTTAATTACAGCAACTCTAAAGAAAAAAAAAAAAGAAAAGAATAAGCAACTTCATTTAAAATTAGGCAAAGAGGGCGGGCCGCGGTGGCTCAGCGGGCAAAGTGCTTGCCTGCTATGCCGGAGGACCTCGGTTCGATTCCCGGCCCCAGCCCATGTAACAAAAACAAAAAAACAAAATACAATAAAACAAGAAAATGTTTAAAGATGTTTCCCTTTCTTCCTCCCTTCCTTCCTTCTATCCTTCCTTCCTTCTCTCTGTCTTTCCTTTAAAAAAAAAAAAAAAATTAGGCAAAGATCTTGAATAGGCACTACTCCAAAGATATGTTTTCAGACCTAGACAAGGTTAATGAAAAGCATGAGCTGGTATTGCCACAAGAAAAAACAAGCCAGGCACAGAAGTAAACATAGATATATTGGACTTATGAAAAAGAGAAATTCTCACAGTAGATGCCAGTCTGCAGGGATAATGCTCCTCACGGCGTAGAAGTGCAGGGGAAAATATGCATATGATTTTAGAACAACATATAATATGAGGACATGGAGCCTATAGTATAGTGATTAAAGAAGCTTAAGGTCTGATGTTTTACCAAGATTATTGTTTAAACCTAAGATTCAATCAGTGTTGTTTCATATCCGTGATTACATTATTTTCCTTTCGGGGAGGTTGTTTAATTACTTAACCTTTGTACTGGTCAAAGCAGCTGTTACATGCCTGGGGTCTTATTCCTGCTTATGAGGGAGCCCTGGTCCTAGGCCACCATAATCCACCCCCATACAACAGATTGTATTGACTATAGGACAGGAATTGCAACCATAAATCACAACAGCAATGTAAAAGACAAGAGAATAGTAAAAAACCATCTCACAGAGCAGATAATCCTGGTAAGAAATGCCACCAAGCCTGGAATAAGAGAATTAAACCAAGTAGAAAGGGAGTTGGTGGATAATTGATTAGCACTGTGTCGATGCTCTTGCATATGATTTAAAGCTTGTAAAATATTATGTGAATGATAACAAATATTTCCACAAAATGGCATGTTTATAAGAGCACAGGTTCTGTCTTGTGCCCAGTTAAAATGTCTAAAGCCATGCTAGTTGGTAAGACTGCTTTCCATAATTGAGTGGTCCCATCAGTCATCGATAACATTACCAACTTAGATTCATTAAGCATATAAACTGTAAGATTACCTAAAATTGTTATATGCTTTTCTGTAACCATGGCAGCTCCCTCTGGGGCAACAACAGTCGAAGGATAAAATCACAAGGGGCACACTTCTCTTGGGATCCAGATTTAACCAATTTTTAATTCTTAGAATTGTGTGGAAAACAATCTTATAATATGGTAGAAATATACAGCTGCCCCCATGTACAGTATTCTGTCCAATTGTAAGGTAAATAAGGTCATCCGTACTGTGCAAAGGTCCATAGCCACCCCATGGGGGGTAGAACATGTTCCGTGTTTTTTGGGGGTTCAGTGCCAGTGGAAAAGACTATTATTTTCTAGCTTAATGGTAAAATTTCTCACTTCTAAGGGTAAGCACCCCATAACTTAGTTCTCATGAAGACATTCCATGCATTCAAGGGGCAATATTGGCTAAGGTTACTCCTTCTACTCTCAGCCATCTTACTCCATCATGTAGAGCATATCCTAATATAGTCCATGGCTTATGTGTTTGTTCCCTCACAAGAGAAAAAATGTACGCTCAAGTCTCATTATGGATGTTAATTGTATTGTAGTGTTAAAAGAGAAAAATCTTACTGCAGATTTGTCAGTCTGTCAAGTTCTGCCTCTCCACATAGTCCACTTGGCAGGAGGTATGTTCCGGAGATGGCCAGACACACACCACCATGTCAAGTCTGTGCAAACATTGGGTTTGATTGTGGGAATTAGCTTCTGCTAAAGCTCACTGTAAAAGTTGTCCGTTAGGGCACTATGGATGAAAAGAAAGATGTTTATTATGAACAATAAGAGGAAAATGTTTTTTATTTGACATATACAAGAGTTCCCTTGATAGCTACTAAGGTATCAGGCAGAAGGATATTGTAGAGGATGGATAGTAAGGTACCTGGCAGAGGGATATATGCATACAGTCCTCCTGTAATTCTTGTTAATCCTCCATTGTAATAGCAATCATTAGTCTAGGCATAAGAAGAGTCCATATAATTATACATAAGGTTTCCCGGGGAATAGGAGGACCCATATTGGTGAAGAAAAGTTAACAACAATCTTTTTGTATAAATTGTCATATTATAATGTTGTAGGGGACTCCTATTCCCCTACAACATGGGTTTAAGATTACTAACCAAAGTGGCTGTATAGACCAACACCAAGACCAAAGGACCTCCTTTTCTTTCCCCCATTTTTATGGTCTGAGGCATAAGCAAGAATAAACTATTATTATTACTGCCTTTAAGCCATAAAGTGGCTGGCCCTTTAATTTGTGTCCTTAACACTTGCATGGGCCCTTTCATTAGCATTTTAATAGGAGGTGGGGCTATAGTTGCTGGTGCAGATTTTAGGTGAGTTAGGGCCTGATATAATCTTTTAGTCCATTGTTATAGGGATTTCTTATCATCTTTCAACTGTTCCTTTAAAAGGCCATTCATTCATTCTATAAGGCCTGTGCCTATGGGGTTGTAGGTAGTTGAAAAGACCACATTACATCATAGTCCATAGCCCATACTCATTTGTCCCATAAAAGGAGTTCCTCAATCCCTGTTTGTGTAAGTATCCTGTAGAGAGTGCTTACTTTTTCTAGGCAGTGTATGGTTGCTTGGTGATTAGCTTTCCCCACCAGAAACGCTAATAGAAGCCCTTTGGCAGTGTCTGCCATGGTGAATGCATACCTTGCCCCTTACAAGAGCAGAATAAGGCTGATGTAGTCCATTTGCCAGCAGGTCACTGGAACTGTGAACAGCTGATGCTTCCCATTTGGTGAGATAATTGGTGTGGTCCTCACAGGGAGCATGATGGTCACTTCTGTCTTTAATATGTTCGTGTATGCTGGGTATCCAGAACTGTTGGACTAAATACCAAAAGGTTTGATATTCTCAGCGTCCAACTTCTTAGGTTGCAGTGCTGTGACTCCAGATTTGAGCAAATGTGTCTGCCTCAATGTTCTCAGGTTGTATGTTAGGCATGTGGGCAGGGACATGATAAACAGTTACCTTTCCTCCCTGGCAGGCATTCCTGGGGTCTTGCAACAGCTCTCATCCACATAGTGGGTGAGCCTTGGCTGTCCACTGTTCTTGTTTCCAGGTTACCAAGCAGGCCATGAGCCCTTTGTAAACAGCCTAGCTACCGGTACAGATAGTTAGAACTTCTTCTGGTTCATGCACTATTACCATCTATACAACTCTTAACTCAGCCCACTGATTGCTTTGCACAGTGCCAGTATCCCACCATACAGTGTCAGTACTGGGTTGTATCCCCATGACTGTCCATGGGGGAGGCTTCCACTAGCAGTTCTATCAGTATATTAAGTGGACTTGGGAATTGTCCTTAGGTCCTCTATAATGTGTACCTCAGCAGCTTCTTCAGGTGTGGCAATTTTAGCTATTAAACCATCTAAGTGTGACACTAACCTTAAAATCATGTACATCTTGGCTCTAAGAGTATGGAAAACAACTGCACTACAAAAAGTAAGCTTTCCACTTTGTTAAGGCACTAAATTTTGAAACAACTTTATTGGTCATGTTGGCAATGTACTCCTGTATAAGGGGGTCAATCTTCAAGTTGAAGGGACATTTCTGTGTTAAATCTTCCACTTGTAGTAGATCATTATATGCAGCATGCAGTTGTTTTATTAAGGGGCTGTGTCTTCATTCTAATGCATTTCATAATTGTAACCAGAACCCTAGGTCTCATCTGAGAAAATCTGATTGGCGTCTATAATATCTGAAGAGACCCTCCACAAATAAAAATAAGACTCCATGTAAGGAAGATGAGAAAAAGAAAAAGAAGAACTGAAAATTCTTATCTGTTATATGAAACCTATGGTAGAGGTCTAGAATATCCATCCTGTTTATATTCATTTAATTAACATTTGCATGATGTTTTTCTACAAACATGATTTCCATTTTTGCATTCTGCTTGCTTGTAATAAAAGTAACTAGTATTGATGCTTTTTTGTAATTGTGTGTCTCAGTGAAGAACTCATAGTCAACTAAAATAATTCTTTATTATTCATTTTGTGTCAGCATTCTGTTAGATTTTGGTAGAAATAAAATGCAGTCCATTCCATGAAATGACACTGGTAAGAAATTTATAAGTACTTGAGGACAATCTCTTCTATGAGCAATAAGAAACAGTATCTCTCTCGGAACTTTTTGAGAAGACTTGGAGCTCTTTACATTAACCTAGATTATGAGGCCAGACTGAAAACTTAAGAAATTAAAATTAAATCCACTTAAAGTCTTTCCATGCTTAGAGCTACTGTGTCAAGACAAACAATTTTTGTAATGATACATTGAAACTGAGGGACTCATTAACAGTAGAAAATAAACTTGGACACTTTTTGACAGTTCTCAAATGCCTACAAATGTCATTTTCTTGGATATGGGGGAAGGGGAGAAACACTTTCTGTGAAAGAGATATTGGAAAAATCAACACAGTATTACATTTAGTAATAAAGGAAAATACAGATATAAATAATTTATCATTTCCAAGATACTCAAGAGAAAGAGAGAAAGTATCTCACGTCATTCTAATTCTGGTTCCTCATTTTCTTCCCATAGATAGAAAATATCGTGTGTATCCATTCAAAGAATCTGAATACAAAATGTAAATTTTTCTCATGCCTTTATAGATCAAGGTATTCTCTATCAAATAGAATTGATAGAAATCTGGAAATTGTCAGTCAAATAGTAGATTTTTGTAGGAAATACTACCAAAGGAAAAACATTAAGTAAATATCTTTTCTATTGCACTGAAACTGTTATTTTCGTCTAGCAAAACTAACCCATAATTATTATATCTTCTTTTCAACTAAGGTTAGCAATTCTGACAGCATATTTTATCTTAATTTAAATGTGTTTATCAATAAATTCAAGAAGATATTTTAATTGTAGGTTTAATTTTATAGAATGGTACTCCTGCTGACACCAAATAAGGAATTTTAAAGATATTAAAATATTTACATTTGTTTCAAGTAAATGATGCTTGTTGTAGGTTTTTAGTTAGTATTTTACTTTATAGCTTGAATTCATAAGTTACCTTGTCTTGAAATGGGAAATAGTGCAGCTTATTGGTGTACTTAAAATTAGTTTTACCTTGAAAAATCAAGCATTTTTTACCCAACTTAAAATAGTTAAGATGTGGTATTTAGGCTAATTAGAAACTGGGAGTCTTGGTATATAAATAGGTCTGGCTCAAGGAATGAAATGAGATGTTTAGAAGGAATTTATTCAGAGAAGAACAGAGAGCTTTTCATTCAGTTTTGCCTTCAAGGATATATTTTTCACATAAGCAAAATTATTTTTTTGAAGAAAAGGCTACTCTCTGGACCATGTTCTTAAATGCCTCCTTTACTTGCTGATTCCTTAGTGTATATATGAAGGGGTTCGAAAGGGGTGTCTCTGATGTACTGAGCACAGCTACTCCTTTACTTAAAGAGACTCTTTCCCTTGCAGAAGATTTAAAGTACGTGAAGATGCAGCTGCCATAAGAGAGGGAGACGACTATCATGTGGGAAGAACAAGTGGAAAAGGCTGTTTTCTTCTGATTGGTGGAAGGAATTCTGAGAATGGTCTGGATGATACATGCATAGGAGAGAATAACCAGTGTCAAGGTGACCATGAGCATCACCACAGCTAAAAGAAATGCCATGAGTTCTAAAAAGCTCATGTCTGTGCAAGAAAGCTGCAGAATTGGAGAAGAATCACAGATAAAATGATCGATTATGTTGGAGGCACAGAAATACAACTGTAGCAGCAGGATAATTGGTGGAAAGATGATCAGGAATTCTGCTAGCCAAGAGCTAAGGACAAGCAGAGCACAGACCCTGTTGTTCATGAAGGTTGTGTAATGCAGCGGTTTGCAGATGGCCCTTAGCGGTCATAGGACATGGTGGCTAGAAGGTAAAACTCTGTGACACCCCAAAAAATAAAAAAAAAAAATAGCTGCGCCACACAGCCATTGTAAGAAGTGGTTCTGTCCCCTGTCACAATAGTGACAAGGAATCGGGGAATGCAGACAGAAGCGAATGATATTTCCAGGAAAGAGAAGTTACGAAGGAAGAAATACATGGGAGTTTGGAGGTGAGGATCTGAGAGGGTGAGGGCGATAATCGTGAGGCTCCCAGTCATGCTTAGCGTGAAGTTAACAAGAAGAAATATGAAAAGTGCAACCTGCCATTTTGGATCATCTGTTAATCACAGAAGAATAAACTCTTACTGAAATGTTATTTCTCATTTTTCTTTTTTGAATGGAATTTTTTCTTGGTTTTATTTGTAAAATAGGTGAAGAAATAAGAAAGTTATCACAATGGTAAACAGCTTTTAAAAACTTTAAAAACCATAATCGCCTTTTTTTCATTTTATATATTTTTGTTCTTAGTTTCAATTTTTCAATTTTTTAATTTTGCCTTTTACTTTTAAACAAAAATGACTTTGTAGCACATAGGAACAATATGCCATTTATATATTCTCTTTATTCTTTATGTTAACCCTGAATTCATTATTCCTGCATTTCCTTCTAAGCATCCTCATTTATTTCAGTATAATCCTCTGTCTTCTGAAGGCTTCAATATGGTCACTGAAAAAAAAAAGACATTAAAAGCTGAGATTAAAACACTCTAAGGTAAAATTCTGAGAATTCACTCTCTGATTTACTTACTCAATGCTTTCTGAATTTTTCCTCATGCTCCTTTACATGTTTTTTACTTTTGTAATTGAAATTAGCATTTATCTTCTCTGTTCCCCATTCAAACTTTTACAATTGCTTGAAGCAACACAGTCGTCCATCTGGTGTAGTGATTTCTCCTTGATAATCGTAAAGAGAGATCTTTAATTGCTAGGTGGTGTTTCTACACGAGGTTTAATTTTAATTTTAATTAATTCTAAATTTAATTAATATTGCATTATAATGGTCTCTTGTAAGTCTGTAAATGTACTCTTCTTGACTATATTTTTATTTATCACATACTTACATGAGTCTACTAGCCAATAAGTGAAATAGTACTTTAAGTCCTAATTTTATTTTTGTAAACTGCAAGTGTTCTTAATAATTCTATTTCCAGAATGATATAGTTCTTCTCCTTAATAATATTATTTTCTTGAAGAGTGATTAAAAGGAATTGCTCAATATTCAAGGTGCATTTTGGATGAGGCAAAAATTTGATATTGTCTCATAATTTAGCTCTTGATATTTTTTTTCACTGATGCTATAAGGGATTTGCATGTATGGTTGTTCATGTTTAAGGTTTTTGATATAAAAGATGTAGACATTTTGTAATCTAAATCTGTTCTTTAAAATACCTAAAACATTTCCTGGGTCAGTTACATCTCATTTAATCCCTGTGTTCTTCAGATGATACTGAGCTTACAAACTGGAATAGCATTTTATCAGGATTCACCTATTAATTTATTATGTCATCCAACTTAGTTTGGATAAACTATGCATATAAAATTCATGGGAAGGAGGAAAACCCACTTCGTATCATTTATTTTTTTTGTGGTCATAAGACATGCAGCTGCTTGTCTTCTGCCATTTTATGATCCCTGTTAATCTTCACTACACATACAATCCACATTGTGCAAAAGGAAATACATAATTTATATCTACTCGGGTTAAAATACGTCAAGTAAATTGGTTTGAACCCAGTACAAAAATGATTCCATGGTTTCCTCATGGTTACATGAGTCACATTACTAAAAATTATTAATAGATATCTAGATAAGTAACACAACAAATCATGTAATCCAATCAATTACTCTATAAAGAACAAAATTGTCAATCTAAACTATTGCAAGGTACTAGTTTTTTTTTATCAATTATTTATTTCATAGCTATTGTGTGGTATAATTTTATTTATAATGTTTACATAATTTAGATTATTTCCATAAATCATATACATTTCTATAAATCATATTTCTATAAATCATAGCATACACTATCAAAATCAAAATTATATTCCTAAAAAAATAAATTGAAGGATATACTTTATCTTAAATATGACTGGTTTAATGAATGTGTATCTCTACTGGCTCCTTCAATTTGTTTAAATTTAAAATTTGGAAATTTATAAACAGCCTATGCATACTGTTTGATTCTGTCATCTTATATTTGTAACCACATTTCCACAATATTTAAAACAAAGAACAAGTCTGAGAGCTCCTCGGGAATGCTCATAAGGAGGGCACACACCAACCCGTTTCCATACATCCAAACAAATGTCTCCAGGGAGGGTTGATTCTTCTGTGTCCTACCAATTTACACTTAAGGAAATGATATTTTGACTCTGAAAACAAAGTAAATAGTCAAAATGGAAGCTGATCTAATGCCTTTCCAAATTTGAAGAGCAATATAATGTTATTTACTGTGCAGAAATAATTTTATTCAGGTTAGCCTTAATATTAATCGCTTCATTTACAGCGAACTCAGGGGGACTGGTTGAATGAACAAACAAATGTACTGTAGAAATTGGTGTTCCCGAAACATTAAGGACTGAACAATGATATGAATTAGCAAACAATTTTTGAGTAGTTGATAGTGGCCTGAAATTAGAGCAGAATATGTAGAAAACCTTATTTCTTTAGAATATCATATAACTTCAAAAAAAGAGGAAACAAAATTGAAGCAATAGAAGTTGTTGGCATTCACTAAAACGCAACAGATTATGCTGGGAACAAATGGGTTTTCTCAAACACCAGGATAAATTATAATAATTCTTTGTGGTGTTCTATATGGGGGCCGAGGTCTTGATGAAATGGACTCAAAAAGTTGCCAAAATTATCTTTAAAGTTTTACATCCTTCCATGTACTGACAGCAGAAAACCTGATCATAATTAGAATCACTACCATTTATTCATTTGGTTATTATATTTTGAAGTTTATTATGTGTTAGGCTCAACGTTATGTTCTGGGAATACAGTGATAATAAAAACAGTTCTTTGCATATTTTTCACATTTTATGGAAGATTATTAAAATACTACATTATTTCTTAAATATTAAAGTCCTTTCCCCATGTCCAATGGAAATAATTTTCCTACACAAATGTCATCTACTTAAAACTGTGATCTGAAAGACCATCGATAAGATGCATTTTATTTTCTTTATTTTGAGACATATTTGGTTGGTATTTAATCCAGGTGTTCCACAAGACACATGCAGACTAACTGAAAATTGGGATTATTTAATGTCTTTAATATGCTAGACAATTCCTAAACAATGATATTAGGGCTATTTCTAAAGTTTCTTTGGGAGACATAAGGTTAGTCAATGTACAAGATTAAATGAAATAAAGTGCATACTAAAGAAACTGTTGAAAGATAATTATTTTAATGTCAAAGTACATTATATTTATCATTGATCAAATTTAAGGACTTGACTAATATGTGATAAACGTGCTCATCTTTAATTAAAAATATTATTGCAGTTTTTATACAATGATCATTAGTAAACCAATATTATCATTTAAAATTATACATGTAGGGGAATGTTTTTAAATAAATGCAAGTGGAGCATTGCTTTAATGTATGCACTTTTAAAACAAAATATATTGAGGTGTAGGATGAATAAAACTTCAGTCAGCATCTCAATACAGCCCTTGGTTGCCCTGAATTGTTCCCTGTAATTTTGCTCTCTGGAATGAGAAGAGGCTTGGGCTCTTTGTGGGTATACAGAGTATCATTTCAGGAAGTGAATAGTCTTGGATAGTTTATAATAGACCAAGTCATTCTGTTATGGTACCCAAAAGAAATAATTCTAATAATCCTTTAAACAATAATTTATAACTCAAGTAAGCATAACATTTTCTGTGCCTTGAAAAATCTTAACAAGAACTCCTTTAACATCATTTTTGTGAATAATGGATTTTAGGAACAAAGATATTTACAGAACAGAAGTAGTTAAATCTTTTAAATTAAGATTAAATTAATTTCATTTAAAAGTTACTGACTCATGTAATACATATTTTAAAAATGTGCCTATCAAAGATTAGAGCTCGTCTTAGCCATATGGTATGCCATATCTCTTTACTAATGATAAGACCCAGTTGTTAGTATTTCAGCTTATGCTTGCCTAGAAATTCTCATCTGGGACCATATTCCCCCACCTCCAAAGACTGAAAGTGATATAATTTATTAGGTGGTTATTTGATATGCACAGTAAAAGATAGAAAATATTCAGATATTTAGTATTGGCCTTCATTTTGCATATTGAGAAATAAAAACTAAAACTAATAAAATGGGTATGCTTAAATCTATTAAAAAGAAGGAATATAAATGGAAAAATGATGGGGAAAACTTATCTAGAACATATTAGTACATCCCTCTCTGCTTCCTGTGTATCATATTTAAGTACATATCATCTTTAGTAAACCAGGATATACTCAGCAATGTCAAGGTCAAGGGTCGCCCTCCAGTCCTCTCCTATCCCCACATTTGTGTGCAGTTGTTTCATTATGTTTACATTCCACAGCCAGGGTCCATTATACCTTGAACCCCAAACCAGGACCAGTAGCTTCAGGGGCTCATCCGGGCTGGAACTTTCCACAATGTTGCTTGATACATGCTTTCGTCTCAGAGGTATGGTTCCTCCCTATGGGGTATAAAAACCTATCTCTCAGACAACACGGATGTGGCTTATTTCCAATGCAAAGTAAGGTGTGCAAAGCTGGCAGCCACTGACCCTGAACAGCAGATGACCCCCCTCCAGGACGAGCCCTGAGGGGACTTTTTCCCCCGCACTTTAGAATCCTTTGTGCAGTGTCTAGCAAAGCTGCCATTTGCAGAAAGTCTCTGTTGTGTGTGAGCCTGTGTTACCACAACATACCATAAAGCATCTCACTCCACATCCCAAAAACAGATACTATGTCTTATAAGCTATTTCTCCTACTAACACACATCTGTGCTTTGAGTGATGTAAATAAAGCAATGGTAATTCCCTGCATGGAAATATAGAATATTTCCAAATACTGTAGTGTGAGTTTTTATCTATTTATGTGCTATGGAAGAGATAAAAATTGACTTACACATCAACAAAGAGTCTTAACAGCATGCTCAGAAAATACAGATGTTTCTATTTAAAAAAGTTGGAAAAGGGAAGTGCAGAAATTTATGATTACAGATATATGGTGTGGTAAATTGAATTTTGCATCCTAGAAAAAAAAAAGTTCCTTATTTTAATCCAATTCTCATGTGATTAGAACCCATTGTAAATAGGACCTCTGAAGATGTTCGTTTTAGTTTAGGTATGGCTATCTTTATGGCTAGCATTATGGGTCATAATGCTATATAAGCAGGAAGGCAAAAGTCAGCAGACCTAGAAGAGAAAGGAGAGGACATCACCACAAGGTGAGCCAGAGATTCAAGCCAGTGAAGCCCAAGGATCACCTACAGCCAGCACAAGAATGCTGCAGACTTTGGTGAGAAAACATCACCTTGTCTAGTCTCAAAATTGTGAACCAATAAATGGCCATTGTTTGGTCATTGTAGATTTAGGATAAATCTTCAAAGTGGCTGGTTTTCCTTTGACTTTTTTTCCAGTTGTCCAGAATTGTTTTCACTATTGTATTTGTTTAAGCTTTCTGCATACATTTTCCAACTATTTATGAAATCTAGAGAAATGCTTGAGAACTTTTGATTAAGATTGTATTAATGTATAGCTCACATTGGGAAATTGGTATCTTATAGCCCATGAGGTGAACAATAAAGCAAAGAGAGAGAGGAGCTCCCATCCTCACTTCCCCTGGACTGTCCTAGGAACACTTATGTCATAACTTATGGCCATTCTTAAAGCAATTCCACAAGAATGATCAATCAGTTGCACTTGTTTTCTAAAGGGGACAGGTAGTAATGCCCTTATTCATGTATTTACTTTTTTTTTTCCCCACTGTCTCAGTACTCTTTTCACTTTATAAATTAGTAAATATTAGCAACCACGTTTTTGCATCTGGCTCTATTCTTGAGTGGATCTTGAGCAGATCTGAGTGGTAAAGCATAAAAATAAAAAGCACAAGAGATATTTTCAGCATAAAATAAGACAAAATAAACAGAAACCAACCAATCAACCAAAACAAATAAACCCTTGTACTGTTACAGAAAAATAATGCAAATTTGCGACTAGGGAAGCAGATTTAAAATAAGGTACATGAGAATAGGCATTTGTTTCTTGTGTTATCGGAGACTATTGTGGCACTTCAGCTTGTGGATTTTGACTGAAAATTGCTTCTGGTGTTCAACCTCTGGGTTTCTTGGTGACAGTCCTATTGAACCTCAGTCTTACTGAAGAGAGAGTTCTCAGACAATGCTTTGTAATTATAAACTAAATAAATTCATCTTCTGTTTTATTTTGATGTAATATTGCACTGAAATCTGTAATATCATCAATATTGAATCTCTAATTTCCTCAATATTGAAATGGAGCATGAGCCACAACATGTCAATAAAATGGTTAACACTGCACTGGGGTCCCACAGGCAGACCAAGTAAAGATCCCTAAACACCTGTAGGTCTGATGAATTAAGACAGAGAAATAGGGAGAGAAGATCCAATAAGAGTTTATAAACCCCAATCCTATATAACATGGTAAAAGATGGGCAAAGCTAATATTACTAGAAGCAAGAAATAGCTAAAATTCTCTGAGTTCAATACCATCCAAATGAAATAAAACAATGCAAAAATAGACATTAACTCAAATATTTTAACTTCCTCCCCAAATAAATGAATACATATTGAATAAAAATCAATGTTAAATAAGAGAGAAAAAATAGCTGCTTTTAAAAAAGAACCAATTAAACATTTTGTTAATAGATGGTGGTGATGGTAGCACAACACTGAGAATGTAATTAACACTATTGAATTATATATCTGAATGTGGTTAAAAGGGGAAATTTTAGATAAGTTCGTTACACAGCAAAAGATTTTTAAAAAAATAAACAACATAGGACTGTACAACACAGTGAGCCCTAATGAAAACTATGGACTCTAAGTAATAGTACATTTACAATATTCTCTCATAAACTATAACAAAGTTATCACATTAATGCAAAATGCTAATAATAGAGACAGGTACATGCAAACTCTTCATTTTCTACATGTTTTTTCTATAAACCTACAATTTCTACAATTGTAAAAAAAAGAACCAATTAGGTCAATTAGATATCTTAGAAATAATAATGTTAAAAAACTCATTGAAGGGCAGCCCATGGTGGCTCAGTAGGAGAATTCTCGCCTGCCATGCCAGAGACCTGGATTAGATTCCCGGTGCCTGTCCATGCAAAAAATAACAACAACAACAACAAAAAAACCTCTTTGAAAGTAAAAAGTTAACAATAACCTTTAATATAGTAATTTTTTTGTATAATTAAATATAGAATGAGTGATTTGGAGTAATATTGAAAAATATACAATGAGACCAGCAAAGATATATGGTTTTGTCCTAAGATCATTTGGTGGAATTAATCTTTTTCAGGCACTCATGCAGTGCTGGAGACTGAATTCAAAGTTTGATAATTATGGAATTCATTAAGTATACTAAAAAAAGTTTATATATAAATGCAGGCCCTCAGAGGACACTAAAAGAAAATTCCTATCTTGAACTTTGCCACTACATATTGAACAATATGGAGGTGAAATGTCCTTCTGACAGCAGCCACAGGCTCACAAGCTGGTCATTTCAACTTTGTATCATATGGGGAAAAGAAAATAAATAAAAATTATGTAATTATTTTTAAAACTTATTTTTATAGCCAGGCATCCTTGCACCTGGCAGGAGAAATCTCTGAAAGAGGAATTTACATTAAATCCAGGCTTTAAATCTGAAAGATAAAATTACAAAAAGCATAAGCTCACAAGAGAAAATAAAAATAAACATGAAATAAACTAGAAAATGAAGTACACAAATTAGAGCTGAAGTAGCCAAAGAAAGCACAATCAGATTTATAAAGATGCAGTATTCAAAAATAATATGCACTGAATCTACTTGAAACCTCTCAAGTTTTTAATTCCATTATTATTGTTAAATTTCTAGTTCTCAAGTTTAACTATTGTGCTTTCAATTTTCCAGGTCGTTTTTAAAAATGATATCCTTGCTTTTCTTCATAGTTTAGGCTGTTTCTTTTTTCTTTATGTAACATTTTTGATATTATTTAATTAAGGAAATATTAAATTGAAGATAGTTTCAAGAAATATAAACATCACACTCATAATAAAATCTTCATGAGATAGTAGAATGGGCAAAATGCCCTCCCTTCAGGACAGAAGCAAAAATAATTAATAGAGTATAATGTTTTGTTAAGTTCAATGGACTTAGAACTATACGGATCTTTGTCTTTTGAATAGATGTGATTCACATCTATTTGTTCCACAGCAAAGATTATATGTACTTTACCTACATGTCCATTCAGTCCATGATGCTGTTAATTTCTTAACTGTGCTCATTTCTAAGTTCCTCAACAAAAGAAGGATAAGGAAAATGTGATGATTAAAAAAAAAGTCTTTCTTCGGACATAGGTTAGTTTCTACTTATTACACCAAGACAGACTTTATATCTAAAAAAACCCTCATATTAAACCACCAGGAAATACTGGATAAGATACCTCAGTCATCCTGTGCTGGTTTGAAAGGATGTATGTACCCTAGAAAAGTCATATTTTAATCTTAATCCTATTTTGTAAAGACGGTTGTTTCTTCTTGATGTAGAAACTTTGATTAGATTATCTCAGGCAGTGCAATGGTGGCTCAGTGACAGAGTTCCCTCCTGCCATGCCTGGAGACCCAAGTTCAATTCCTGGTACCTGCCCATGTAAAAAAGCAAACAAACAAACAAACAAAAAGAAAATAAAGAACAGTAATTAGATTATCTCCATAGAGATGTGACTCAATCAAGAGTGGGTGTTAAACTGGTTGAGGTGGAGACATGTCTCCACCCATTCCAGTTGAGTCTTAACTGATTTAACTGGAATGCTTCAAAGAAGAAGCACTTTGGAAAAAAGCTCAAGAACAACAAGAGAGAAAGCCATGAGATTCTGAAAGAGCAGAACACCGCAGATCACAAAGCAGAGAGTCTACCAGCCAGCAACTTTTGGAGACAAAGAAGAAAAATGCCTCCTGGGAAGCTGGAGAGGAAGCTAACAAATGATGTCATGTTTGCCATGTGTCCTTCCAGTCAAGAGAGAAACCCTTACCATGTTCACCACATGCCTTTCCATTTGAGAGAGAAACCCTGAACCTCACTGGCCATCTTGAATCAAGGTATCTTTCCCTGGATGCCTTAGATTGGACATTTCTATAGACTTGCTTTAATTGGGACATTTCCACAGCCTAAAAACTTTAACTTACAACTTATTAAAGTCCCCTTTTTAAAAGACATTCCATTTCTGGTATATTGCATTCTGGCAGCTAGCAAACTAGAATTCATCCTTTTATAGTAATAGCTGAAGCCATGTAAAGTAAGAGAAATTCATAGAAGCCAACCAATGAAGAGAGAGAGATGAAAACAATGGAAATCAATAGCATTTGCCCTTGTATGCTATAGCATTGGTATTATATATAAACAATATAAATAATATTATATATAACAATGCTTAATAAACTGGTCAAAATAAATTAATGTTGTATAACATTTAATGCAATTGAGTCCATGGCAATTGCTCCTAAAGTCATATTAGAATTCGCAAGATGCAGAATTTGCATTTATTTATGGTATGATTAAACTTCAGTCTTGGACTCGAGAGTATTATTAGGTTCACTTCACATTTTATTGGTTAAGAACCTACTAGTGGTATTCACTCAACAAATCAAGTTCAAAATTAAAATTAAAAAAATGTGAATTGAATTATTGTTTTACATTAAAAAAACAGTACTTTGTAGGAAGGTAATATGTAATGTACCTTTGTAAGTAAGGATGGAAACAAGAGTACCCTAAGTATTTTAGGAAATGTGGAAGATCTCAGTTGTCTTACCTTTAAAAACGAAAGAGCTAAGAAAAGGATTGCTCATGTATTCTGTGATTATGACTTCATTCATTTATTCATCTACCATTTATTGAGTGTTTAGGTCCTATGCTGGCCATCTGAAGATGTTAATATAGTTTCTGTCCTGAAGAAACAGTCTAGTGAGGAAAATAATAATAAGCAAATAGTTAAAATATAATATTATGTTTATGAAAAGTCATTAACATAATTAAGAGATAAAAGACACAATAAATAAAATAAATTTTATAGAGATGAAATTTATTATAGGTAAAAGAAAGGTATCATTGGATGACATGAAGAGACGAGACATTATAGGAAAAAAGATCATTATAAACTTCATATGAGAGATGGAGTAAATTTTTGTAAAATAAACAGAGATTTGGTGACCAGTAGGCTAGTGAAAAGTAGTCACATATGCATGGCACTGAAGTTCAAGAAGAGAAAGGGGAGGCAGGGTCTATAAAAGTATGACAAAATACTGAGGAGACTTCCAGAAAGATGGCATAATAGGATACACTGAGTTTACCCTTGGTCCAATTAGAGAATTGATAGAAAAATAACTGAGACTAGGGTTCTAGGGTATAAGCAATGGAAGAGGAACTTCTGTGTTATATAGGGAGAACCTGGATAAAAAAAAAAAAGAGAAATTATGAGTGAATTTACTCTACTCTACTGAGACCGCACTTGGGGCAGGTTGCAACAAACGCCCTGGAGTGCAGTTTGAGAGATCTTCCCCCTTGGCTCCATAGCCAGGAGCTTCTGTCAGGAACTTAGAAACCAGCAGACTTGATTTTCCTGTGCACAGAGACCATGCTGAGGTGCAGAGTGCCTACCCCCCACCTCCCTGGAAGGCAGGCTGCTGTGGGTGCCTGGTTTTGGCTGAGACTAGGGGGTCCTCCCCTTAAGAGGAGGGGGACACTGAGCTGAGCTGACAATTACCCGGTGAACAACTCCCTGAATTGCACTGCTTCTATGCTTTTTCCATAGATACCTTGAGCACTCATGGTGTGCATGGACAGAGAGGCAGGGATGCAGGAGTGAGTCATGCCACACTACCAGGCACTCCTTGGCTGGCTGTGAGCAGGGGTAGTTGAAATACTCAGTCCCACAGCCCAAGGTCACTCCATGAGAAAGACTGAGGACCACCAGAGCCACCGTGCCCACAAGTGGATTCCCCACACTGAGATGCGCATTGCTCACCCCCCAGTCTCAGAGTTGGTGGCTGTCAATGTGTTCCAGACCTGTAGACTAGACAGGATTTTCTCCTGGTTGGGTCTCTGCCCAGCCAGCTGACTTAGTTTGGGAGAGAGCAGTATGAAAAGAAGAGGTGCCATCTGCTGAGAAGATACAGAAAGTAGTCTAGGAAACTGCCTTTCTGCTTAAGATCTTTCAATTAGATTTGCATCTCCTGCATGATGTCCTGGCCATGGTTTCGCAGAGAATTACTGACAAACCAAGTGCAAAAGGAGACCTTCAATGCAAACCCAAGCAACTACAAAACCTTAGACAAGCTAGGAAAATCAATTTTCAAATAAACTTTTCAAGATAATGAATGTCTCAAAGGTAGAAGAAAATCACAAAGTACGTGAGGTTGCAAGAGAATATGGCCCAGCCAAATAACTAAATTAAAACTCCTGGAGGAGAAAGAGAATTTGGGACAACTTATCAAAGTTGTTCATACAAATTTCATAAATAAGTCAGTGGGTTGACTAAAGACATAAAGGATATCAAGAAGACAATGGAGGAGCATAAAGAAGAATTTGAAGGAATAAATAGAAAAATACCAGATCTTACAGAAATGAAGTATAGTGTAGATCAATGTAAAAATATACTAGAGACACTCAACAGCATACTTGAAGAGGCGGAAGAAAGAATAAACAAACTAGAGAACAGGACAATGAAATTCTAACACACAAAGAACAAATGGCAAAAGACATGGGAAATTTAAATTATATCTCAGGAAAATGATGGACAACACAAACCACACAAATATAAGAATTCCTGGTGTCCCAGAAGAAGAGAAGTGTAATGATCTAGGAAGATTACTGGAGGAGATAATTGGGGAAACCATTCCAACCCATTTAAAAGACATAAATATGCAAATCAAAGAATCCCAATGAACTCCAAATAGAGTCACTCCAAGATACATACTAATCTGCAAATGCTGAAGAGAAGCAGAAAGTCCTGAAAGAAGCAAGAGAAAAGTGATTCACCACATAACAAGGGAAGCCACATAAGACTAAGCCTAGACTAGTCAACAGGTACCAGGGAGGTAAGAAGTCAGTGGTATGATATATTTAAGATCCTGAAAGACAAAACTTTTCAGTCAAGAATTCTTTATAAGCAAAGTTGCCCTTCAAAAGCAAAGGAGATGTTAGTTACATGTAAGAATGAAGCTGATTAAGTCGGCTTTAAAGTAACTCAGAATGCAGGAGTAAGGAAGACATTCTATATCTTAGAATCTCATCTTCTCTTTGAACCCAAAGGAAGAAAGGTTTATTTTGTCCAGAATCCAAAATTTCTGCAGCACATGATCTAACTCAACCTTACTGGATAGAACAGTTAAACAATCTGAACACAGGGAGACCAGAATAAGAAGGCCTTTAGTCTTGTAGAGCTTAATGTGATGCCCAGATACATCCAAAAGTATGTTAAGCAGATAATCAAAAAAGTGTTGGAAAAGTCCATTGGGGGATGGGAGAAAAAATATGGAGCCATGGACATTTACCACTAGGGAAAACCCCTGATACTGAGTGAAACATTAGTGACACCCACGGCTTGCTCTTGTGAAGCTTGTGTATGTAGTAGAAAAGCATAGTCTACCTATAGTTATGCCTAAGAGTTACTTCCAGAGGAATATTATTGCTCAGATGTGGCCTCTCTCTCTCTAAGCCCAACTTTGCAAGTAAAATTATTGCCCTATCCCCCTACATAGGTCATGAGACTTTCATAGGGGTGAAAGTCTCCCTCTAAGCATGGGAAATGACTCCCAGGGATGTGTCTGGCCCTGACATTGAATGATCAACAATGCCATCCTGACCAAAAAGGGGGATAAGAAGTATAATAAATAATGTATCAGTAGCTGAGAGAGTTCAAATAGGGTCGAGAGGCTACTCTGGAGGTCCCTCTTATGCAGGCTTCATTTAGACACTGTTATCTACCATAACTTGCCAAACCAAAACCAAAATAATTCCTGCCAGTCCTAAAGAACACCTAGGGCATTATATAAGATTCTACAAGGTTCCATGCACTAGTGTAACTTAGCAGAAGCCTACAACATCCATATGGGTCCCTGGACCAGATAAGCCCTGAAATGAAGAGGGACCAGCCTCTCTAGCACATCAACTAGTTCCATCTCCATAACCCATAATATTGACAGCCCCTTCCAATACAAAAATGTAAGAATGGCCATAGCCCAAATACTCCTAGAGAGTGGGAGAAAGATCAAAGGTGATGGTGGATGTTCTAGTTTGCTAGCTGCCTGAATGCAACACATAAGAGATGGATTGGCTTTCAATAAAAGGGAATTTATTTAGTTAACACATAGTTGTTCAGAGGAAAGGCAGCTAACTTTCAACTGAGGTTCTTTCTCACATAGGAAGGCACAGGGCGATCTCTGCTGGCCTCCTCTCCAGGCCTCTGGGTTCCAACAACTTTCCCTGGGGTGATTCCTTTCTGCATCTTCAAAGGCCTGGGCTGAGCTGTGAGTGCTGAAATGAGGTATGCTGAGCTGCTTGGGCTGTGCTATGTTGAGCTCTCTCATTTAAGCACCAGCCAATTAAACATCATTCATTGCAGCAGGCATGCCTCCTAGCTGACTGAAGATGTAATCAGCAACAGATAAGGTTCACATGCCATTGGCTCATGTCCACAGCAATAGAACTAGGCATCTTCACCTGGCCAAGTTGACACCTGAACCTAACTACCACAGTGGCCTTTTACAGAGAAGGTAGGGTTTAACAAATGGTATGATTTCTGAAACATTAGATTAATATTTCTTTTAGCCTCCAGTATCTTAGAGTATCTAGAAATAAAAACCTAAAATGGTGGAATTGTAACCCATACCAAACTCTGAAAATTGTTCTATGACTAATTGTTGCAATGTGCTTTGAAATTTGTGCTTTTTTGTATATATGTCATTTTTCACAAAAAAAGGTAAAAAAAAAATCAGAAAGGAAAAATAAGTATAAGTATGTATGTGTAGACATTTTACTTTACATGTTATATTTTTAATTTATTGAAATATAATATACATATAAACAAATTCACATATAAATTATTACAAATTTGACATTTATATATATACTAGAATCCAGATTAAACAGCAGCAAAAAACATTTTCAGTACCCCTGAGAAATTCCACAAGGTTTGAGAAATAATAGTGCCATTTATATTCTATTGCAAGTTTTTATTAATATATAAATGCATTTCTATTATATATTAAGTTTGTTTGCATGGAATTACTCAGTCATATGTATACATATTCTCCCTTAGTAAGTAATGCCAAATAGTTTTCGAATATGATTATCACCAGTGCACACTCCCATTACCATAGCTAGGCTGGTAAAGAAAAAAAGAGAAAGAATATGAATAAATAAAATCAGAAATAAGAGTCCAGAAATAAAAATAAAAGTTATAAGAAGATACAATGAACAATTATTCAGCAGCAAACTAGACAACTTAGATGAAATGGAAAAATTCCTAAAAATACTTGAACAACCTACACTGACTCTAGAAGAAAACAGAAGACCGCAACAATCCAATTACAAGTAAACAAATTGCATCAGTCACCAAAAATCTTCCTACAGAGAAAATGCCAGAGCCAGACAGCTCCTCAGCAGAATTTTACCAAACATTTCAAAACTAACACCATCCCTGCTCACTCTTCCAAAAAATGTAGTAAAAAGAAACACTACCTAACTCATTTTATTAATCTAATATATATACCCAACTCTAATACCAACCGGATAGAGATATTACAAGAAAGGAAAATTATGGCCAATCTCCTCAATGAATGTAGATGCAAAAATTCTCCACAAGATACTTGCAAATCAAATCCAATAGCATGTTAAAAAAATTATACACCATGACTAAGTGGGGTTTATTCCAGGCATGCAAGTATAGTTTAATCCCCCAGATTTCAGTCAACATGTTAACATATTAACAAATTAAAGTAAAAATCACATGATTATCTCAATTGATTTTGGAAATGCATCTGACAAAATTCAGCATCCTGCTCTGACAAAAACACTTCAAACCGTAGGACTAGAAGGCAACTTCCTCAATATGATAAAGGGTATATATGGAAAACCCACAGCTAGCATCATACTCAATGGTGAGAAATTGAAAGCCTTTACCCTGAGATCAGGAATAAGACAATGATGCCCACAATCAACACTATTAGCCAACATCGTGCTAAAAGTTCTAGCTAGAGCAATTAGGCAAGAAAAAGAAGTAAAAGTCATCCAAATCAGAAAAGAAATAGTAAAACTTTCACTATTTGCAGATGACATGATCTTATACTTGGAAAATCCTGAGAAATATGACAAAGTTACTTCAGCTAATAAGCAAATTCAGTGATATGACATGATACAAAATCAATGTGCAAAAATCAGTAATATTTCCATGCACAAGTAATGATATAACTGAGGAGAAAATTTTAAAAAATAATATTCACAATATCAACTAAAATAATCAAGTATCTAGACATAAACTTAACCAGGCATGTAAAAAACCTGTACATAGAAAACTATAAAACATTGCTAAAAAATTAAAATTAAAAAAGACCTACATATGTGGAAAGACATCCTCTGTTCATAGATAGGAAGGTTACATGTCATTAAGATGTCAATTCTATCCAAATTCAAACCAATACCAATTAAAATTCCAACAACCTATTTTGAAGACTTGAAAAAATGAGTTAATTAACTTATTTAGAAGAGAAAGTGGTCTTGAATAATCAAAATCATCCTAAAAAGGAAGAATGGCATGGGAGGACTTAAATTTTCTGATTTTAAAGCTTATCATAAAGCCACACAAAGCAGCATCATATTGGGACAAAGACAGAATTACTGATCAAGGGAATCAAATTTAGACGTCAGAAATAGACCACCAGATCTAAGGTTAATTGTCCTTCCAAAAGACCCCCAAATCTGAATTTGGACTGAATAGTCTCTTCAATTAATGGCCCTGAAAGAACTGGATATCTACCTCCAAAGTAATGAAGGAGGGCTCCTACCTCACACCCTATATAAAATTGAACTCAAAGTGGATCAAAGACCTAAATGCAAGAAACAGTACCATAAAAATCCTAGAAGAAAATATAAGGCAGCAGCTTCAAGACCTAGTAATAGAAGGTAGCTTCTTAGATCTTACAACAAAAGCACAAAAATGAAAGAAAAAATAGATAAATGGGAACTCCTTAAAATCAAATACTTCTGTGCCTGAAAGGACTTTGTCAAAAAGGTGATGAGGCAACCAACTAAATGGGAGAAAATATTTGGAAACCATACATCTGATAAGAATTTGGTATGTAGTATATATAAAAAACCATACAACTCAACAACAAAAGAACTGACAATCCAATTATAAAATGGACAAAATATATGAATAGACATTTTTCCAGAGAGGAAATACAAATGGCTTAAAAACAAATGAAAAGTTGTTCGTCTTCATTAGTTATAAGGGTAAATGCAAATCAAAACCATAATGAGATATCATCTCACACCTACAAGAATGACTTCCATTAAACAAACAGGAAGCTACAGAAGTTGGAGAAGATATGGAGAAATTGGAGCAGTTATTCATTGCTGGTAGGAATGTATAATTGTTCACTGCTGTGGAACTTAGTTTGGTGGTTCCTCAAAAAACTAAATACCGAGTTGCCTTATGACCCAGTAACACCATTACTAGTAGGTATACACCCAGAAGAGCTGAAAACAGTGTCACAAATAGACATTTGCACACCAATGTTCATAACAGCATTATTCACAATCCCTAAAAGATGGAAATAACCCAAGTGTGGATAAGCTAAATGTGGCATGTACATGTGATGGAATATTATGCAGCAGTAAGAAGAAATGAAGACTTGAAGTATGTGACAACATGGATGAACATTGAGGACATAATGCTGAGTGAAATAAACTAGACATAAAAGGATAGTATTGCATGATTTCACTGGTATCAAACCCCTGGTAAATGTAAACTCAGAGTCTTAAAATGTAAAATATAGGAGACCTAGAGATAGAAATGAGAGAATGGGGAATGGTTATTTAATATGTACAGGCTAGTTAACAAGACTGAATTTATGATAGAGGAAATGGTAGCTCATTAGTGGGTTTATAAGTAATAATGCAATAGTGAAAGTGAATGTGATTGAAAGGGGTTGTTTAGAGTCGTGTGCCTCACCGATTAGCACTACAATTATAAATTAGTTCTTGCATGAACTATTTCAAAGGCATGACACTCGTACAATACTTGATAATAGAGGGGTATAGAGGAAAAATGACTTATTGCATGCTATGGTATATATTTAACAGAAATATGTCACTAGTACCACAACAATACTAGGGGTAAATAATTGGGACAGGGACGAGAGTTAAGGGGAGTTTTGGATTTTCTCTTTAGTGTGGGTGTGTCTGTTATTTTTCTCTTTGGAGCAATGAAAATTATCTAAAACTGATATTGATGAAATTGTAAAACTAAGTGCAGATACTGTGAAATGTTAACTTTTTACTTTGGATAAATTATATGCTACACATATGTATATCAACAAAATCTGCAAATTCAAAATAAATAAATAAGTAGAAACATTCAAGTGCTTGAGAAAATGTGAAGAAACTGGTATACCTACTCAGTGTTGGTAGGGTAGCAGAGTGGGGCAGCCCCTCTGGAAGGTACTGGGGATACATAGGAGGCTAAATATAAGGTCTCCATATGAGTAGGCAATGCTGTTACTGGGAATATACCAAGAAGCAGAATGGTGAACTGTGGTGTATGTACATGTTGGAATATTGTGTGGCTACAGAAAGGAATGAAGTTATGAGGCATGCATCGAGGTGAATGACCCAAGAGCACATTTTGTTGAGCAAAATAAGTCACAAAATAAAGGAAAAATACTGTATGGTCTCTTTTAGAAAATACTCTTAAGAAAATTGGGGCCTAGATTGTAAACTCTTTCAGCAGTCACATTTATTCCTGAGCTTTAAATGTTATTTTAAAATTCTGAGTTACTGTGGTCTATGTGTATAAGCTAGGATTTTCATGGAACTTTTGGTACCTGTGTGAGGCCTAAGACTATGAGGTGGACTTATGCAGTTATGAGTCAGTATTGCTATGTACAACAATTATAAAGAAGCTGAAAAAGAGATCAGGCTTCAATTAGAAATAAGAATAAAGCTGATATGGTTGGGACTAGGGTAATGAATACAGGGTAAATAGTTTTGTCCAATACCTAAATCTTCTGCAGCACACAATCTAACATAACCTGTCTAGACATTCAGTTTCATTAAAATTTACCACCTGGGAAATCCCAGATACTCTCTCAAACATTAGGGACATTAGGGACTCCCAAGGTAATAAGCCATGACCTTGATCTTGAAGCTTGCACTTATGAAACATATCTGTGACAGAGATTCTAAGCCTCCCTATAATAATGGGTAAGAGTTACTTCCAGAGAACTTCTTTTGTTGCTGAGATGCGGCCTCTCTCTCTAAGCCTAACTCTACCTTCAAAAAATCTTTACCCTCCCCACTGCATGGGACATGACGTCCAGGGTTTAAGTCTCCCTTGCTACGTGGAATATGACTCCCAGGGATGAACCTGGCTCTGGCATGGTGGATCGATAAAGACTACCCGACCAAAAGTCGGAAAATAAATGAAACAAAATAATATATCAGTGGCTAAGATATTTCAAATAGAGTTGAGAGGCTGTTCTGGAGGTAACTCTTATGGAAGCTTTAGCTGTATATTGCTAATGCCATGGTATGCCAAGTCTCAGCCAATAGTATTCCTGGAAACCCTAAAGAATACCCAGGGCTCTATCTGAGATTCCACAAATATTTCACTCACTAAATTAATTTTTCAGAAACATAAAACCTCTAGATGGTTCCTAAGTCAGATTGGCCCTGAAACAGAGGTACCAGTCTCTCCAAGAACATCAACCAGTTGCATTCCCTACCCCAGAATGTCGACACCTCTTTTCAACCTGAAAAAGTTAGAATAGGAGTTGCCCAAATATCCCAAAGCCTGGGGAAGGATCAAAGGAGAAGAAGGCATTGTAACAGAGAAGATAGGATAAGAAATGAGTACGACTACTGAATAATTTTATTCATATTTCTTTTGTCTCCAGTGGCTTAGAACAGTTAGAAGAAAATACCTGAAATTGTGAAACTGCAGGTATACCATACTTTGAAATGTGTTCTATTATTACTTGTTAAAACGCTCTTTGAAACTTATCACTTTTTTATATATGTTATATTTCACAATAAAAACAGACATGCCAATCTACTTAACTCTCCCTCATTTACTTTTGCCCATAGCTTATTCAATTCCTTTGAAAGACTTCTGCAAAATGTGTGTCACCCACTACTGAGATTCTGCAGCCCCTGACATATTTGCATTGATTTATTTCTGGTGATAGCTTGTCCTAAAATGAGGATAGAAAGCAGGCATTTTATGATAAAATTGTTGCATAGTGTATGCTCTGTTTGGAATATAGAGGAAAGCCCAGATTCAGTGACTAACAATATCAAAAAATTGCAAGTGACCAGTCAATGTTCAAATGACAATGGTGCTATTTTTTGTGGCCTTTTAGACTTTTGTTGCTCTAAAATTCCATTTTATTGGGAGCCTATTTTCCACCTGGTCTTTTTTGACAGGGTTATTTTTTTTAGATGTATTCTCCAAAAATCAAACCTGGGTCTCCCACATGAAAGGTGAGCATTCTACCACTGAACCAACCATGCTCCCTTTTGACTGGGTTTTTAAACACATTAAACTGTTTCTGAATAAATTCCTGTCTTTTGAGGGTGAAAGAAAACATTTTTTCACTGACAATGCCCAGAAGAGACACCCCAGTAGAATGAACATAACTCAACCTTGATTTTCAAATTCTTCACGCTAAGAAAGAAAGATTCCTAGAGAAGTGGCTTTTCAAAGTAATTACACAAGTATATTAAAGCAAGGTTAGTGTAACTTAAGCCTTGAATATGTTGCTGAATTCCAAAGTAAGGAAGTATCCAAATGATGCTGAGGACAGGGTTAAAGTCACAGGAACCACTTTGAATATTTCCCCACTAGGTGCAAGCTGTCTCAAATCTGAGACAATAGGAGCATAAAAATAAACAATGATGGACAAGATTTGTAAACCTTTGGATAAAAAAAGAATCAGCGGGTCCACACTTGCATCTTTCCATAATACTCATCTTGATAGTTGAAAGACAACTAAAAAATATAGGAAAACAAGAAAGAATTTTGGAATTACCACTAGGTAATCGTATTAACAAATAATGTTAATGACATTTATTCCTGTAATTATCTTCAGTGCATGCTGAAATTAGTGAGTTAATGTTTGAGGAAAAATTGGATCTTAAAGTCTGAAAGTGTCTCCACCCACATATATTATTCATTTCAAAGAAAAAAATAGTAAATTTACAGTGGTGAAACCTGTAACGATCAAAGGTAACAACACTAATTGTAATGGTTAAGTAAGATGCAATATGTTTAAGTGTTTCTGGAGATTGATAATGACACATTTCTCTTAAAGTACGATTTTGTTTATGACAAGTTATATTCTCTATACTTAACATACTCTTTCCCCGTTCTGCTTCTGAATCCTTATGTACATAACTTGGATTTCAAATCCTAAAATTGTGTTAGAATGAACAAATACATTAGGGCAATCCATACTGAATTCCCTTTTAAACGTGATTGAAAGAAGCAAGGAGTTTTTCTTTCTTTTTGTTTTGATGTCTGTAGAAAACAATTCTACAGCATACAAATTGGTAATGCTATGGGAATAGGTGTTTTGGTATCTTAAGTACATCCTGAGATATACTCATTAGCTATTTTACTGCAGGGCTCAAAAAACATAAATTCTACATGGTATCATGAGATGATTATTTTCCATATGTCACTGTAAGAAATACTTGCAAAAGTAAATAATACTTAAACTAAGGGGAATATTTAATACTCTAGCTTGATAAACTGCAACCAAGCCATAAAATACAATATTTTGAAAACTGTCATTGAAAATAATCATAGATTGTGGGGTGAAGAAATGAATCATCAGTGTGCTCTGTTCAATAGGATAACAGATGAGTTCAAAGAACAGAGGATTTTTAAAAACAAATCTACATATATTCTTTATCAAAGAAAGCTGTTTAGGATATTACATTTACTTTGGTGGGTTGTTTTTGGATGCCAAATCAAAATAATAGTAACTTTTAAATTTAAAGATAGTTTTTCTTATAAGATGTATCTGTAATGCAAAGTTTTATACTATTAAAGCATTAGTCTTTTATTCTACCTTTTGCAAGTTGGTTGTTGAATACAAGTGAGAGGTGAAAAGTAAAACACATTGATGATTTAGAATTGAAAAGATTGTAGTTTTAATTACAATTATTTATCTAATATTCACTATATCTAACAAAACTAACTACAATTGCATTTAATCTCCAAAGTTCTCATGATTTTATAATGTGAATTTTTTTATTCCTGAACACTTCATGTTTTGGGTATAATTGGTTGGACAAAAAACAGTTTGATATAATGAAATTCTTGTTTAGGAGATATATAAATGCTTTCCTACCAATGTTACCATTGGGTAATAGAGAAATAAGAAAAAATATAGTAGATTGCTTCACCATTACCTGAATGTTCTACAGTAAGTAGAACTGTGGGGTTTAGGAAGGAATAAAGGCATTTCTTTCCATTACTGTAAGTGGACATTTTTATTACAGAAGACTTTGATAAGAAAACTCCCATTATGGGTTGCAACCAAATGTGTTAGTGTCTTTTGTTTTGCTTCTGCTTATGGAGGTTCCTCTTCTTGGAATTCCTTGTCTCCAGTCTTACCTCCCTCAAGGCTTCATCCTAGAACCCCTCTGTGAGCACTTTTAGATAATGTTAGAAAACCTCTCATTTGTTAAGCATTTGCTTATTTATATGATACTTATTATTTATATATTTTCTGCCTTCTAAATAATAGTTTATGTTTTAGAATTAGAAATAATTCTCAATATTTTCAAGACAGAACACTCTGTCTTACATTATGGCCATTAAAAAGAAATAATCTTTTTATGCTTTCATGATGAAGACATCCAAGGAGGGATTTTCCCTTAGATAAGGCACTGACATTGCTTTTGAAAAGAAATGTGCTGTAAATGTGCTTTTATATAACTGTAATTTTAAAGTCACACTTTTTGAAAATGGACTCTGAATCTGATTATTTTCTCTGCACGCAGGTTTATAGCTATGCAAGCCTAAATACTCAGTGTGTGTTTTATTTTCTTTTCTCATATAATAAGCATCAAGGATTGATCATAATGTTTGGCCAATATTTTGTGTGCAAATTCAATTTATCTATTATTGCTTTATCTTAACTTGCCAGTTACTTGTGTATTTGAATACTCTTATTTTTATGGTGCATAATATGCCCCCCTCAATTTGTCTGAACATGACTCCTACTACACATTATGTTTGAAATTTATTAAATTACTTTTCCTCTATTTTAGGCTATTATAACTTTGAAGTTGCTATTGATTTTAGTGAATATTTCAGGGGAAGAGGAAAAAGGTATGTGTTAAAATATACACAGTGTGGGGCAGGCCATGGTGGCTTAGCAAGCAGAGTACTCACCTTCCATGCCAGAGACCCAGGTTCAATTCCCAGTGCCTGCCCATGTTAAAAAAAAATATATATATATATATATATATATATATACATATATTCAGTGTTAACTTTTTTCTCCATGATTATATCTTTCCTCACTTATTTTCCTATGCAATTTTAATCTTCTTTCTTTGGTTCTTGAACTCATTGGCATAATTCTTTAAAATCCATTTCAATTGTTTTAGGCTTCAGAGTCTCAGAGAACACAAGACTGATCCTGTTTATGCTAACAGGCTTGACTGATGACCCACAATTGAAAGTTGTTATTTATCTTCCTGCTTCTTAGCTCAGCATCACAGGCAATCTAGTTATCATCACACTCACCCTGCTGGATGCTCACCTCAAGACACCCATGTATTTTTTCCTTAGGAATTTTTCCCCTCTTAGAAATCTCTTACACTACCACGTGCATCCCTGAATTGCTGATTACTGTGTCAACTGGGGACAAAACCTTTTCCTATAACTGTTATGTCACTTTTTGCCATCCTTCTTGGAGCATCTGAATTTTACCTGATGGCTGCCATATCCTACGATAGCTACATTGCCATCTGTAAGTCCCTGCACTATACAACCATCATGAGCAACAAAGTCTGCATATACAGCTTGTCCTCAGCTGTTTGTTTGCTGGATTCTTTACCATCTTTCCACCACTAATATAGGTCTAAATCTTGACTTCTGTGCTTTCCAACATTATTGATCATTTCTTCTGTGACACTACTCCTCTCCTGCAGAGCTCCTCCACAGACACATTCTTTTTGAGACAATTGTTTTCATTTCAGCTTTGACGACGCATGTGGTCACATTGGTAATGGTGATAATATCATATACCTACATTGCGTTGACAATCCTAAAAATCCCTTCAACAAATCAGAGGAAAAAGGCATTTTCCACAGATTCTTCCCATATAATTGTGATTTCTTTTCTTATGGCAGCTGCATCATCATGTAGGTTAAAATCATCCATGTAGGTTTTTTGCCTCAGTCTGGCAAAAAAAATTAATTTTTCCAAGGGAATTGCAGTGCTCAATGCCTCCGTTGCCCTACTTTTGAACCCTTTCATCTATACCTTAAGGAACCAAGTGAAAAAAGCCTTCATGCATGTGGTAGAAAGGATTGTCTTTCTCAAAAAACTGAATATACTGTTACATCGTATAAAGGAAATTAACAAAAGAGTCTCAAATGATATCAATTTGCTCATTAATATTTTCTAATAATTTATTTCCTCCATTTGTTCCTGTTGATTAAGTCTTATTTTTACAAATGTTATTCGGACATAAAATTCTTCATCATTAAATGCTTATTTTCAATTTATGCTCCATTATAGATGTTTTTTTCCATTACACATTTTTTCTTCTCATTTCATTTTCTTTACTTCTGGATGTCTGAATGAGATGGAGTAACATTTTTTTAATCATATTATTTTGTTTTATAGGCACTTCAGTTTATCTATATTGTAAAATACTTTTCCATTATATTTATGTTATATAATGCATAGTTTGTTACATTCCTATATAAGTAATAAAAACATTTTAACTACTACAACCTCTTTAAAACTAATATTCTATATACTTTTATCACACTACCATATTAGATACATATTCCATTCAAACAAATATAAAATTTTATTAAAGAGTGTAGTCATCACTTTTGCTGATCATCTTTGAAAGTAAAAAATGTATGACTGTTCTTTTAAAGACTATTCCATAAAAAATAGATATATCTAATTTCTGTATGATAGTCATATGAGAGATGTTTATACTTTGGGTATTTTTAAATACAGTGAACATTGTAGTTCCATTTTTAGAACAACAAAGGAATGCATTATTTAATTGTTTTATCCATACCTGTAAAAGAACCTCAAATTTATTTGGGATAGTGCTGAAAATAATTGGAAACTGCTTAGTTAGTGACTGTTACACATAGAGAAAATAGTAACACAATTTGTTTATTCTTCTCAGAAATGTATAAGCCTTATATGGATGCATCCAGTCCTCCAACCAATGAAAGAAACACTTTAGAAAAAACAACCCTTTATCCTCTTTCAGACAGCATTTCTTCAACTGTCATTCAAAATCCACTGGGGGTTAATTGGTGTTCTTCTGGCCTCCAGATCCCCAGAACTGTTGTTTTAGAAAGTTCCTGCCTGTTTACTAGTTGTTTTGGATGAGGAGTGAGTCGTGGAGCTCCCCACAATACCATTTTTCTCCATGAAGTTATCTTTTCCTAGCGGTAAGCCACATGTGATGTCCAGGCTCAGAAAAATCCAGTATTCTTTCTGGTATATTCAGTAGTATATCCTTTGTTCCTCTGAAACAGATATTTTGCACCTGAGAATGAAGACATGCTGGTACATTGAGCATTACAGGGACACAAATGGGTGAGTGGAATGTAGCAGAAAAATGCTTTTAAATCACAAGTATCTCTTGTAAGCATCAGTGCATAGTAAACACCATTTCTAATCAGAGCATAATTTCTATCCTCAAGTGTATCACCATTGATAAAAAAGTAAAGTTTAAACTACAACTGAAATTAACTCAAATAATGTCCCACTAAGATTAGAAGAGTGGATAGAATGAAAAAAAAAGTTCATGCATTTGAACAATGACTTTATAAGAAAGGTATATCACACATATCAAATCAATCAAAACAATGTTCCTAACAAATTCATCTAAAAAGAAGTAATGATTTATAATTGGAGAGAAGATACAAAAGGGAAAGAAATAAAAGGGAAATACAAATCATAAAGCCAAACACCATAGTTATGTAAAGCAGAAAAGAATTAGATTGTGGAAAATATTAATTATAGGTTTTGCAATAGTGCTGATGTACCAGAGTAAAATGGAGTCAATGGCTTTAAGATCCACAGATAAAAGGACACAATTTTGGTTTCAGGGCTTTTCCTGAATTATGTATTTGTTTATCCTTTTAGACTGTATAATCCAGTTAAATGCTTACTGGTTGGTTTTGCATGTATTACAGTGAAAATATATTGTGAACTTAATTTTTTAAGTATTTCAGTAAACTTAATTACATTAACTAGGGTTTTGAATATGCATTATTTAAAATAAGTTTCCCATAAAATTCTGGGATCCTATTCAAATTATGCATATGGAACCATGCTGACCTTCACAATTGCGATTTACTGAACTATCTATTGTAACAATGTTTCGTGTCCTATTTTCGGCCTTTGTTTCTGTTCAGTTGTCAATCAAATATATATATATATATATATATATTTGCAAGCAATAAATTATGTATACTACTTAACAGATTTTACTCTTACCACTTAAAGATTCTCTTGCTGAATTTAGAGTATACATTTCAGTTGATAGAGGCAAATGTACTGCCTATTCTTAAAACTGATTCTATTAAGAGTCCATATTTTACCTTTTTTTGTTGACAAGAGTACTAAGCATTACTTCTACTTGCAGAATGGTGTTCTATCTAGCTAGCTGTCCAGCTATCTATCTGGCTCTCTAGATCTCTAGCTATCTATCCTATCATCTATCATCTCTACTTAGAGAGTAGCCAAAAATCCCTTTCAATATATATTTCAGATTTATTTTGATGAGAGAGTGATATTGCATTATTGTACTTTAGAACCATTTGACTGAGTTCATATAAAATTTTAATTAACAATAAAAGATTATTATTTCGCTCCCAAGATGGCACCAAAGGGAATTCCAGGAATTAGTCCTGCTCCAGGGCAGCTAGTAAATAGTCAGAAACTGCCTGAAAAATCTTTTAGGGGACCTCCAGAGATGAGAAGTACATTGTACACTTGTGAGGAATGAGTGGAAGAACATGACAGATAAATCACAGTGAAGAACTATGGGTACATCTTCCCCCACTGGCATGGGAGACAGACTCAGGAGTCACTTCCTGGTGGGAAATAGAAGACTTCCCTCCTAGGACCAGGGGGAGAGGGACTCAGCCAGGCACCAATTGTGAGTTTTGATTAATGACTTTGGACTGCTGGATACCAGCTCTGAACACAATAAAATTTATAACACAAACTGAGAAAGAATCCAGTAGGCTCTCTTTTAGTTGTTCTCCCAACAGGGGAGGAAACAGTCTGGACAGAGAGATACAGAGCCTTCTGAGGTGGAAGAACTTGAAACCCAGAGTTACCAGTCTCTCCAATAGCATCAAACAGTTGTATTCCCCTACCCCATGTTGATGCCCCTTTACAACATGAAGGAATTAGAGTGGTCTGTGCCCAAGTAATCAAGACAATGATCAAAGGAGAAGACAAAGTTGTAGCAGAAAAGATAGGATTTAATAAATGAGTATGACAACTGAATTATTATATTGATATTTTATTTTAGTCTCCAGTGTCTTACAGCAGCTAGAAGGAAATACCTGAAATTGTGGAACTGTAACCTATACTATACTTTGAAATTTGTTCTATAACTTCTTGTTAAAATGTACCTGAATTTTATTGCTTCTTTGTATATACATTATATTTCACAATAAAAAAATGTAAAAAACATTATGGCCATGTTTTCTCCAAATTTGATGGTAAGTATAAAACCACATATGTATGAAGTTTATTAAAACCTAAGCAGGCTAAGAAGAAATAAAACCTAGTCACATCATATTCTTATTAAAAAGAAGCAATGCTCAAGAAAAAGTCTTAAAGACAGCAGTAAGAGAAAAAAGAAATATTCTGCACAAATAAAAAAAGGATTAAAATATCTACAGATATTTTGTCTATGCTATGCAATTCAGAAGGCAGGATAACATCTCTTTAAAATACTGAAAGAAATTTTCAATGTAGAATATGAAAGTGAAGTTAAGGCTATTTCAGACCAAAAAAAAAGACAGAGAAAATATGTGACCTACAAACCTGGATGAAAAGATGTGTTAAGGATATTCTGCAAGAAGAGTGAAAATGATACCATATGGAAAACTGGATCTGCACAAAAGAATGAAGAGTGTTGAATGGCAAATATGCACATAATTGCATAATTGGCAGAACTGAAATGGACCAAAGTTCTGAATATCTGGTTTTGTTTAGATACCATGAATGAGCATATGTATGCAAAGTGATTAGTATAGTGTTTTAAAATAAGAAATTGCAGAGAGAAAGCTTGACAATTGTCCAACTAGTGCAGCCAAATTTGCATCTTTATTTGTCACGGTTATGGTTTGTCACAGTTTATTGAATCAATAGAACTGTTCAAGTCCAGAGAAGACTAATATGAAAAACAGCTCCCTAATAGACTTTTAGTCATTGGTGATGGAAGACATTTTTAAATCTTCATATATTTTATTTCCCCTCTATTTTCTGTCATATATTAAACTTTATTTAAATTTCATCTGGGCAATAGAAAACAACTCTGTGAGATGTTTGCTTTATGAATTATTAGTACTAGAACTAAGTTGTCAGGACTAAATATTTATACTTTATTTAGTATCAAGATAAAAAGCAATCAATATTCAAACCAAAGATGATTCAGATGATAGAGCTGCCAATGCAGTCTTTAAAACTTATAACAATGATTAATATATTAAAGGATCTAGTGATAAAGGTGAGCAACATGTATAAATAGAATAGTGATTTCAGCAGAAGGAAGAAAAAGTAAGAAACAGTAAAAGAGAAATGTTCGAAATTTTTATATCAGAGCTGAAGAAGTTCTTGAAAGATTTTTAGGCACCAGAACATAGATGATGAAAGAGTTAAGGAAGTAGAAGGTAGGTGAATAGAAATCATCTGACCGAGTGAGGGAAAAGAAGTGAAAATAAAGGAAACAGAACATCCAGGATCTATGGAAAGCAATCTAACACATGCAGTTAGAGTCCTTGAAGGGCAAAAGGAAGAAGAGGGACCTAAAACAGCATATAAAAATTGTTATACACCAAAAACAAGAAGAAAATCTTAGGCTGAGCGGAGCAGGGAACATCACCCACAGAACAGTAAAGCTAAGCATTATAGCACATTCACCAGAATTACTAAAGCTAAAGCAATACGGCTTTAAATCTATTGAAAGAAAAAAACTGTCAATCCAAAATTGTACACTCAGGAAAATATTTTTGAAGATATTTTTTAAAAAATAAAGATGAAATAAAAAGTTTTTCAGAAAAGCAAAGACTGACAATGCATGGACAGCAGATCTTTATGTGAACCTCATTAAAAGTAGTTTTATAGACATAAAAGTAGTTTTATAGACACAGTGTGTGTATATATATATACACACACTAGAGAGAAATTTGAATCTACACAAAGAAATACAAATTCCAGAATTAATAAAATTAAGGTTAAATATAAAGTTATGTTTAGCACTACTTTAATCACACTGAAAGGGAACTGAATGTCTAAAGCAAAAATAATAAAAATACATACAGATTTTAAGACATAAGTAAAAGTACATTTTATAGCAACAGCAGTACAGATGGCAGAAGGAAAAAATCAGAAATGTACTGTTGCAGGGTACTATACAATATGTGAAATTGTAAAATATTATTTGAAAGTAGACTGTGATAACTTTAAGGTGTATATTTCAAACTGTATGAAAATCATCTGAAAGTTTTTGTAACAAAGGTAAGCTAACAATCCAAAGGTGAAGATATGGTACAATCAGAAATTGCTCAATTCACTCTATTTCTAATTTAATTCCCTTTTGTTCAATGAAAATTTTATTTCAATTATTTTAAATTTGTTCATATATTGCTATGGTCCAGAATAGTGTGGTCTATATTGATGAATTGTTCCTGTGACCCTAAAAAATGTATTTTCTGCTGTTGTTCATTTGTAATGTTGTCATATATAGGACATATATATATATGTGACATGTAGTGTTGGGAATCTATAAATGTCAATTCAGACAAAGTGGTTGATAGTGTTATCCTAGCCTCTGTGGTTTTTCAAATTTTCTATCTCCATGTCTATCAATTCCTAATTCAAGCATATTGAAATTTCCAAGTATAATTATGTTTGTCTATTTTCCAATATTCTACTTTTCATATATCGTGCATTTATATTGAAAGGGGACATCATATAGTTGAAATATGCATGTTATCTAATTGGATAATCTCTGCATTGCTGGTTTTTTATCTATCATCTTGCTGGTTGTTTTGTCTTTGTCCCATATTCACACTCAGTAGAATTAGAAAGAGAATAACAAGGTTGCTAGAGATTTGTAGCAACTAGAATTCTCATGTATTACTACTGGAGAACTGATTAGCACATATATCCATAACCTACAAAAACTAAACATACACCTAAAACCCAGCATTCTTATTGCTAGTTATATAGCAAAGTGACAGTAGTTGATATGTCTACCCAAAGACATGTAAAATAACATCGATAGCATTTTTGTTTCTAATAGTCACAAACTGTAAAAACCAAAAAGAAAAAATAAGTACAACATGCAATAATAACAACTAAATTACACTACACACAACAACATGGATGAATATCACCAATATAATGTTGAAAGAAAAAAGTCATACACTGTATGATTCCAATTTATACAAAGCTCAAGGACATTTAAATTCAGAAAGTGCAACCATAAAGGTCAAAATTATTGGTGCTATGGACAAGTATTCCTGGGTTTTACTGAGGATCTTCTGGCAATTTTCTGTCTCTTGATTTGGTTCTATTTACCCGGGTGTATTCACTGTGTAAGATGTTGTTAAGCGGATCATGTATGATTTTGCTCTCTTTAGGAAATATGACATACTTCAACAAAAAGTTAATTTAAAATGATTATAATGACTTTTCCTCACATGAAAGTCAAGGAGAAAAGAGTTGTATGAATGGATTTAACCAAAGTTCAAGGAAGGAAAAACACTGATCATACATAGATTCTTCCAAATAATAGCAAAATAAAGTAATTTGTATACTACTCAGCTAATATAAAAGCAGTTAAACTTGGTAAAAATAAAAACTGTCAAGGACAGGTTATTTTAATCCTTTCAGTCATATATGGGATAAGAGGTATCCAGATTCTTCTTGCATCTCAATTATCACAGTCCATGGACAGCCTCTGTCCCTAGCAAAGACTGAATGAGGATTGCTCCAAGCATAAGTGAGGTCAGAGTGTCTGAATATGTAATGTAACTCATTAAGTACAATACTCTTAAGTGTCAAAAAGGACAGTGACAATTGGTAGCCTTCATAGGTTAAATCTACCAATGATAACTGATAACACTGTATCTAAAAGTACAATGGTATAGTTTATTACTTTTTAATGAATATTTTCAAACTTTAATTGATCCAAACAAACAAATGTAACTCTCGGGACATGACATCCAGGGATGAATCTGGCCCTGGCACCGTGGGATCAACAATGCCATCCTGACCAAAAGGGGGAAAAGAAGTGTAACAAATAAAGTATCAATGGCCAAGAGAGTTCAAATAGCGTCAAGAGGCTACTCTGGAGGTCACTCTATGTCAGCTTCAGTTAGACATGGCTACCTAACATAACTTGCTAACCCTCAACCAAAACCTTTCCAGCCAATCCTAAAGAACACATAGGGCAACATACAAGATTCTACAAAGGTTCCGTGCACAAGGGTAACTTTCCAGAATCCTACAACTTCCAGATGTGTCCCTGGACCAGATATGTCCTGAAACAAAGGGGCTAGTCTCTACAGAACATCAGCTTATTCCATCTCCCTACCCTATAAAATTGACATGAAAAATTTAGAATGGGCATAGCCCAAATACCCCTGAAGAGTGGAAGAAAGACCAAAGGTGATGGAGTTATACAGAGAAGATAGGGTTTAACAAATGAATATGATTGCTGAATCATTATATTCATATTTCTTTGGGTCTCCAGTATCTTAGAGCAGCTAGAAATAAAAACCTAAAATTGTGGAATTGTAACCCTTACTAAACTCTGAAATCTGTTCTACAACTAATTGTTGTTCTGTGCTTTGAATTTTGATGCTTTTTTTCTTTTTTTGCTTTGTATATATGTTATATTATAAAATAAAAAAAAAGTCAAGGGGTGGTGCAACGGTGGCTCAGTGGCAGAATTCTCACCTGCCATGCCAGAGACCTGGGTTCTCCCAGGTCTCAAAGTTGGCTCAACAGCAGAATTCCCGGTGCCTGCCTATATAAAAAAAAAGTTCAAAAAAATAAATGGACCATAGACCTGAGGATCTATTTATGAACTCTCAGTTGGATTCCATTGATCAAAAAAATTAGTCTTAAAGCTTATATTTTGACTAGTGCATTTCCTAATATAACTTATGTAGACAGCTTAATTGAACATATAAGTACATGGAACCTTGAGTAGGACATGAGATTTTGTTGGTTTGTCCAGAGTGATGCCTGATAAATCCCAGAGTGATTTGAACAGTGAATAAAAAAGTATTTGCAAAGTCCCCTTTAGGGAATGGTGAGAGAGGGGGAAAATTCAACTTCCCCTAGTTGAATTCTTGATATTCTCACAAGCAGTATGGAGAATCAAAGCTATAGGCTGAGTCCCCAATTTGGGTTTTGTTCATATGAAACTTAACCCCACAAAAGATAAGTCAAGCCTACTTAAAATTAGGCCTAAGAGTCACTCCCAAGAGAACCTCTTTTGTTGCTCAGATGTGACCTCTCTCTCCAGCTAACACAACAACCAAACTCACCAACCTCTCCCTGTCTACATGGGACATGACTCCCAGGGGTGTGGACCTTCCTGGCAACATGGGACAGAAGTCCTGGAATGAGCTGAGACTCAGCATCATGGGATTGAGAAAACCCCTAGAATGAGCTGAGACTCAGCAACAGGGGATTGAGAAAACCTTCTCAACCAAAAGGGCGAAGAGTGAAATGAGACAAAATAAAGTGTCAATGGCTGAGAGATTCCAAACAGAGTCGAGAGGGTATCCTGGAGGATATTCTTATGCATTAAATTGATATCACCTTGTTAGTCAAGATGTAGTGGAGAGGCTGGAGGGAAATGCCTGAAAATGTGGAGCTGTGTTCCAGTAGCCATGTTTCTTGAAGATGTTTGCATAGTGATATAGCTTTCACAATGTGACTGTGTGATTGTGAAAACCTTGTGTCTGATGCTCCTTTTATCTATCTTATCAACAGATGAGTAAAACATATGGAATAAAGATGAATAATAAGGGGACAAATGTTAAAATAAATTTAGAGTGAAATGCTGGTGATCAGTGAGGGGGAGGGGTGGCAAGTATGGTATGTATGAATTTTTTTGTTTTCTTTTTATTTCTTTTTCTGAGTGGATGCAAATGTTACAAGAAATGATCATGATGATGAATATGCAACTATGTGATGATATTGTGAGGTACTGATTATATATGTAGAACAGAATGATCAAAAGTTATGAACATTTGCATTTATTTGGTATTTTTTGGTATTTAAAAAAAAATCTAATCTTATGCCATACTGTTTAGCATTATTGATGATCAAGTGAAAAGAAGGGGAACATTTGAACACCTTATTTGGATTTTTATTGTATAATACATTGAAATATTACTTTTATAATCTATTCTTCAGATTCAAAGTTTACAGCTTTTAAAAATTTGTTCCTTACACACTTGAAGGCAGCGATGAAAAATCACTCTAAGATAACAAGATTCGTCTTGCTAGGACTAACAGATGACAAACGATTACAGGTTTTTCTGTCATTATTTCTGTTTCTCACCTACATTTTCACAGTTACTGGAAATCTAACCATTATCCTCCTCACACTGGTGAGCACCCAACTCAAAACACCTATGTACTTTTTCCTTCAGAATTTCTCCCTCTTAGAGATAATATTTACAACTGTCTGTGTTCCTAGATTCCTGTACAGCATGACAACTGGGGACAAAGTCATCAGCTATAATGCTTGTTTCACTCAATTATTTTTTGTCATCCTTATTGAAGTAACCGAATTCTTCCTTCTAACTGCCATGTCCTATGACCGCTACGTGGCCATCTGCAAGCCCCTGCACTACACCAGCATCATGAGTGGCAGAGTGTGCACCATGCTTGTCCTCTGCTGTTGGCTGGCCGGGTTAGTTGTCATACTCCCACCTCTCAGCCTGGGAGTGCAGCTAGATTTCTGTAGCGCCAATCTCATTGACCATTTTGGCTGCAATGCCTCTTCTCTTTTGAAGATCGTATGTTCAGACACAGAATAGATAGAACAACTTGTTTTAATCATGGCTGTTCTGACCCTGATAGTCACATTAGTGTGTGTGTTTTTGTCCTACACATACATCATCAAGACCATTTTAAGACTTCCTTCTGCTCAAGAAAGGAAAAAGGCTTTCTCCACCTGTTCTTCCCACATGGTCGTAGTTTTCATCACCTATGGGAGTTGCATCTTCATCTATATCAAACCAGCAAAGGAAGGGCTAGCCATTAATAAGGTAGTTTCATTGCTCAAGAACTCAGTTACCCCTTTGTTGAACCCCTTCATTTATACTCTGGGAAATAAACAAGTTAAACAAGCTTTCAAAGAGGTAATAAAAAAGACTGCATTACTCTCAAAGAATTAAGAGATTGAGGTAAAATGTTAAATCTATATATACATGTATATCTTCATTTGCTTGATATCTTAATGAAAATCTGCATTTTACTATGTTTAACCACCAAAGTCTCTTTCTTATTAATCCTAGGAACATGGAGTGAAGTAAGGGTCATCGTCTTATTTCAATTAAACCTGTATTTACAAAGCCTGTTTTTGTAAATGGACATTTCATTAATGGTTCTCTACAGAAACAAAATCAGCAGGAGATATCTGTAAATATGAGCTTTATAAAAGTGTCTCACACAGCTATGGGGATGTAAGAGTTCAAGATCTTCAGGGCAGACCACAAGCTGGCAGGTCCAATGAAGGCCCTTAAGGAACTCTCAGTAGAGGCTGGCTGGCTGAGGCAGAAAAAATGATTGTCTCTTCCGAATGTGCCTTAAAAGATTTCTGGTGATTCGATTAAGTATTATTCATTGCAGAAGACACTTCCCTTAGATGTGGTCATCGTAGTTATGATTTAAGTCCATGAAATGTCTTCACAGCAACAGACAGGCTAGGACGTGTCTGACCAGACAACTGGGCACCACCACCTGGCTAAGTTGACACTTGAACCTGACCATCACAGACATCAAGATAGATTTCTAATTTTTCAAAACAGACTTCATCATCTTTATGTCTGAAGCACAGAAAGGCAGCAACAAAAATTTGAATTCTTTTCCATCCATTCATTTATTTAGATCAATGACCTTTTCAAGGCTAAAACTATTCCTATAAGGATTCCTTCCTTGTCAGGGAAACACTATTCCAAGAAGAATTGGTAGAGGTGATTCATTTCTCCTTTTTTTTTTGTGATACAAACCATCCTTCTACAGGCACCCTGTAAAACAGACTTCAAAGCTGTAGCTTTCTCCATAGACTAACATGGACATTTTTCAGTTGACTAAATTTATTATTAAAATGGAACTTCTAACTTTCCCATAAGGGTTAAAAAGTGAAGACTCTGCCTTCTTAATGTTTTCCTGATTCAGAATATTTATAATGCAAAAAATAAGAGTAAAAGAACAGATGAAGAAGCCAAAAAGCTAGTAACAAACTAAATTAATATGTAGGCCTTATATAAGTAATTCACAAAAGCAATTTTCTTTGTCTTATATCTTCTAGATATCAGTTCATTTGGCAAATGCAATGTCTTCATCTTCAGAAAGACAAAATGGTCCAGGAGTGCTGGTATTTAGAAATCCCTAGAGGTATCTTGGCATTTGTAGTCCTAGGTTCGACAATCTAGCATATCATTACTTGTCTTTTTCTACCAGAGTCTTATACAAAGAAATTTTCAGTGAGACCAGGCATTGGTCTCTTCTATAGTGAGTGAAGAACTTAGTGTCGGGAGCAGTGGGCAAAAACACCGTAGAATTCTACACAGTGTGATTACTGTCAGTCCATATAAACTGAAAGCTGAAACTAAAACTCATGGGTCATGGCATCATAATCGGACTTTTACTTCCAGGATTTTTAAGGTAGTATCCTAGGATTGAATATTTTTCATTATGTAGCAAAATAAATCAAGGGAAAAGATTTATGCTCCCCCAACCTTTTCCAAACTCTCTCCTCAAACACAACAGATATTCTTGTATCTGTCTTTTTTTGATATTTTAAATATCTCATACCCCTTGGTCTCAAAATTAAACCACTTTAGTTAGGCTCAATTCCTGTGAATTTCAAAATTTGTTGTAACAACTGCCTCATCCATGGAGGAGCCCAGTGCCACAGAATTTCACAGAAATTTTAGGTCAGTGTTCCTCAAATTTTATTTGAAAACCATGCAGAAATCTTGTTTAAAAACAGACTCTTTTTCAAGTGGGCTGGGTGGAACTTGAGGCTGTATTTGAAAAAGCTCCCATGTGATACTGCTGTAACAAGTTTAATGATCACATGGTGATGGCAGACAATATCAGGTATATTGTAGGGATTCAAATAACCTGCCCCCTTCTCCATATTAGGTGAAAATATCCACATGTGAAAACACCTTGGAGCAAACTTGATAATGTCTTGTAAATATTAGCCATCTACTCTAAATATCAGCAGGCTTTTTGATGGCTAAGTTGCCCCTTTCTTGTCCCTATGTCACACAATGTGCTGAAAAAAAGCCTTATTTCATTACAAAGTAAAGTACAGGGCTATCAGATGACAATATGTGCCTCTCTGGCCTCAAAGACTATGTGAGTTGTAATGCATAGTATCCCGAATTTTCACAGTATCTTTAATTGAAAATAATCAAATTTACTAAGAGTGGTAAAGATAAGAACTTATATATGAAACAAAGGACTTAGGGGAGGGGCTGAGAAATTGTAATCAGATAAAACTATCACAAGCAGTAATGTGGCAAAATAGCCACAGATTGAAGTTTCTCCCTTTCTGGAGACCAGCTATTTATTCATTTTATTCCAACGTATTCAGAGCAATACCCAATTCATAAAAATTAACCAGAAAAGAAAACAGTACAATAACGTAGAATTCTGTGCTCTTACATTTTTATATTTCTAAAATATAAAAATATGTGTAATAATTAAATACAAAACAAATGATTATACCTGATGTTCACTTCCACAATAATCACATTAATTTAGAATTACATGAAGGACGAAACTTAAATCATTTTTCTGAGTCACACTATTGAAATTCCTGTATTTTCTTCTAGTGGTAATTTTCCTTCCACATTTAAATTTGAGATTTCCCCAATATTCCGCACTTTAATAGTAAAGAAACAACAATATAGATATTTTCTATCCTAGATAATGAAAATTCTCTAGTATTTTCAGAAAGAACAGATGGAAGTTCTTGTCATATAGAAAATAAATCTGGTGAGACCTGATCATTACAGCTCTCTGTCTGAAAGTAAATCATGAATGTGGTAGAGAACACATAACATAGTGGTTTCCCTGAGTTGAGAAAGTAGGGATTATAGTTCAGGAAGGGTGAGAGTATTGTAATTTGTGTGGCAAATTCCAGAGAAGAAAAAATTGAAGAATGAAAGGACCCCAAAAATATGCTTATGGATCCCTTTGAGTCTGGAGCTAAATACTGAGTTGGATATGCATAGAGTGAGACTGGAAAAAAGGAGGGCATGCTAGGTAAATAGTTCAGTACATACTACAAATTTAAAATGTTCACATTCTGAACAGCCATCATAGAAAACCATCTTTGAACACAGAGGCATGCAGTGAAAATCTCAAATAATCCATGCCTTAATAATGAGACTAAATTGGATCTACTCTAGATCACTTTAAAAAGCAAACCTTTAAAAACAATCCAAAATAGATCAAGTTGAGCATCAAGTAGCTGGATGTCTACCAAGCATAACTCAAATCTTCAAAAGAAGATAAGTGATTCTAGACACTCAACAATGTAATACAATAATCTCTGCCATCCCATTGAAAATTAAAAATCCTGCAAAAAACAGGAAAATGTTACCCATAATCTATATAAAAATCAGTAATACAAATCAACCGATAAATGGCAAAATTAATGGAACGAGCATCCAAGGCTTTAAAGTGCTTTAATAAATATTCAAATGTAGTTTGACATTTAAAAGAAAACATGAATATAATTAAGAGAGGAATGGAAAATATTTTTCAAAGACAAATGAAATTTACAGGCATTAAAAAATTAAGTAGCTAAAATGAAAGTATCACTGGGTAGCATTTTAATGTAAGAGCCAATGCAGAAGAAAAGGTCACTGAGCTGGAATTTCAATACCAACAATGAAATAAGAACCAAGGAGAAAATGTGTATTTTTTTTAATGTAGAGATAGTGAAGTATGGGAGAGTAACAAATATTCAAATATGTATGTATAGTGATGTCAACAAAAAAAAAACATGAGAATTTAGCTCCAAAGCATCATGTCTCCACAGGAACATAAATAAATCAAGCCAAAACAGTGATAATCAGCTTTGTGAGGACTCTGGAAAACCACTAAAGGTTTCCAGCCAGCAAGTAAATGCTGAATCAAGAAAATGGCAATATCAGGAAACATTGTGGCTTAGTACTACTAGCCTTTGTCCACCTCCCTCCCTGGCACAGCAGCAGTCTTGCAGAGGACCACCCGCGTCCCACTGTGGGATGCTGTTCCAGAGGGAGTGGAGTAGACTTTATTCTCAAAGAATTACGTTAGTCTGAAGACTACCATTTACAATTACATGAAGGGCATACCCTTAAATCATTTTTCTGAGGCACAATAATGAAATTCCTGTATTTTCTTCTACTGGAAATTTTCTTACCACATGTAAATTTGAGAGTTCACCAATACTCAGCACTTTGGTACTAAAGAAACAACAGTATAGATATGTTCTATTCAGAATAATGTAAATCCTCTAGTATTTCCAAGCAGAACAGGATTGAAGTTTTTGTCATATAGAAAATAAATCTGGTGAGACCTATGATCATTGCAGCTTTCTGTCTGAAGGTAAATCTTGGCCCTGTATTTCACTTTGTAGTAAAGTAATATTATAGCAGGTGACCCATATGACACAAGGTGCAGGTATTTTTTTTTCAGAACTAATTCAGAACTCAATGGCAAAAAAAGGCAGCAGTCCAAAAAAATCAAAATACAAACAACAAAATATTACAGTAGTGTCAAGCAATAGAGCACACCCCCCCCCCCCAAAAAAGGCGGAGCACCAACAATCTTGGGGGGAAAGTTGGAGAAAGTGTCTGTAAAGCAAGGGTTTTAAAATTTGCCTTTGTATACTGCATAATTTTGAAAGCCACACTCATACCCATTACCAGACCATCCTTAGAAAAGACCTGATAAAACCCTAAGTATTCATCTCTGGCTGAATCCAGGCTTAGAAAAATATAAATTAAATAATTAATTTCTACAACTCAGAAAAAAGAATACAGATTTAAAAAAATAGAATCTACAGATATTTCCTGCTGATTCTGTTTCTCTAGAGAACCCTAGCTAATATAACTTCGTATTGAGAGTGGTTTCTAAGAAACAGAATATTAAAAATGGGTTTTTACAATTGGTTTTCTACTCAGACTGGACTCAAAGGCACTAAGGACTGTTTCCAATAATCAAAATTTTTGATTTGGTCAAAAATATCACAATTGGCTTCTTCTAATGCTTTGCTTGTATGAAGCCAGGCTCTGGGGGATAATGTTTTTGACTCCTTTATGGAATTTTGTGGAAATAGGAGCTATACAGATGTTGAATGGTTGTTGTTAGATACACTGTATACATTAATGAGTGAAAGATATGGGCTTAAGTCTTCAAATGAGAAGCTTATGTGCTGTATGACAGATGTAAATGTTTCTACGAGTGCCCTGCAGGAATATCTTATTTCCTATAGTCATAGACTTGAGATCTCCAAAAATCACTCAGAATCTTCCTGTTAGAGAGGTAACTTTACAATGTAAATGTAAATTTCAATTTTCCATGGTGTTTTCCATTAAAGTGAGAGCATTGATTGGAAAGGGGTGGTACCCTGAAAAGTGGGAAGGTGACATATGGATTGATAATGATGTCGATGGAGAGGTTGAAACCCTAGGTCATGCTGAGTCTTCTCTAGATAACCCTGTAATAGTCTTCCTTGAGTACATATCTGCCCCATCTCTAGCCTGTCCTAAGGAGTTGGCCACCCAACCTCCACCTGAAGGGATTAGCCCTAGGGTGATTAAACATGTTTCACCAGATGGAATTGCAAATGAATGCCCTGAGGCAAATGGCTTGGAAGATACTTCTAATTCTTTTCATGACCCACCCCCACCAGCCCTCATTTCTTCCAGACCTATAAATAAGCTAAAATCCCATCAGGCCCCAAAAGGTGAGGTACAAAGTATCACCTATGAGGAGGTACATTATACTCCAAAAGAACTTTGTGAGTTTTCCAATTAATACAGTCAGAAATCAGGGGAATATGTGTGGCAATGGATTTTAAGGGTGTGAGATATTGGTGAGAGAAATATAACACTGGGTCAAGCTAAATTTATTGATATGGGCCCACTAAGCAGAGATGCTGCATTCAGTGTTATAGCTTAAGGGGTAAAAAAAAAAGGCATTAACAGTTCATTTGGATGGTTGGCTGAAACATGGATCAAAAGGTGACCGACATTACCTGAGGTTGAAATGCCAGAACTGCCCCGGTAAAATGTAGATGAGGAGATCCAGAAGTTTAGAAATATTGAAATATTAGACTGAATTTATCATGGAAAGTTTGCTCTTACACCCCAGGAATGTCTGGAGGATGCACTCTTTTGCCAGAACTGTGAGAAATAAATTTGTGAGACTTGCACCATCATCCCTGAAGAGCTTGTTGTTGCACTTCTCTGTAAGTCAGATATTACTATGGGAACTGCTGTCAGTGAGCTGGTATCCTTAAACACAAAGGGGATGAATGGATCTCAAGCTGTCAGAAGCCAGGTGGCAGAACTTAATTGCCAAAGACAAAGTGGATGTAGCTATCATAACAGACAGCAAACTCAAAACAGGAGTCAAAATAATCTGACTCACAGAGAATTGTGGCATTGACTAGTAGATCACGGGGTACCTAGAAGTACAATAGCTGATCAGTCTACTACATTTTTGTTTGAGCCATATAAACAGAAGAGTTCTAGGTCAAGTGAACAGAAGTCTAATTTGAGTTACAAAAACAGAGAGTTATGGTCCTTAATCAATTTCCAGACTTGAGACAGGTTTACAGACCCAGAGCCCCTTGAATGGGAGGATGGGCAGGTCCCTTTAGGGGAGGACCCTATTACAGTGACACAAATTTATACTGTTAATATACTGTTTTTTATAAATTATAAATATATAATTTATACTGTTAAGTCTTTCCCAAGGAAACTGACAGCCTTTTACCAGGGTAACTGTGCATTGGGGAAAAGGAAATGATCAGATATCTTGGAGTTTATTAGACACTGGCTCAGAAGTGACATTAACTCAAGGGGACCCAAAACATCACTATGGTCCACTACTCAGAGTGGGGGCTTATGGAGGTCAGGTGATTAATGGTGTTTTAGCTGATGGCCTTCTCACAGTGGGTCCAGTGGGTCCCTAGACTCATTCTGTAGTTATTTCTCCACTTCCAGAATGCATAATTGGAATAGACATACTGAGCAACTGGCAGAATCCCCACACTGGCTCTCTAACTCATGTGTGAGGGCTATGATGGTGGGAAAGGTTAAGTAGAAGCCACTAGAACTGCCCCTACCTCACAAAATAGTAAATTAGAAATAATACCAGCCACCTGGAGGGATTGCAGAGATTACTACCACTCTTAATGACTTGAAAGATTCATGGATGGTGATTCCTATCACATCCCTGCTCAACTCTCCTATTGGGCCTGTGCAGAAAACAATGGGTCTTGGAGGATGACAGTGGATTATCATAAACTCAACCAGGTGGTAACTACAATTGCAACTGCTGCCCCAGATGTGTTATCATTGAGCAAATCAATACATCGCTTTTACCTGCCCTGCAGCTATAGATCTGGCAAATGTTTTTTTTTTTTTTCCTCAATAGATGCTAGTAAGGACCACCAGAAACAGTTTTCTTTCAGCTGGCAAGGTCAGCATTATACTTTCACTGTTCTACCTCAGGGGCATATCATCTCTCCAGCCCTATGACATGATCTTGTCTGAAGGGACCTTGATTGTTTCTCCCTCCCACAAGACATCACACTGGTCCATTAGATTGATGATATTGTGTTGATTGAACCCAACGAGCAAGAAGTAGTAACTACTCTAGACTTATTGGTAAGGCATTTGCATACCAGAGGATGGCAGATAAATCCAACTAAAATGCAGGGCACTTCCACCTAAGGGAAACATCTAGATGTCCAGTGGTGTGGGACATGTTGAGATATCCTTTCTCAGGTGAAGGATAAAGTACTGCATCTGGCCTCTGCTATGACTGAAAAAGAGGCACAATTCCTAGTTGGTCTCTTTGAATTTTTGAGACAACATATCCCTCATTTGGGTGTGCTAGTATGACCCATTATTGAGTAACCAGAAAAGCTACTAATTTTGAGTGGGAACCTGAAGAAGAGGGAGTTCTGCAACAGGTCCATGCTGCTGTACAAGCTGCTCTGCCACTTGGGCCATATAATCCAGCATATCCAATGCTGCTAGAAGTGTCAGTGGCAAATAGAGATGCTGTCTGGAACCTTTGGCAGGCCCCTGCAGGAGAATCACAATGCAGTCCCTTTGGATTTTGGAGCAAAGCCTTAGCATCTACTGCAGATAGATGCTAAGAAACAGCTTTTGGCCTTAGCAGAGACTGAGTGCTTAATCATGGGTCATCAATTTACCATGACACATGAGTTGCCTATCATGAGCTGGGTGTTGTGTGACCCACCAAGCCATAAAGTTGGGCATGTACAGCAGCATTCATCATTAAATGGAAGTGGTATATATGAGATAGGGCCAGAGCAGGTCCTGAAGGCAACAAGTAAGTTACATGAGAAAATGGCCCAAGTGCCCATGTTTTGCCCTCCTGCCACATTACCTTCTTTTTCTCAAACCAGAGCTATGGCCTCTTGGGGGGGTTCCTTACAGTGAATTGACTGAGGAAAAGAAACCTTGGGCCTGGTTTACAGCTGGTTCTGTATGATGTACATCCAAAAGTGGACAGCTGTAGCACTACAACCCCTTTCTGGGATCTCCCTGAAGGATAGTGATGAAGGAAAATCCTCCAAGTGGGAAGAATTTCAAGTAGTGCATTTAATTGTTCATTTTGCTTGGAAGGAGAACTGGCCAGAGGTGCATCTGTGTACTGATGCATGGGCTGTTGCTAATGGTTTGACTGGATGGTCAGGGACGTGGAAGACCCGTAATTGGAGAATTGGTGACAAAGAGATCTGGGGAAGAGGTGTGTGGATAGGTCTTTCTGAGAGGGCTAAAAACATGAAGATATTTGTGTCTCATGTAAATGGATACCAGAGGGTGACTTCAGCAGAGGAAGGCTTTAATAATTAAATGAATAAGATTGCCTGTTTTGTGAATACCAGTCAGCCTCTCTCCCCAACAACTCCTGTCATTATCCAATGGACTAATGAAGAAAGTTGCCATGATGGTAGGGATGGAGATTATGCATGGGCTCAGCAACATGGAATTCCACTCACCAAGGCTGATCTGGGTGCAGCCACTGCTGAGTGCCCAATCTTCCAGCAGCAGAGACCCACATTCAGACCCTGGGCCCTAGGCCACCATGATCCACCCCCATATAACAGATTTTATTGACTATAGGGCATGAATCACATCCATATATCAGAACAACAATCAAGAGAACAGTAATCCAACACATAGAGTGGCTAATCCTGCTAAGAAATGCCACCATGGCTGAATAAGAGAATTAAACCAAGTAGAAAAGGAGTTGGTGGATAATTAATTAATAGTGTCTGTGCTCTTGCATATGATTTAAAGCTTGCAAGATATTATGTGCATGATACTGAAAATATACACAACACTGTATGCTTATAAAGGCACAGGATCTGCCTTGTGCCACAGTTAAAATATCTAAAACTGTTCTGTTTTGTAACATTACTTTCCATAATTGAGTGGCCTCATCATTCAACAATGACATTACTAACTTAGATGTATTAAGTGGATAAGCTGTTGGATTACCTAAAGTTGTTATATGCTTTCCAGTAATCATCACATCTCCCTCTGGGATAAAAACAGTTAAAGATAAAACCACAAGGGGTATGCTTCCCTTAGTATCTAGATTTAACCATTTCTTAATTGTTAGGAGTGTATGGTAAATAATCTTGTAATATGGCAGGAACATATGGCTGCCCCATGTACAGCATTTTGTCCAATTATAAGGTAAATTGGGCCATCCATATTGTGCAATGTTCCATAGTCACCCCATGGGGAAGGCATATGTACTGTGTTTTGGGGAGGCACATTGCCAGTGGTAAAGGCCATCAATTCTAGCTAAATGGTAAAATTATGTACTTCTAAGTGTAAGCACCATATATCTTGGTTCTCATTAAGACGTTCTATGCAGACGGGGCAAAATTTACAAAGGTTATTGCTTCTGCTCTCTGTCATCCTATTCCATCATGTATGGCATATCCTAACACAGTCCATGGCTTATTTATTTGTTCCCTCACAAGGGAAAAATACAAGCTTAAGTCTCATTATAAAATGTCAATTGCATTTCAGTCTTGAAAAAGAAAAATCTGACTCCAGTTTTGTCAACGTGTCAAGTTCTGCCACATAAACCCAGCACTCCACATAGTCAAATTGGTAGGAGTTATGGTCCAGAGAAGGCCAGTCATACCCAAAGATGTCAAATCCATGCAAACACTAGGTTGGATTGTGGGAATTAATTATTGATAAAGCCCACTGTAAAAAGTTGTTTGCTAAGATACTATAGGTGAAAAGAAAGATGTTTACTGGGAACAAGAAGGGGAAAATCTTTTTTATTTAATACATGCCAAAATTCCCTTGGTGAGGTACCAGGCAAAGGGATATTGTGGGGGTGGATTGTAGGTCACTAGGCAGAGGAATAAATATATATATATTTATATATATATATATATATAGTCCTCCTGTAATCCTTAGTAATCCTCCATCATGACATCAATCATTAGTCTAGATATAAGAAGAGTCCATATAGTTATACATAATGTTTCCCAGGGAATAAGAAGCCCCAGATTCATGATAAAAATTTTAACAGCAATCTTTTGTATAAATTATGGCCACATTATAATGTTTTGTGGACTTCTATTCCCTATAGGTTTAAGATTACTAATTAGAGTGGCTGTTGTGGCCAGCACCAAGTCCAAAGGACCTCATTTTCCCGTGTTTGTGTTTGTATGATCTGAGGCATAAACAACAACAAACTATTATTATTACTGCTATTAGTCTGTCAAGTGGCCAGCCCTTTAGTGCTTGCATGGGCCCTTTCATTAGCATTTCAATAGGATCTGGGCCTGCAGCTCCTGGTGTAGAGTGAGTAAGGGCCTGATACAATCTTTTAGTTCATTGTTACAGGGCTTTCTTATCATCTTTCAAATGTTTCTTTAAAAGGCCATTCATTCTTTCTATAAGACCTATGACTGTGAGGTTATAGGGTTGACAAAAAGACTGCATTACATAATAGTTCATATCTTATGCTTGAGTCATTTGTTCCATAAAAGGAGTTCCCTAATCAATGTCTATTTGCGTAGGTATCCTATAGAGGTTTCTTACATTTTCTAGGCAGTGTATGGTTGCTAGCTGACTAACTCTCCCCACCAGAAACACTAATAGAAGCCCTGTGTCAGTGTCTGTCAAGGTGAATGCATACCTTGCCCTTTCTAAGAGCAGAATAGGGCTGATGTCGTCTACTTACTGCAAAATCACTGGAACTGTGTTCAGCTGATGTTTCACATTTGGTAGGGTAATTGGTGTGGTCATCACAGGGAGCATGATGATAACTCCCATGTGATGTTTACTGTTTGTTGGTGCCTGTTGGATATCTGGAATTGCTGGGCTAAATGCCATAAGGTTTGATTCTCTCAGTGTCTACTCTTTCAATGAAGTCACTTGGCCATTTCTTGGGCTCCAGATTTGAGTGAGAGCATCTGCCTCAATATTCTCAGTTAGTGTGTTAGGAGCATGGGCAGGGACAAGATAAACAGCTGCTATTCCTCCCTGGCAGACATCCCTGGTGTCTTGCTACAGATCTCATCCACATAGGGAGTGAGCTATGGCTGTCCATTGTTCTTGTTTCGAGGTTACCACACAGACCATGAGGCCTTTGTAAATAGCCAGCTATCAATACAGATAGTTAGCATTTCCCCTGCACTATTACCATCCATACAACTCTTAATTAAGCCCATTGATTGCTTTGCATAGTGCCCGTCTCCCACCACATACTCTCAGTACTGGGTTGCATCCCCATGGTTGTCCACGTGGAGGACTGCCCACAAGAAGTTCTATTAGTACCCCAAGCAAACTTGGGAATTATCCTTGTGCACTCTATAGTGTGTAGCTCAATAGCTATTTCAGGTGTGGCAATTTTAGTTGTTGAATCATCTAAATATGACATTGTTCCTAAAATCAAGGCATCTTGACCCTAAGAGTACTGAAAACACTGCACTGCAACAAATAAGCTTTCCACTTTGTTAATTTCCACTTAGTTTTGAACTGCCAGAGTGTGGCTGTACTGACCAAGTAGGTAATCTACTCCTGTATAAGGAGGGCAGTCATCAAGTTAATGTGACATTTCTATGTTAAACCTTCTACTCATAATAGAACATTTTATACAGTACACATTCGCTTTTTAAAGGGGCCGTATCTTAATTCTGCCCCATTCCATATTTCTAACCAAAATCCTAGGGGTCCTCATTCAGAATGTTGCCTTTGCCACAAACCCTACCTAAATTTAATTTCAGGGCTAGCTGCATCCAATTCACAGGACAAATCAGGATCTACACCTCTTAGGGTTTGTATCTCTATGATTGCCCTTTCTGCTTTTTCAAAAACAGCTTGCTGAAGGTCATCCTATTCCCAAGTATGATTTTTGTAATTAGCATATGCAATGTTTATAATATTTTAGCTAATTTGGGAATGAAAAGTTTCTGTTTAAGTTCATTAAAGCTGCTGGAATACAATGTGCCAAAAATAGAATGGCTTTTAAAAGGGGAATTTATTAAGTTTGAAGTTTATCATTCTAAGGCCATAGAAATATCCAAAATAAAGAATGCAGAGAAAGGTACCTAAACACCAAAGAAAGAAACAAAGACCTTCATGGTCTCTCTCTCTGCTGAGAAGACATATAATGGCATCTGTTAGCTTTCTCTAATGGCTTTTTCAAACACTTTCCCTGGGGGTATTTTCTTTCTGCATCTCAAAAGGTCTCTGGCTGTGTTGGCTTCACTGACTCTCAAGCTTTTTCCAAAATAGTTCCCTCTTAAAGGGGACCATTAAGTAACCTCACCTTGAATGAGTGGAGACATGACCATGGAAACTACCTAATCAACAGGTACTACCCACAATTGGGTGGGTCATATCTGCATGGAAACATTAAAAAAATTCCTAGCAATGTTGAATGAGAATTAAAGAACAAGGCCTTTCTGAGGCACACACCAGTTTCCAACTGGCACAGTATTCAATAGTAATAGTCCTAGAAAGACCATTAATTTCTTTGGCATATGTATCATAGGAAAACACTGTACCTTATCAATTACTGAATAAGGAGTAGTCTTTGTCTTACTGACCATACAACAACCAACAATTTGACAAAGCAGCCAAGACCTTGCAGCTTGTAGTTGATTGCCCTTTCCTGACTCTCAAGATGAGATAATAAGGATTCTGATACCACTTTTAGTTCTGAAAGGGAATCATCAGTTAATGTAAAATCAATATAATGAAATAAAGTCACAAATTTATGTTTCTCTTAGTTGGTCAAGTTTTTTGTTACTAAGCTGTTGCAAATGATTGTTCTATGTAGATAGCTTTATGGGAGTATGGTGTAAGCCCTCTGTTGTTCTACTGAGGTGAAGGTGAAAGCAGGTTGACTTGCTTTATCTAACATTATATAGAAGAAAGAATTAGCTAAATGTAAAACAAAATGATAATGACATAAATGAGTATTCATTTCTTGTAGTAAAGTGGAAATATTTGGAAGAATCTAGAGAAGTGGAGAAAAATGGCAGCGTACAGATGTGTTGAATTTAGTTCTGTCTCTAGGGCAGCTAAATAAATTGCCAGGAACAGTCTGGAACAGTTTGAGGGACTCATGTGACTGGACAAACAATGAGCACAAGTTTGTGATGGGTAGAAGGGCCAAGATGACAGTAAAGAACTATAAATTTCCCAAGCTGTGGAGACTGGCACCACTCCCTCACTGGTATGGCAGACTGTTTTGGAGTTACCATCACATGGGAAAATGAAGCAGGTCTATTAGGAGCAAGGGAAGGTAGCTCAACCAAGCTCCAATTGCCAAATTAACAATTTTGGATGGCTGAATACAAGCTCTAAACATAGATAAACCTGGAGCAAGCATGAAATGAACCTGGAGGTTTCTCCAGCATAGAGAAGACATGGAGCTGGTGAAAAAATAAGCTGGGGCTTTTGGAGTTTTTTTTACTTCAGAAAACTGCTGTGCCTCAAGGAAATAGGCACACAGAGCTGGATAACAACTTGGCTCTTGATTGGAAAACCTGGAGGATTACAGTCTGGCTCTGAAATGGACTTTTTCTGTATCTCTCTCTTTTTTTTTTATTTTTTAATTTTTGAATAAAGCTTCAGGCATTCTCAGGTTTCAGCACTGCCCCAGGAAATGACAGTGTTAAAGTGTGTCTGAGAGATAAAGTAGCTGGTCATATGAAGGGAATAATTCCCTTAAGAGTGTGTCTTCCCCATGAAAAGTGGGAGGCAGGGCCCAGCACACATGGCTAGTCTCATTCGTAGAATTCAGACCCAAGGGACTGTAAAATAGAAACGGTTTAGGCTGATCTTTTCCTTGAGTTTCTGTCTCAACCATGCCTTTGGTAAGGATGGGGTCTGTGTAGAATTAAAGGCACCACATCATTTTATGCTAGTTGGGAACTTGGAGCTGATAAGCACCACCCTTTGGGCAGTATAGGAAAAACAGATTCAACAAAGCCTATCAGGAAAGGCTAGCAGTATGCTGGGTCTCATCCTCATGGAAACTTGATACTGATTATACTCTCCTCCTTAGACCTGAACCCATCTGATGTGGGAAAATCTGATTAGAGTTTATTTTAGCTGGCAGAGCAAGAACCAGAAAAACAAGAGTGGAAAAGCTTTGAAGATTTAAATAAAAGTTATACTAGGGTTCTAGAATAAGTTGAACTGAATGATAAAGAATAGAAATAGACCAAAGTCAACCAACAAGAAAACTCTAGGTGAAAGAGCAAAAATGATCTGCAGAATAAACTAATGAAGGAAATCAAATTGCTTAGGCACCAGCAAAAATTTCAAGTCATACTAGGAAACATGAAGATATGGTCAAGTGAAAGGAAGAAACATTTCCATTGAGATTCAGGAGTTGAAATAATTACTTAAAGATGTTCAAACAATTCTTCTAATCAAAAAAATCATAGCATTGAATTGAAGAAAACTATGGAAAAAAGTTGAAGGGTATAAAGACATTGGGTGGTGATGAAGAATAACTTGAAAGCTTGAAAAATACAAATGGAAGAACTAATGGAAATGAAATGCACAATAGAAGAGATGAAAACACAATGGAGACATGCATAAGAAGATCTGGGGAGACAGAAGGAGGGATTAGTGAGCTAGAGGGCAGGACATCTGAAATTCTACAGACAGAAGAGATAGGGAAAAAAAAGAAAAATATGAGCAGGATATCAAGGAATTAAATGATAACCAAAAATTTTAAAAGGTATGTCTTATGCATGTGCCATAAAGGAAAGAGAATATAAAAGGGGCAAAAAGAATAATAGAGGAAATAATCACTGAAAATTTCCAAACTCTTATGAAAGATGTGAAATTACTGATCCAAGAAATGCAGTGTATCCCAAACAGAATAGATCTGAATAAACCCACTCTACCACATACCAGGGAAGCATGATATGATCATGTGTTAATTTCTCAGCTGAAATCATGGAGGAGACAAAGCCGTAGTATTATATATTTAAGATACTAAAAGGAAAAAAACTGCCAACCCAAAATTCTATAGCTAGCAAAACTGTCATTCACAAATAAGAGACAGTTTAAAATATATTCAGACAAGCCAACACTGAGAGTTGTGGGTTTGTGGACAAGAGACCAGCTCTTTACAAGAAATACTTAAAGGAAAAGTACAGATAGATAGGAAAAAAACAGGTGAGAGAGGATTGGAGAATAGTGTAGACATGAAGACTTTCCAGAAGATAAAACAGAATAAAGTCATGAAGCATGCTAAAATATGGTGTGGGAATAAAACTGTTGAAAAATAAAGAGTAAAATGCAAATGCTTGGGAAAATGTGGGATGAGAGAAGTACCTATTCACTGTTGTTAGTAAATAAGAATGATACAGCTCCTGAGGAGGGCAGAGTGGTGATTCTTCAGGAGACAAAGTATTTGGTAACCATATGTTTTAGTTTGCTAAATCTGCTGGAATGCAACATACCAGAAATGAACTGGTTGTTTTTTAAAAAGAGGATTTATTAAGTTACCAGTTTGCAATTCTAAGGCCATAAAAATGTCCAAATTAAGGCATCAAAAAGAGGACACCTTCATTGAAGAAAGCTAATTCCCATCTGAGATTTCTCTATCACATGGAAAGTCACCTGGCAACATCTGCTGGCCTTTGCACCCAGGTTTTGTTGCTTTCAGCTCCTGGCTTCAGTGGCCTCCGCTCTGAGCTTTTGTCCATCTTCAAGCATCGCTCTTAAAGGACTCCAGGAAACTAATCTAGATCCAGATTGAATGAGTGGAGCCATGCCTCAATGGAAATAATGTAATCAGAAGACACACTCACATTTGGATGTGTCACAACTCCATGAAACAACCTAATCAAAATTTCCCACCATCCAGTATTATATCAGGATTAAAAGAGCATGATTTGGGGGCAAGAAAGTAGCATATTGAAGTGTGGAATTTAGTTCATCTTTCAGAACAGCTAGTAAATAGCCAAGAATGGTACAAAGCACCTGCTGGGGGAACACCAGTGCCTAGACATACACAGAACACCAGTCTGGATCAGGTGGAATGGCTGTAATCCCGCAAAGAACTGTAACTCCCTTGAGCTGCAGAGATGAGGGCCTCTCCCTAATGGACATGACAGATTGCTTCCTGAGGGGAAAGGAAATAGACTTTACTAGTAGCAAGCTCAACCAAGGTCCAATTGAGGATGTTAATTAACAAATTCTGACTACTGAATACAGGCCTTCAGCACAGATATACCTAAAATAAGCACTAAAGGAACTAGGAGTATTTCTGCAGCAGAATGGAAGTGGGGTTGATGGAAAAAAAATAGAGATTTTTTTTTAGTTGGACAATGTAAAATACTGGAAAAGGGCTGAACCCCCAAAAAAGGGGGCACATACTGCCTAGAGCTATAGAGAGTCATGTACCAAATGAAGCTCTTGATTGATGAACATGAGGAGCAGGGATCTGGCTCTAAAGTCTTGTTTTACTTGTTTTTTACTCCTTAAACAGCTCAGTAGATAGAATTACAAGCACTCTCAGGCTCACAGCACTTCCAGGCAAAGGCAAAATTAAGCCTGTCTGAAAGTCAAAGAAATCAGTCAGATGAAGGGGTTAATTCTCTAAAGTGTGTATCTTCCCCATGAAAAGCTGGGGGCAGGGCCCAGCTCAAGTGGAATCACTCCTTCAAGTAATCCTGGCCCCAGGAAATGGAGAAGAGAAGCAATCAAACCCCTCCTAATACCTCACTTCTGTCTCCACCATGTCCCTGGCAGGTAGAATCTGCTAAAATTACAGACACTGCACCACTTTAACTTTGTGGGAAGCCATGGGCAGAAAAGTGCCACATGCTAGGCAGGATAGAAAAAGCACAGAGTCTAGAAGCTCTATAGTAAATTGTGACAACCTGCAGGATGCTGGCTACACATTCCTTCTGAGAAATGGGCCTGTCTCATCTGTGAAAATGTGACTGGGACCTATAATATTAGAGGAGACCCTACTCGAAATATGAAAAATAAAACTCCATATAGGCAGAGTAAGGAATAGAAAAAGAAGAACTGAAAATTTTGATCAGTTAAACAAAAGCGATGGTAGAGGTCTAGAATAAGTTAAACTGAATGCCAAACAGATAGAGAAGAAAGCCATCCCTCAAGAAAACCCTAGATAAAAGAGTGAAAACACCCTCCAGAATAAACTAATTAGGAAAATCAAATGCTTGGATGCCAGCAAAAAACAATGAGTCATACTAGGAAAATAGAAGATATAGCCCAGGCAAAGGAACAAACCAACACTTCAAATGAGATATAGGATTTGAAACAACTAACTCAGGATGTCTAAATAGACATAAAAAAACTCATCAAAATTCAAATCAACAAGTTGAGGGAGGATATAAAGAAGATATTGGGCAAACAAAAAGAACTCAAAAGTTTGAAAAAACAATTCATAGAACTTATGGGAATAAAAAACATAATAGAAAATATGAAAAAAATGGAAACCTACAAGAAGAGATTTGAAGGGGCAGAATAAAGGATTAGTGGACTAGAGGACTGGACATCTGAAATCCAATACATGAAAGAAAATATAGGGAAAGAATAGAAAAATATGAACAGGTTCTCAGAGAATTGAATGATAACATGAGGAGCACAAATACATATGTCGTGAGTGTCCCAGGAGAAGAGAAGGGAAAAGGAGGAGAAAGTAATGAAGGAAACAATAACTGAAAAATTTCCATCTCTTATAAAACACATAAAATTAAAGATCCAAAAAGTGCAGAATACCCCAAACAGAATAGATCCAAATAACATACTCCAATACACTTACTAATCAGATTATCAAATGTCAAAGACAATGAGATGTTGGAAAGCAATCTATCACATACAAAGAAAGCTCAATAAGACTGTGTGTGGATTTCTCAGCAGAAACAATGGAGGCAAGAAGGCAGTGGTATGATATATTTAATATTATAAAAGAGAAAAACTGCCAACCAAGAATTTTATACTTGGTAAAATCATCCTTAAAAATTTAGGGGGGGATTAAAATATTTTCCAACAAACTATCACAGAGAATTTGTGCTAATAGATGGACTCTGAAAGAAACACTAAAGGGATCACTATGTGTAGAAAGGAAAAGAGAGGAGAAAGAGGTCTCAAGAAGCCAAAAGACAAAATGGTAGAAGAAATTATTGTCTTTACAGTAATGACATTAAATAATAGATTAACCTCCCCAATTAAAAGACATAGATTGGCAGAATGGATTAAAAACAGGACACACCTATATGCTTTCTATAGGAGATTCACTTTAGACCCAAGGACAAAAACAGATTGAAAAGGAAAGTTTGGGAAAAGATATTTCATTAAAACAACAATCAAAAAAGAGCAAGAGTAGTTATAACCAACAAATTAGACCTGAAATGTAAGATAATTAAAAGAGACATAGAAGGGCACTATGTATTAATAAAAGGAACAATTCAACAAGAAGTCATAACAGACATAAATATTTATGCACTGAGTCACAGTGTTCCAAAATGCATAAGGCAAACACTGAAGGTAGAAATAGACACATTTAAACATAACAGTTGGAGACTTCAATACCCAACACTCATCAATGAATAGAATATTTAGACAGAGAATTGATAAGGAATGAGATTTTGAATAATATGACTAATGAACTAAATTGAACAGACATTAACAAAACAACACCACAACAGCAGAATACACACTTTTTCTCAAGTGCTCATGGATCGTCCTTCAGGAAAAACCGTATGCTGGGTCACAAAGCAATTTTCAATAAATTTAAAAAGATTGAAATTGAATGAAAGACTTTTTAAGATCATAATGGGATGAAGATGGAAATCAATAACAGGCAAAGGGCCAGAAAATCCACAAATACATGGGGACTAAAAAACACACTCTTAAACAACCAATGGGTCAAGGAAGAAATTACCAAAAAATCAGTAAATATCTCAAGGCAAAATGAAAATACAACATATCAAAATTTATGAGATGCAACAAAGAAAATGCTGAGATGGAAATTTATTGCTTTAAATGCCTATGTTAAAAAAGAGAAAAAAGTAAAATCAAGGAGTTAACAGTTCACTGGGAATGACTAGAGAAAGAACAGCAGACTAACCTCAAAGCAAACTAAAGGAAAAGAAATAAGGAAGATTAGAGAAGAAATAAATGAAATTGAGAATATGAAAATAATTGAGAATATCAACAAAACCAGAAATTGGTTCTCTGAGAAAGTCAATAAAACTGATGAACCCCTAGCTAGGTTGACAAAAAAAGAGAAGATGCAAATAAATAAAATCAGAAATGAAAGAGGACACATAAATGAACCCACAGAAATAAAGTTGGTATTGAGAGGATATTATAGAACAACTATATGATAATAAACTAGACAAGGTAGATGAAATGTACAATTTCCTAGAAAGGCATGTACATCCAACACTGACTCAAGGAGAAGTAGATGACTTTAGCAAACCAATTATAAGAAGTGAAATTGAGTCAGTGATAATGAAGCTCCCCAAAAAGAAAAGCCCATGACAAGATGGTCACACATGTGAATTCCACCAAGCAGGCAAGAAAGAATTAGCACCAATCCTGCTCAAAGTCTTAAAAAACATTGAGGAGGAGGAACAGCTAGCTAACTTGTAGGAGCAAGGGTTAATGGAAGACCTGCAGAATTTATTGGGAGTAGCTGGCTTCAGAGTGGTGTGGGCAGTAAACTGTGGAGACTGTTATCTGCTTAATTGAAGGACAGTCTGAGAGGGAGAGAATGTTTGTTTTTTCTTAAAACCCAAGGTCTTTTTGGCTATCTCTTATATGTAGGGAGTGAAATACTGAAAAATAACCACTTTACTTTTTCATGAAATGCATGCATGCTTTTTGTCACATAAACCCTGCAGTATATAAGCAGGAACTAGTTAAGAATAAAGTTGTCTGTTGTATTTATTGCTAAGATTCAGACCTCCTGATCCCATCTGTCTTTCTCATCATTCCTTAATATCCTTCGTGCTCCATCTCATAGGAAGCAACACTAACTCGTTCTATAAAAGAACAGCAAACAAATACCAAAGCCAGAAGTATATACTGCAAGAAAAAAATTACTGACAAATCCCTTATGAATCTAGATGCAAAATATTCAACAAAATACTTGTCTATCAAATTCAACAGCACATTAAAATAATTATACACCATGACCAAGTGGAGTTTATTCCAGTTATACAAGGCAGGTTCAATATAAGAAAATCAAATAATGCAGTACACTATATCAACAGATCAAAGCAGATAAACCACATGATAATCTCAATTGATGCATAAAATACATTTAACAAAATTCAACATCCTTTCATGATGAAATCACTACAAAGGATAGGAATAGAAAGAAAATTCCTCAACATTATAAAGGGACTAAAGAATAACCCACAGCTAACATCATCCTCAATAGGGAAAGACTGAAATCTTTCCCTCTAAGATAAGGAACAAAACAAGGATTCCCACTGTCACCACTGTTATTCAATGTTGTGCTAGAAGTTCTAGCCAGAGAAGTTAGACAAGGAAAAGAAATAAAAGGCATCCAAATTGGAAAGGAAGAAGTAAAATTCACAGTGTTTGCAGATGGCATTAAAAAAAAAAAAACTCACAGCAAAACTACTTGAGCTAATAAATGAGTACAGCAAAGTGCAGGGTACAAGATCAATACACAAAAATGTGTTGTCTCTGTAGACTAGTGGTGAGCAATCTGAAGAGGAAATCAAAATAAAATTTCCATTTACAATAGACCCCAAAAGAATAAAATATTTAGGAATAAATTTTAATAAGGATACAAAAAATCTATGCACAGAAAACTACAGGGAACAGCTCAAAGAAATCATGGGAGACCTAAATAAATGGAAGGGCATTCCACATTCATGGGTCATAAGACTAGCTGTAATTTAGATGTTAATTCTACCCAAATTGATTTATACCTTCAATGCAATACCAATTAAAATCCCAACAACTGGGGGTGCAAGGGTAGTTCAGTGATTAGAATTCTCACCTACCATGTGGAGACTCAGCTTCAATTCCCATCTATGCACTTTGCAAAGTACAATGAAGCAAGCAAACTAAACAAACAAAACATTTAACAAATTGTGTTACAATAACAGGACACTCACATGGAAAAATAATGAAATGTGACCCCACCATACAGCATACTATATGTATGTATTTATATATATATATATATGTTTCTAATAACTTATTCTACAGAAATAGAAAAGCCAATAGCCAAATTTATTTGGGAGGACATGGTGTCTCAAATAACTAAAAATATCTTCAGAAAGAAAAATGAAGTGGAAGGTCTCACACTATCTGAACTTAAAGCATATTATGAAGCTACAGTGGTCAAAACAGCATGTTACTGACATAAAGATAGATATACTGAACAATTCAGTGTTCAGAAACACACCCTCTGATCTATGCACAATTAATCTTTGATAAGGTACTCAAGCCAATTCACCTGGGAGAGAGCAGCCCCTTCAATAAATTGTTCGCAGAACTAGATATTCACATGCAAAAGAATGAAGGAAGATCCATATCTCACATCCTATACAAAAATTAACTCAAAATGGATCAAATACCTAAACATTAGTTGTAAGACCATAAAAAGTCTGTTAGAAGAAAATGTAGGGAAATACATTTAAAAATCTTGTAACAGGAGGTGGTTTCATAGGCTTCACACCCAAAGCACGAGCATTGAAAAAATGAAATAAACAAATGAGATCTCCTCAAAATGAAATACTTTTGTGCAACAAAGAGCTATCAGGAAAGTAAAAAAAATCAGTCTATGCATTGGGAGACAATATTTGGAAATATCATATAGAATAAGGGTTTGGTATTCAGAATATATAAAGAGATCCTTAAACTCAACAACAGAAAGACAAACAATCCAATTAAGGATAGGGCAAAAACATGAATAGGCACGTTTCAGAAGAAGAAATACAAATAGCTAAATGGCACCAATAAGCTATCATCTTTTGCCCACTAGAAGGACAATTATGAAAAAAAAAAACAAACAGAAAATGAGAAGTTCTGTAGAGGATGTGGGAAAAGAGACACATTTATCCACTGTTGGTAGAAATGTAAAATGGTGCCAGAACTCTGGAAGTCAATTTGGTGGTTCCTCAGGAAGCTAAGTACAGAATTGCCATAAAATCCAGTGATCCTATTACTAGGTATTTATTCAGAGGAACTGAAAGCATGGACACAAATGAACATGTATACATTGATGTGTATAGCAGTATTATTTACAATTGCCAAGAGATGGAAACAGCTCAAATGTCCATCAATGAATGAGTAGCTAGCAACCTGTGCACTATACATTTAATGGAATATTACACAACTGTAAGGCAGAATAAAGTCCTTAAGCATGTAGCAATGTGAATGAACCTTGGGGACATTATGCTGAGTTAAATTAGCCAGAAACAAAAGGAAAAACTCTGTATAGTCTCATTAGTATGAGCTAATTTAATGAATAGACTTTGAGAGTTGACATTAAGAACAGAGTTTAACAGGATTTAGAAATAAGGTAGAGATTAGGCATTTGGTGCTGAAGGATGATAGATTGTGCTACAGGGCTGATTGTAAAAATTCAGAAATAGATAGCACAGTACTACCTGTTTGTAGCATAATAATATGAGTAAATTGAACAAAGTTCAATGTGAGTAAAATTGAGGGAGATGGCCTGGGGGCATGCATGAAAGCAGAAAGAAAGATGGAGGATAAAGATTGAGATGTTATAACTTAGGAATGCCTAAGGTGTACAATGGTGGTGATTAAATGTACAAATAAAAAAACCTTTTAGCATGAGGGAGAACAAATGAATATCAACATTGCAAGGTTTTGGAAATGGATGTTATACAGGAAAAAGTACAATCAATGTAAGTTACAGGCTATAGTAAACCATTTTGTAATATGCTTCCACTGAATGTAACAAAGGTATTATACCAAAACTAAATGTCAACACTAGAGGAGGAGGCATGTGGGAAGGGATGGATTCTTTGCGGAAGAAAATGAAGTCTTCATATAAGATGTGGTGGTGAAGCTATGTCTATTTATTTAGGTTGGATTGTATGATGTGAAAATAAAACTGTTTAAAAATGAGCAGAGCAGGCCGGCCATGGTGGCTCAGCAGGTAGAGTTCTCGCCTGCCATGCTGGAGACCCAGGTTCAACTCCCAGTACCTGTCCATGCAAAATAAATAAATAAATAAATAAATAATAAAGATGAACAGGGGAAAAAAAGTTCTAGGGGAAATGTAGAGAAAGAGTTCCTACTTAGGAACTATTTAAGAAGTTGAAAAAGGGATCAGACTTTGACTAGAGATATGAATGAAGCTGATCTGGATAGGACTGGGGTAGATCAGAATACAGGGTAAAGGATTATAGAATCCGTATTTTAAAACTTCAACTTCTGTGTGAGACCAAAGGGAAACATGTTTATTTGGTGCAAAATTTATATTTTGGGTAGCACATTACCTAATTTAAACCATATAGTTAGTTTAGTTGAGCACCATAAGTACATAGAATCTTGAATAGGATGTGAGATCTTGTTGATTTATTCAGGTTAATGTGATGTCCTGATATATCTTATAGTAATTTCGGCAGTGAACAATGAAGTATTTGCAATGTCCCCTTGGGAGACTGGGGAGAAAGGAGGAAATACTCAACTTCCCTGTTTATAGAATTCCTGACATTCTCAGGAGCAGCAGGGACAATAAATACAATAGGCTACACCCTCTTCTTTGTGGTTTGCCTTTATTAAACTTATTCCTGCAAAGTATAGGCTAAGCATATTTATAATTATGCCTAAGAGTAACCCCTAGAGAAGCTCTGGGAAGATGACAGAATAGGATAGATTGAGTTCAGCCCTACCTCAAGGAAAAGCAGATACTGTGCAAATTTAAGGGACACCCAAATCAATAGGGCAAGTCCTTGATATTGAGGCTTACTCTTACGAAGCTTACATAGGTTGTGGAGAAGCTTAGCTAACTTATGTCCTAAATGCCTAAATTATAAAAACAACACAGAGCAAAAATTGAGGACTTAACTGCTCACCGGGAGAACTTGAGATAGAACAGCAAACTAACCCCAAAACAAATAGAAGAAGAGAAATAACAAGATTAAAGCAGAGTTAAATGAATGGGGGAATGAAAGAACAATATAAAAAAACAATAAAACCAAAAATTGATTCTTTGAGAAAATCAATAAAATTGATGGGCCACTAACAAGACTGGCACACATAAAAAGAGGATGAACTCAAAAAAGAAAAAGAAAGAAACAGGATGCAAATAAACAAAATCAGAAATGCAAAGGGTTGCATTACCACAGACCCTGAAGAAATAAAAAAAAAAATCATAAGAGGATACTATGAACAACTATATGCCAACAAACTAGACAACTTAGATGAAATGGGCAAATTCCTGGAAATACATAAACAGGCTACAGTGCTCAGGAAGAAATAGAAGATCTCAACAAGCCAATCACAAGTAAAGAGATTCAATAGATCATCAAAAATCTTCCTACAAAGAAAAGCCCAGGGCCAGATGACTTCACAGGGGAATTTTATCGAACACTCCAAAAAGAACTAAGATCAACCCTACTCTCACTTTTCCAAAAACTGAGGAAGAGAGAACTCTACCTAACTTATTTTATGAAGCTAATAACATTCTAATACCAAAAGCAGATAAAGATGCTATGAGAAAGGAAAACTGCAGGCCAATCTTCCTAATGAATATAGATACAAAAATTCTTAGCAAAATATTAGCAAATCAAATCCAACAACATATTAAAAGAATTATACACCATGACCAAGTGGGGTTTATACCAGGAATGCAAGAGTGATTCAACACAAGAAAATCAACTAATGTACTACAGCACATTAACAAATTGAAAGGGAAAAAAATCAAACGATCATCTCAATTGATGCTGAAAAAACATTTGACAAAATTCAACATCATTTTCTAATAAAAATACTTCAAAAGATAGGAATTAAAGGTAGCATCCCCAATATGGTAGAGGGAATATATGGAAAATCAATAGTCAGCATTGTATTCAATGGAGAGAGATGGAAAGCTTTCCCCCTAAGAGCAAGAATGAGACAAGGATGCCCACTGTCACCATTATTATCCAAGATTGTGCTTGAAGTTTTTGCTACAACAATCAGACAGGGTAAAAAATTAAAAGGCATCCAGATTGGAAATCAAGACGTAAAACTTTCATTATTTTCAGTTGGCATCATACTATACTTTGAAAATCCTGAGAAATCTACAGTAGTTACTTGAGACTATTTTTCAGCAAATTCAGCAAGGTGGTGGGATATAAACTAATGTACAAAAATCAGTATCATTTCAATGCACAAGTAATCACCCAACTGTGGAGGCAATTAAGGAAAAATTCCATTCAAAACAGCAACTAAAAGAATCCAGTATTTAAGAATGAACTTAACTAAGGCACAAAGAATTTGTACACAGAAAACAGCATGACATTGCTCAAAGAAATCAAAGAAGATCTAAATAGTTGGAAAGACATTCCCTGCTCCAGATAGGAAGGCTAAATACAGTTAAGATGTCAATTCTACCTAAACTGATCTACAGATTTAATGCAGTACCAACCAAAATTTCAACAACGTACTTTGAAGACTTGGAAAAACTAATTACGACATTCACCTGGAAGAGAAAAGGACCTCAAATAGTTAAAACATTCTAAAAAACATGAAGTGGAAGGATTAACACTCTCTGGCTTTAAAAACTATTATAAATACACAGTGGTCAAAATAGCCTGGTACTGGCACAAAGGTAGAAGTATTGACGAATGGAATTGAATTGAGAGTACAGAAATAGACCACCAAATCTATGGTCAACTGATTTTTGACAAAGTCCCCAAGTCCACTGAACTGGGACAAAATAGTCTTTTCAACAAATAGGCATGGGAGAATTGGATATCAATAACCAAAAGAATGAAAGCTAACACTTTCTTCATACTCTATACTAAAATGAACTCTAAGTGGATCAAAAAACAACAATAAGAATACCACCATAAAACATCTAGAAGAAAATGTACAGAAACATCTTCAAGACCTAGCATTAGGAGGTAACTTCCTAAACTTTACACACAAAAGCGCAAGGAACAAAAGAAAAAAATAGATAAATGGGGACTCAAATTCAAATGCTTTTGTACTTCAACAGACTTTGTCAAAAAATTGAAGAGGCAGCCAATTCAATGGGAGAAAATATTTGGAAATCACATATTGAACAAATGCTTGATATCCTGGATATGTAAAGAAATCACACAACTCAACAGCAAAAGAACAAACAACCCAATTTCTGAAGAGCAAATACAGATGACTCAAAAGCATATGAAGAGATGTTCATTTTCATTGGCTATAAGGGAAAAGCAGATCAAGACTACAATGAGATACCATCTCACACCTATAAGAATGGTTTCTATTAAACAAACAGGAAACTATAAATACTGGAGAGGTTGTGGAGAAATTGGGACATTTATGCACTGCTGATGGGAATTTATAATGGTGCAGTGACTGTGGGAGACCATTTGGTGGTTCCCTAGGAAACTAAATATCGAGTTGTCTTATTACCTAGCAATAGAACTACTTGATATATACCCAGAAGACATGAAAGTAATGACATAAGCAGACATTTGCACACCTATTGTCATAGTAGCATTATTCACAATTGCCAAAAGATGGAAACAAACCAAATGCCCATCAACTGATGAATGGATCAACAAAATGTGGTATATACATATGATGAAATATTATGCAGCAGTACGATGAAATGAGGTCCTGAAGCACATGACAAGATGAAAGAGACTTGAGGACATAATTATGAATGAAATTAGCCAGACACCAAAGAATAAATACTGTATGATTCCACTTTTATGACCATGATAAAGGTAAAATCAGAGGCTTATAATACAGAATATAGGGAACTTAGAGATACATAGAAGCTAGAGATCAGTGAACAATTAGCTAATGATATTGAACTCCAATGAAATGGAATAGATAGAGTGAAGGCAGTTGTCTAGTGGGTCTATAAGTAATATTACCATATTGAAGATGAACGAGATTGAAACGGGTTATATAGACCTATATGTTCCACTGATTAACACTAGAAGTATAAATTAGTTCTTGCAGGCACTATTTCAATGGCATGATTCATGTACAAAGAGTTTTTAGGTCCAGGGTACAGGGGGGAAAATGACATTGCATGCTATGGGTTATGTTTAAAAGGAAAACGTCAGTACTATCACAGCAACAGCAGAGGTAAATAATAGGGTAAGGGACAATAATTAAGAGAAGAAGAGAAGGTTTAAATTTCCTATTTGGGAAGGGTGTGATAACTGTTATCTTTCTTTTAGGAACAATGAAATTATTTAAAATTGACAGTGTTGATGTACCATGGGCTTTGGGCATTATACATGATGCTTGATGAATGCAGGTGGCTGAAGAGAGCACTGACTGAGAAATAGAGTGGTGAATGATGGTGTATACATATGATCAAATGTTGTGCTGCTATAAAAAGGAATGAAGGTATGAGGCAGGCAACGATGTGAATGAATGTGCAGGACACTTGGTGAGGCAAATAAGCTAGGAATGAAAGAACAATTATGGTATGGTCTCCTTTAGAAAATGCTTATAAGGAAACAGCACTCTTATACCAGACACATTTAGCCTTGAGTAGTAATTATATGTATATGTATATATATATATATATATATATATATATATATATATATATATATAGTATTGACAAACTCCAAGAAAAAATATAGAACTATTAAACTTTACCATCAGGGAATCCCCTGATACTGTGCAAATTTGAGGGACACCCAAATCAATAGGGCAAGTCCTTGATATTGAGGCTTACTCATATGAAGCTTACACAGGTTGTGGAGAAGCTTAGCTAACTTAGGTATGCCTAACAGTTAATTCTGGAGGACCTCTTTTGTTGCTCAGATGTGGCCTCACTCTCTCTAAGCCCAATTCTGCAAGTGAAATTATTGTCCCTACAAGTGACATGACATCCAGGTGTGAAAGTCTCCCTGGCAGCATGGGTGATGACTCCCAGGGATAAGTCTAGCTCTAGCACATGGGATCAATATTTCCATCCTGACCAAAAGAGGGAAAGACATTTAACAGAAAAGTTATCAGTGGCTGAGAGAGTTCAAATAGAGTCTAGAGGCTATGTAGGAGTTAAAAGGTTGTTGTTTAACCTAAAGCTTGCAGACACAAGTCTAAGAGGAAATGCAGACTTGAGCTCTCAGGATCTGGAACTTTAATAGAAGCTGAGATATGCAGATAAAGCACAATGAGGTGTGGAAGAGATTTGCTTAAGGGAAATTAACATCCTGGCATTAGAAGTATTTACTTCCTCGAACTTATTTTTGCATTGTTTAGCTTTTGCATGCAAACAACCTTTATCACCTTTCTTGCTAGTATATAATTTTGTACTTGGTTAAAAATAAATTTGTCTGAAGACTGATGTCTCCAGATCCCCTGATCCCTTTCTCTCTCTCTTGTTTTACTTTAACATTCCTTAGTGTCATAGCTGTGGCCATTGAGGCTACTCTGGAGGTCAATCCTATGCAAGCTTCAGTTAGAGATTGCTACCTATCATAGCTTGACAAACCCCAACAAAAACCATTCCAGGCAATTGTAAAAAACATCTAGAGTGTTGCATAAGATTCTACAAAGGTTCTATACACTAGGGTAACTTTCTAGAAACCTACAACCTCCAGATGAGCCCCTGGACCAGGTAAGTCCTGAAACCAAAGGGCTCAACCTCTCTAGAACATCAGATTGTTCCATCTCCCTACCCCATATTAGTAACAGCTCCTTCCAACATGAAAAAGTTAGAGTAGCCATAGCCCAAGCACCCCTAAAGAGAGAGATAGAAAGATCAAAAGTCATGGTGGAGTTATACCATTGATGGTGAGGAAGATAGGATTCAACAAATGAATATGATTGCTGAATCATTAAATTGATATTTTGTTTAGTTTCCAGTGTCTCAGAGCAGCTAGAAGAAAAAACCTAAAATTGTGGAATTGTAACCCATACCAAACTGAAATATTTTCTACAGCTAAATTGTGGTGCTGTTTCATGTGAAACTTACTCCCACAAAGGATAGCCTAAGGCTACTTAAAATTAGGCCTAAGAGCCACCCCCAAGAGAACCTCTTCTGTTGCTCAGATGTGGCTTCTCTCTTTCTTTTGGCTGACACAGCAAGTAAACTCACTGCACTCCCCCTGTCTATGTGGGACATGACTCCCAGGGGTGTGAACCTTCCTGGCAATGTGGGACAGAAATCCTAGAATGAACTGGAACTCAGCATCAAGGGACTGAGAAAATCTTCTTGACCAAGAGGGGGATGAGTGAAATGAGACAAAATAAAGTGTCAGTGGCTGAGAGATTCTAAACAGAGTCAAGAGGTTATCCTGGAGATTATTCTTGTGCATTAAATAGATACCACCTTGCTAGTCAAGATGTAATGGAGAGGTTGGAGGGAACTGCCTGAAAATGTGGAGCTGTGCTCCAGTGGCCATGTTTCTTGAAGGTAATTGTATGATGATATGGCTGTCACGGTTGTGACTGTGTCGTGAGAGCCTTGTGTCTGATGCTCCTTTTGTCTACCTTATCGATGGACAAGTAAAACATATGGATTAAAAATAAATAAAGAATAGGGGGAACAAATATTAAAATAAATTTAGTAGATTGAAATGTTGGTGATTGGTGAAGGAGAGGGGTAAAGGGTATGGTATGTATGAATTTTTTTCTGTCTTCTTTTTGCTGCTTTTTCTGAATTGATGCAGATGTTCTAAGAAATGATCATGATGATGAACATGCAGCTATGTGATGATAGTGTGAGTTATTGATTATATAACAAGAACAGAATGGCCATATGATAAGAATGCTTGTGTTTGTATGTGGTTATTTATCATAAATAAAAAATAAATAAATTTAAAGAAAAGGAAAAGGAGAGGTAAGGTGTCTGGTATGTATGAATTTTTTTCTGTTGTCTTTTTATTTGTTTTTCTAAATTGATGCAAATGTTCTAAGAAGTGATCATGATGATGAATATGCAACTATGTGATGATATTGTGATTACTGATTATATATGTATAATGGAATATCATATGCTGAGAATGTTTGTGTTTCTTTGTTGCCATTTTTTTTAAAAATTAAAAAATTAAATTTTTTTTAAATTGTAGTTCTTTGCCTTGAAATTCCTTGCTTTTTCTTGATATATGTTATTTTGCACAAAAAGAAAAAAGGTCAATTGTGATGAAAATATATTTATTCCTTCTAGCCTCCTATATACTGGAGCAGGTAGAAGGAAAAATCTGAGAGGATCATTTGTTAGCACATGACAAACTCTGGGATCTGTCCTGTAATGACTTGTTGAAGAGTGCTTTGAAAACTATTACTTTTTTCTTTCTTTGCTTTGTATACATGTTATTTTATACAATAAAAAAAAACTTTTAAAAAATCACCCCTAGAGAACCTCTTTTGTTGCTCAGATTTGGCCTCTCAAAGCCAAATCAGCAGGTGAACTCACTGCCCTCTCTCTTATGTGGGATATGACTACCAGGTTGTAAAACTCTGTGACAATGTAGGACAGAATTCCCAGGACTAGCTGGGGCCTGGCACCCCTGGGATTGAGAAAGCCTTCTTGACCAAAAGGGGGAAGAGAAATGAGACAAAATAAAGTTTCAGTGGATGAGAGATTTCAAAGAGAGTCAAAGTTTATCTGGAGTTTATTCTTATGCATAAGACACACCTTTTTAGTTTATGGTGTATTGGAATGGCTGGGGGAAATTAACAGGAATTGTTGAGTTGTGTTCCAGTATTCTTCATTCCTGAAGATTACTATATAAAGATATAGCTTTTAAAATGTGGCCTCTGTCTGATACTACTCTTATCCAGGATGTCAACAAATGAGTAAAAAAAATGGATAAAAAATAAATAAATAATAGGGAGTATAAAGGGTAAAGTAAATTGGTCAGATTAAAATACTAGTGGTCTATAGGAGAAGCCAAGATGGCATCTTAGCATGGTGTGGAATTTAGTTCATGCTCCAGAACACCTACTAAATAACCAGGAACAGTACAGAACAGCTTCTGGGGCCACATCAGTGACCAGACACACAGCATATCCCAGTCTAGACCAGCTGGACAGGCTGTGAGTCCCACCAGAACTGTGAGTTCCCCAAGCCATGGTGGCTGGCACCCCTACCCCACAGGCTACTTCCCAAAGGGGAAAGGAAAGGGACTTTACCAGCAGAAGGGGCTGAGCACAACTAAGCTTCGAGTGTGGAATTAACTCACAAATTCTGGCTACTAAAATTAGGCCCCCAACTCAGGTGAACCTAGTCAAAGCAGAGGTCACTGAGTTTTGCCCCAGTGCTAAGGGGGCAGGGCTCACAGAAAAAGACAAAAAAAAAGAAACAGAGGTTTTTGTGACTGTGTTTCTATGGAGGTATGGTTGCCTTTGGATACAGCAGCAGGGCTTCTTGGACTGCAACTGACCCAGGCATAGGCAGAAACAAGCTTCTCTGAGAGCTTGTCTGGAGCTGGTGCCTTCCCCAGGGGAGGGGTGAGGCTCAACTCAGGTGGAATCCCTCTCTCAAGGAATTCAGATCCCAGGGTTTGATAATTTGAAACCATTAAAACCAGCCTACAACCTCTCCTCTATCTCCACCATGACCTGAGCAGGGAGAGTCTGCCAAAGTTAAAGGTATCACTTATGCTGGTGGGACCTGCAGGCAGACAAGCACCACATACTGGGCAGGATAAGAAAAACAGAGTCCACAGACTTCACAGGAAAGTCTTTCAACCTGCTGGATTTCACCCTCAGGTAAAAGTGACACAGGCAACTCTTTCCTCCTGACAGGAGGCCAGTTTGGTCTGGAAAAATCCAGCTGGCAACAATAATACCTAAGTAGACTGTCATAAGCGGGGGGGGGGGGGGGGGGGGGGGGGAGGGGGGGAGCAGGGAAGGCACCATACAGGCAGGGCAAGAAATAAGAAAACAAAAACTGAAAAATTCTCTTTTGTTAAACCAAACCTAAGCTAGTGGTCCAGAAAAGCTGAACTGATTGTCAAAAAACAGATAAACAACAAAGTAATCCAGCAAGAAAAACCTAGGTGAAAATAATCTTCATAATAAACTAATTAAAGTAATTAAATGCCTAGACGCCAGCAAAAAATAACAAATCACACCAGGAAAATTGAAGATATGGCCCAGTCAAAGGAACAAACCAACAATACAAATGAGATACAGAAGCTGAAACAATTAATTCAGAATGTACAAACAGACATGGAAAATCTCATCAAAAATCAAATCAATGAATTGAGGGAGGATATAAAGAAGGCAAAGAATGAACAAAAGAAGAAGTTGAAAGTCTGAAAAAACAAATCATAGAACTTATGGGAATGAAAGGCACAGTAGAAGAGATGAAAAAAAACAATGGAAACCAACAACATTTGATTTCAAGAGGCAGAAGATAGGATTAATGAGCTGGAGGACAGAACATCTGAAATTTGACAAGCAAAAGAAAATGTAGGGAAGAAAATGGAAAAATATGAGCAGGGACTCAGGGAATTGAATGACAATATGAAGTGCATTAATATATGTGTTGTGGGTGTCCCAGAAGGAGAAGAGAAGGGAAAAAGAGGAGAAAAACTAATGGAGGAAATTATCACTGAAAATTTCCCAACTCTTATGAAAGACTTAAAATTACAGATTCAAGAAGTGCAGCATACCCCAAAGAGAATAGATCCAAATAGATGTACTCCAAGACACTTACTAATCAGAATGTCAGAGGTCAAAGAGCAAAAGAGAATCTTGAAAGCAGCAAGATAAAAGCAATCCATCACATACAGGGAAGCCCAATAAGACCATGAGTAGATTTCTCAGCAGAAACCATGGAGGCAAGAAGACAGTGGAATGATATATTTAATTTACTATAAGAGAAAAACTGCCAAACAAGAATTCTATATCCAGCAAAATTGTCCTTCAAAAATTGAGTGAGAAATTAAAACATTTTCAGAAATAAAATCACTGAGAGAATTTGTGACCAAGAGACTGGCTCTGCAAGAAATACTAAAAGGAGCACTAGAGGCAGATATGAAAAGACATAGGAGAGAGGTGTGGAGAAGGAAGAGGTGTAGAAAGGAAAACTATTAGTAAGGTTAAAAAGAAGAAAAATTAGAAATGACATATAAAATCCGAAAGGCAAAATGGTAGAAGAAAGTACTACCCAATGCAGTAATAACACTAAATATTCATGGGTTAAATTCACCAATCAAAAGACATAGACTGGCAGAATGGATTAAAAAACAGGACCCATCTATATGTTGTCTACAGGAAACACATCTTAGACCCAAGGATAAACATAGGTTGAAAGTGAAAGCTTGGGAAAAGATTGTTATTCATGCAAATAACAATCAGAAAAGAGCAGGAGTAGCTATGCTAATATCCAACAAGATAGACTTCAATATAAAACAGTTAAAAAAGACAAAGAAGAACACTATGTATTAATAAAAGGAACAATTCAACAAGAAGACATAGCAATCATAAATATTTATGCACTGATCCAGAATGCTCCAAAATACATGAGGCAAACACTGAAAAGATAAATAGACACATCTGCCATAATAGTTGGAGACTTCAATGCCACACTCTCATCAATGGACAGAACATTGAGAGAGAGGATCAATAAAGAAACAGAGAATTTGAATATTATAGTAAATGAGCTAGACTTAACAGACATTTATAGAACATTATACCCCATAACAGCAGGATACACCTTTCCTCAAGTGCTCATGAATCATTCTCAAGGATAGACCAGATGCTGAGTCACAAAGCAAGTCTCAATAAATTGAAAAAGATTGAAATCATACAAAACACTTACTCAGATCATAAAGGAATGAAGCTGGAAATCAATAATAGGCAGAGTACCAGAAAATTCACAAATACGTGGAGGTTCAACAACACACTTTTAAACAACAAGTGGGTCAAGAAAGAAATTGTAAGAGAAATCAGTAAATATCTTGAGGCAAATAAAAATGAGAACACAACATATCAAAACTTATGGGATACAGAAAAGGCAGTGCTAAGAGGGAAATTTATTGCCCTAAAAGCCTATATCAAAAAAGAAGAAAGGGGGAAAATCGAGGAATTAACTGTCCACTTGGAAGAAGTAGAGAAAGTACAGCAAACTAACCCCAAAGCAAGCAAAAGGAAAGAAATAATGAAGATTAGAGCAGAAATAAATGAAATTGAGAATATGAAAACAATTGAGAAAATCAACAAAACCAGAAGCTGGTTCTATGAGAAACTCAATAAGATTGATGGACCCTTAGCAAGACTGACAAAAAGAAGAGAGAGGTTGCAAATAAATAAGATCAGAAATGGAAGAGGAGACATAACCACTGACCCCACAGAAATAAAGGAGGTAATGGCAGGATACTATGAACAACTTTATACTAATAAACATGACAATGTAGATGAAATGGACAACTTTCTAGAAAGGCATGCACAACCAACTTTGATTTGAGAAGAAATAGACGACCTCAACAAGCTAATCACAAGTAAAGAAATTAAATCAGTCATTAAGAAGCTTCCCCAAAAGAAAAGCCCAGGACCAGATGGCTTCACATATGAATTCTATCAAATATTCCCAAAAGAATTAGTACCAATCCTGCTCAAACTCTTCAAAAAAATTGAAGAAGAGGGAAAGTTACCGAACTTAGTCTACAAAGCCAACATCACCCTCATACCAAAGCCAGACAAAGATATTTTAAAAAAATGAAAACTGGAGACCAATTTCTCTAATGAATATAGATGCAGAATTCCTTGACAAAATTCTGACAAATCGAATCCAGCAACACATTAAAAGAATTATACATCATGACCAAGTATTTTTTTCTCTTTTCTTTTTATTTCTTTTTCTGAATATATGCAAATGTTCCAATAATGATCATGATGATGAATATGCAACTGTGTGATGATATTGTGAATTACTGTTTATATATGTAGAACGGAATGATCAAAGGTTATGAAATTTGCATTTGTTTGGTGTTTTTTGGTATTTAAAAAATTATTTAAATAAAAAAATACTAGTGGTCAATGAGAGGGAGGATAAGTGTTATGTGATGTATAATTTTTTCTTTTGATTTCTTTTTCTGGAGTGATGCAAATGCTCCAAAAATGATCATTGTGATGAATACACAAGTATGTGATGAAATTGTGAGCCACTGATTGTACACCATGTATGGACTCTGTGTGTGAGCAGATTTGTCAATAAAAGTATATTTTTTAAATGTGGCTTTTGCATATTACATAACGGTTTCAAACCAATATGCCATATTCTCTTGAAACTCCATATCAGGTATATACTTAGGAAAACTGAAAGTAGGGACATGATTAGACATATGCACACTAGTGTTTATGGTGATAGTGTTCATGACCTGCAATGTATCAAGGAGGTCTAAGGTTATATCAACTGATGAACTGATGGGTGAACTGTGTTGTATACATACAAATGAATTTTGAATGGCTGCAAGAAGGAATGAAGCTGTGAGGCATACAACTATGCAAATGAATATTGAGGACATTATGTTGAGTGAAATAGGCCAATAGCAAAGAGACAAATAAAGTCCTCACTAATATGGTGTGCTGGTTTGAAGCTGTTGGGTAGCCCAGAAAAGCCAAGTTCTTTAATTCTCATTCAAAATATCTGGGTGAGACTGTTTTTTATTGTTTCTTTGGATATATGACCCACCGAATTGTGGAGTGTAGCTTTTGATTAGATGGTTTCCAAGGAGATATGTCTCACCCATTCAAGGTGGGAATGAAAGCTTATTATTTTGAACAGGTTAGTGTAGTACTCTGTAACATCCCAGAGTAATTTTGACAGAACGTAAAAAAAAGTATTTTCGAAGTCCCCTTGCAGGATGGGGGAAATATTAAAATTCCCCATCTGGGAAATTCCTGATAATTTCTCAAGCATTAGAGACTACCAATTTAATAAGACAAGTCCTCAATCTTGGTGCTTGCATTTCAGAAACTTATTCCTGCAAAGTAGAAGCTAAGCCTCCTTATAATTATGCCTAAGGGTCACCACCAGAGAACCTCTTTCATTGCTCAGATTTGCATTCTCTCTCTAAGACCACTCCACAAATAAACTCACTACTCTCCCTGCCTCCACATAAGACTTGACTCTCAAAGAGTGTATATCTCTCCTGCAACATGGGACATGACTCCCAGGTAGGAGCCTCTTCCTGGCATCATGGAATTGAGAAAGACATTTTCACCAACAGAGGGAAAAATGAAATAAAGTAAAGTTTCAGTAACTCTGAGATTTCAAATAGAGTTGAGAGGTTATTCTTATGAATTATACAGATACTCCTTTCTAGGTTATAATGTATTCAAATATCTAGAAGGAAATACTTAAAAATGATGAAAATTAATCCCCCAATAATGATACCCAATCTCTAATCCCACAGCTGTAATTCATTCCAGCATTCCTCTTCTGTTTGTTTCAAATTCCTTTTCCTGTTTCAGAGCATCCTAACTCTTATTATCAAAATATATTCATTTGTTTTGGGCAAATCTAGTATACCCAAGTAATAACATTAGTAAATATAGAGTGATTTCAAAACTGCCAACATATATACTTATGGGAATCAAATTTACCACGTGAAATAGTGTTTGTGATCTTTTATCCATTAGCCTCAGAGTATGCAGTCAAAATACTGTTTTTCCAAACCCTGATTAACACATATGTATATACTTTTTTTCTAAGCCAGAACATTACTTGTCTGGAGGTATAGTGACCTACACATCATTCCAGTGGCATCAGATGTTCTTGCCTACATATATATGTTTGTGGCATCTTTTGATATCATTTTCCCCTACTTACTGTGGCATTGGAAAGAGCCCTGGGGATCCCAGGCATCTTGATATTTCCTTTTAGCCTCATTTATTGATCCAGTAGCCCTGTTTCTCAGGAATAATGAGGATTAATTACCACAGCTTTTTATGTCTATTATAACTAGGCTATTAAGTATGTAGTAAGACAAATCATTACCTTATGGATAAAAGTTGTTATTCACTTCTTTTACTCAAAATGATTAGTTTTTCACCATTAATTAATGGAAGACATTGTAACAATGGATAAAACAAATAGAAATAAACAAATGTATTGCTGACAGATGTATTGTGAGAAAGAAAAGCAAATGTGTATCTCAAACATGAGTACAGATTCTGTTGAGTAAAAATAGATGCCCCCATCATAAGGAATGGTGTGAACAATTAATAAAGTTGAAGATAGTTAACTGGTTGCTCTCTAAAGTACTAAGAGGTGTATCAAAATTTAACATTGTTCTCTGTTATTGGCAGATCTGATATTGAAGGATTTGCATAGCCAGAAATCCCTAGAAAATACATTCATAGAGTTAACCCTTGTCACCATGGCCACATTTTTATACCTTTCAAATATTGAAAGTTAGGTGTATTTTTTCTTTGTTAGAGTAGCTGTGAGTTTACAGAACAATCATGCCCAAAATACAGGATTCCCATATACATATATACAACAACTTGCATTTCTGTGGGATATTTATTACTAATGTTGGTAGAATATTTTTATAATTGCACCATTAATTAAAGTGTGGGTTTAATTTAGGGTTCACTGTTTGTGTAATATAGTGCCATGGATTTATTTAAAATGTGTATTATTTTAGCATATATATAATCTAATATTTCCCCCTTCTAATAATATTCAAATATATATATATATATACATATATATATATATATAATTTCAGTTCGATCAATTGAGTTTGCAATATTGTTACACCATCAATGCTACCTATGACCAAAGCATTTCTGTCATTCCAAATAGGAACTCCACATTTTAAGCCATAAGTTCCCATTCCCTATCCCCATCCTACCCCCTTATAATGTATATTCTAGATCCTGACTCAATGAGTTAACTTGTTCAAATTGTTTCACATCACTGAGATCATACAATACATGTCCTTTTGTGTATGGCTTATTTCACTCAAGATGATGTCTTCAAGGTATCTTCTTGAAGACATCCATGCTGTCACATATATCAGGAATTCATTCCTTTTTATGCCTGTGTAATATTCCAATATGCATATATAACACATTTTATCATCCATTCATAGGTTGATGGACATATGAGGTACTATCATCTTTCAGCAATTGTGAATAATGCTGCTATGAACATCAATGTGCAAAAATCTGTTTGACTCCCTACTTTCAATTCTTTAACAAATATACTGAGAAATAGGAATGCCATGTCATATTGTGCTTCTATACTAAGCTTTTTGAGAAACAGCCAAACTCTATTCCAAAGTGGCTGCACCATTTTGCATTGCCACCAGCAATGAATGAATATTCCTAATTCTCAAAATCCTCTACAATATATATTAATTTCTGTTTTTTTTTTCTCTTAGTAGCAGCCATTCAAGTGGGTATGTATCCCATTATAGTTTTGATTGGCATTTCTGTGATGGCTAATGATGTTGAGGATCATTCCATGTGCTTTCTGGCCATTTCTTTATCTTCTTTGATGAGATGTCTGGTCAAGTCTTTTGCACATTTTTAATTTATTTTGTTGCTGTGTTAAATTGAAGAATTTCTCTATATATACAAGAATATAATCCTTTATTGGACATGTGGTTTCCAAACATTTTCTTTCTTTCATGATAAAGTTTTGTGGGGAATATAAGTGTTTAATTTTGATGTAGTCCTACTTCTCTATGTTTTCTTTTGTTGTTTGTGCTTTGGATATAAAGTGTAAGGAATCATTGCCTAAAACATGGCCCCAAATATTCTTCTTTATGTTTTCTTCTAGGAGCTTGATCATTCTAGAATGTATATTTAGGTCTATGATCCATATTGAATTGGTGATTTTTTTATATGGTATGAAGTAGCAGTCCTCCTTGTGTTGTTTTATTTGTTATTGTTTTCAAATGAAGAGCAATTTTTCCCAGCAACATTTGTGGAAGAAATTATTCCTTCTCAACTGAGCAGTCTTTGCACCTTGATCATAAATCATTTAGCCATCATGTGAGTCATGGCTTCTGAGCCATTAATTCTATTTCATTGGTCTATTTGTCTGTTTCTGTGCCATTTTCAGGCTATGTTGATTACTGTGGCTTTATAATAAGTTTTAAGATTGGGAAATGTGAGTTATCCAGCTTCATTCTTCATTTTCAAGATTGCTTTAACTATTTGGGGCCTTTTATCCTTCCACACACTTTTTTTTTGTATGCTCTGGGATGGGGGCCACATTTCATTCTTTTTCTGTGTGAAGACCCCATTATCCAAGCACCAATTGTTGAGCTTTTTCTTTTTTGAATGTGTAGGCTGGGAATCAAACCTGGGTTCCCCACAAGTAAGGTGAGAATTCTATCACTGATACCCATGCATCCACTTCCATAAATTTGATGATTAGCTTTTCCATTCATGCAAAGGAGGTTGTTGGAATTGCATTGAATCCATAAATTCTTTGAGTAATATTGACATCTTAACCATATTTAATCTTACAATTAATATTAATGACTGTGGAACTTCCTTTCCTTTATTTAGGTCTTCTGTAATGTCTTTTAACAATGTTTTGTAGTTTTTTGTTTACAAGTCCTTTAGATTCTTGGGCAAATTTATTGCTGGGTGTTTGATTCTTTTAGTTGCTATTGTAGAGGGAGTTTTTTTTCTTGATTTCCTGTTTAGAATATTCATTTCTAGTGTATAGAAACACCAGCAATTTGTCCATATTGATTTTGTACCCCATATTTTGCTGAATTTGTTTATAAGCTCTATTAGCTTTGCTGTAGATTTTATAGGGCTTTCTGTATAGACAATAATATCATCTGTAAATAGAAGCTTTCCTTCTTCCTTTCCAATTTGGATGACTTTTATTTCTTTTTCTTGCCTAATTTCTCTGGCAAGAACTTCCAATGCAATGTGGAATAACAGTGGTGACAGTGGGCATCATTGTTTTCTTCCTGATTGTTGCAGGAAAGTGTTGACTCTTTCAAACTAAGTACTATATTATCTGTGGATTTTCATATATGCCCTTTTTCATGAAGAAGTTTCCTTCTATTCCTTGTGTTCTAAATGTTTTTATAAAGAAAAGCTATTGTATTTTGCCAAATATCTTTTCAGCATCAATTGAAATGATCATGTGTTTTTTTTCCTTCATTCTGTTAGCGTGGTGTATTACATTAATTGATTTTCTTATGTTGAACCAAAGTTGCATATCAAGAATAGATCCCATGAGTGGGCCACAGTGGCTCAGCAGGCAGAGTTCTCACCTGCCATGCCAGAGACCCAGGTTCAATTCCTGGTGCCTGCCCATGTAAAAAAAAAAAAAAAAGAAAAGATCCCACTTGATCATGTTGCATAATTATTTTAATATGTTGTTGCATATGTTGTTAATATTTTGTTGACAATATTTGCATCTATATTCATAAGATATATTGTTTTGTAGTTTTCTCTTCTTGAAGTATCTTTATCTGGCTTTGGTATAAGTGTGATATTGGCATTGTAGAATGATTTAAGAAGAATTCTTTCTTCTTAAATTGTTTGGAAGAGTCTGAGAAGAACTAGAGTTATGTTTTCTGGACTGTTTGATAGAATTCCACTGTGAAGTTATTTGGTCCTAGGCTTTTTCTTGTTGGAAGGTTCTTGAATACTGATTTAGTCTCTTTTCTGGTAATTCGTTTGGTGAGATATTATATTTCTTCTCAAGTCAATATGGGTAGTTTGTATATTTTTAAGGATTTTTACATTTTGTCTGTGTTTTATCTAATTTACTGATACAGTTCTTCATAGTATCTACTTATAGTCCTTTTTATTTCAGCAGAGTTGGTAGCGATGTATCTCTTTTCATTATATTCCCTCTTTTTTGTAGTCTAGCTAATGTTTTCTCACTCTTATTCATCTTTTCAAAGAACCAACTTTTTATTTTGTTTATCCTATTTTTTAAATCATTTAAATGTGATTCAGTGTTTGATATTTCTTTCCTTCTGCTCACTTTGGATTTAGTTTGCCCTTCTGCTTCTAGTTCTTCTAGTTTCAATGTTAGGTCTCTGATTTGAAGTCTTTATTCTTTTTCTGTTTAAGCATTTATAGCTATAAATTTCATTCTTGGCACTGTCTTCACTGTATCCCATAATTTTTGTATATTTCATTTTCATTTCCATTCACCTAAGTATATTTCCTAATTATGCTTCTGGTTTCCTCTTTAACTTGATGGTTAGTAACTGTATGTTGTCTAATGTCCGTGTATTAGTGTATTTTCCATTTCTAATTGCTATTGATTTCTAGCTCAATGCAGTTGTGGTAGGAGAATGCACATTATGTTATTTCAATATTTTTTAATTTATTGATACTGGGGTTTTGACCCAATATATAGTTTACATTGGAGAATGATGCATGTGCACTCAAGAAGAATGTGTATTCTATTTTTCTTTTGTGCAGTATTTTATATATGTGTGTTATGTCTTCTTGGCTGAGGATATTTTTCAAATCCAGTATTTCCTTATTAATCTTTTGACTAGATATTCTTTCTGTCAAGAATGTATACTAAAAAAAAATGTATGCTGAAGTCTCCTACTATTAATGTAGAAACATTAATTTCTCTCTTCAAATCTGTTGGTATTTTCTCCATGCCTTTTTGAGCTCTGTTGTTAGGTGTGTGATATATATATATATATATATATATATACACACATACATATATATATATATGTAAATATATATTACATTTTTCTATTGAATTGTGCTTTTTATCAGTATGTAATGACCATCTTCGTACCTCATACTTGTTTTCATTAAAGTCTAGTTTTCTGATATTAGTATAGTCACCCCAGCTCTCCTTTGTTTATTAATTGCATGGCATATATTTTTCCCATTGTCCTTTAACCTTCAACCTACTTATATGTTTGACTTTAAGGTGAGTCTCTTGCAGACAGAATGTAGTTGGAACATGCTTTTTTATCCATTCTCCCAATCTCTGCCTCTTTAATGGAGATTTTAATCCATTTACATTTAAAGTCACTACTGATGTTATAGTAATTTCTTCTGCCATATTGCTATTTAACCTTAGTAAATCTTAAATCTTTTTTCTTCCTCACTTTCATTAAGTCTACTTTTATATATATCTTTTGCTCTGGATAGCTTTCATCTGTTTTCCTTGTAGTTACTATGGGGTTAAATTAAGCAGCATAATTACATAACAATTATATTTGGTTTGATAACAATTTAAATTAAATAGCATGCACAAAAACATTTCCTATTGCCACTCTGGGCTCCAACCTTTTTTGTACTTGTTATCACTTATATCTTTGTACATTGAATGTCAAAAAACTTAGATTCATCGTTACATTTCATTCATTTGCATTTTAACTTCTGAAAGAAGAAGTGTAGTTACATACCAAGCAATATAATATGATAACACTGGCACTTAAAATAGTTACTTTGTCATGAGTCTTTATTTCTTTATACTACTTTGAATCACTGTCTAGTGTCCTACTTCTCAGTCTGAAGAACTCCCTTTAGCACTGCTTCAAGGACCAGTCTACTGGTGATGAACTCCCTCATCTTTTCTTGATCTGACAATGTTTAGTGTCTCCCTCATTATTTTCTTAATGCAATTTTATTGAGATATATTCACACACCATACAATCCATCCAAAGTTTACAATCAATGGCTCACAGTATCATCATTTTTGGAAGAGAGTTCTGCTGGATACAAAACTCTTGGTTGTCAGTTGTTTTCCTTCAGCAATGTTAGTATTTTAACCCATTGCCTTCTTTCCTCCCTGGTTTCACTTGAGAAATCAGCCCTCAATCTTATTGGGACTCTCTTGTATGTAACACATTTCTTTTCTCTAGTAGCTTTAAAAAATCTGTCTTTTTCTTTTGTAGTTGATAGTGTAAAAAATATATGATGGAGTGTATTTTATTTTATATTTATCCTACTTGGTGTTCTATGAATTTCTTGGATTACAAATTCACATCTTTTGCTAAATTTTTGAAATTCTCTGTCCTTATTTCTTTGAATATTCCTTTTGCCCCTTTCTCTCTTTCTTCCTTGGGACTCCCGTAATACATACACTGGTGCACTTGATTGCATCCCATAGCTGTGTTTGGCTATTTTGCTTTTAATATTTCTTTTTCTTTCTGCTCCTCAGCCTGAATCACTTCAAGTGTCTTGTCTTCAAGTTCACTGATTCGTCTGCCAGCTGCACTCTTTAACTTTCTTGGGCATTTTTCATTCCTGTTATTGTGGTTTTCAACTAAAATAGTTTTACATGGTCCCTTTATAATTTTCTATATCTTTCCTTAGATTCTCACATGGTTCATTATTTGTTTTCCGATACCTTTAGTTCTTTCTCTGTACCTTCCTTCATCTCTATGATCATTTTTGTGATTATACTTTTAAAATTTTTGTGCAGTATGTCCACATTCCTGTCTCCATTGGTGTTTTATGTATTTTTCTCCTGTTCTGTGGATGGACCAGTATTTTCTGTTCCTTTTTACTGTACTCATTTGTTGCACAGGGTACATTTTAATATTTAAAAATGCCAACTCTGGGACTGATTTGTTGGCTTATTCATTGCTTGGTCTTGTAATCCATCACTGACAACATGGAGATTTTCTTGAGCTTCAACACACCTATCAAGAAAGTTTGCCCAAGGTGAATGCAGTGTGTGAAGTTTACCCTCTCTTTCTGGGCTTTTGTCTTTATCTAAACATTTGATTGTTAGTGGTTCTGGAGTTCTCCTGTTTACCAGAGTTTGTTTGCCACTCAGTTTACCAGAGGACAAACCACCTCTCCTGGGTATTTGAAGTTAGCAGGCTATTGTTCTAGACTGTTCACCCCTATATTTTCTTGTACTCTTTTCATTGTCTCACACTGCTTTTGTCTAAAGGGCAAATTCTTGGAATATGGTTACTATGAAGAGGATTTTCTAATTATCTCTGCCCTAGCCAAAACAGGGACAAGGAATCCCAAATGGGGTGCAGAGCAGGTCCAAAGTGTCCTTTGATAGGTCAGAAAGGGTGCTGTTTTTGTTTGCAAGCTGCCAGAATGTAATATACCAGAACTGGAATGGCTTTTAAAAGGTGAATTTAATAAGTTACAAGTTTACAGCTCTAAGCCTATGAAAATGTACAAACTAAGGCATCCATATACTTCAATTCAAGAAAGGCCAATGCAAATGGGACACCTCTGTCAGCTGGAAAAGCACACTGGTCCCTTGCCAGTCCCTTACTCCTGGGCTCCATTGCCTTTAGCCTATGTTCCTATGGGGGTTTCTCACTTTGCTTCTCCAGGGCTGGCTTTCATCCTTTGACTTTCTTTGATTTTCTGCAGGTTCTGGGTGCTTAATAACTCATGGCAATGTTTGTTGGGCTTCAAGCATCCCAAACATCTGTGCCTCTGTTCTCCAAGTGCCAGCAGCTGTGTCAGTTCTGCTCTGAAGTTTTTGTCAGTTCTCTCTGTTAGCTCTAAAATTTCTGTCATTTCTGACTCCCCCAAAATGTTTACTCTTCTAAAAGGTTCCAATAAACTAATCAAAAGACCCACTGAAATGGGTGGAGTCACATATCCATCTAATTAAAAGGTCACACCCACAATTGAGCATGCCACATCTCCATGGAGACAATCCAATCAAAACTTTCTACCTACAATACTGAGTCAAGATTAAAAGAAACTGCTGCCTCCACAAGATTGAATCAGGATTAAAGCGTGGTTTTTCTGGGGGTACATAATACTTTCAAGCCAGCACAGAGGCTAAAATTTTCTCTGACAGCTCCTCAAGTCTGGCTTTTCTTGCCTGCCCTGCAAATGCAACCCTTTAGTCAAGTATCCCCAACGGCCCTGAGGAAGCTCTGCATCTTTAGCTCTTCAATGCCTCTGTCCCAGTTTGGACTGATTTGAAACAATAACTGCCCTTGGAGCTAAGGCTCAGCAATTCAAATTTGCTAATTAAAAGCTATAATAAGAGATTAGCCATGCCCACCCTTGTTCTTGAAAAAGAGGATTGTTATGGCCCTTTCTGGCACCAGTAGCTAGCCAAGGTTGGACCCCACAGCATCCTGCCATGAGAAGGGTGGGGGATGTACACCAATGGCCTCTGTGGAGAGAAAATTTCATTCTGTTATTTAAGCTTTATAACATATTAGGAACCTAGCAGCCACTCACTATTTAAATTTACTCAACCTTGCTTCCATTAGCTATTTGATTTTCTATGAGCTCTGCCTTGATAAGGTGTAATTTGGACTACTAGTGCGTCATTGTCTAATAGAATGCATGATCACTTCAGTCCAAACCAGGTTATTTGTTCCCAAATTCTTATTACTTTGAGAAGATGTTACCTATTTACTCTTTTAATATTAAGTATAGTTGTAAAGAACAGAATCTATCTAGTTAACAGAAAATTAGTTTATATACAATATAATATAATATTGTACAGTTTATATATGATAATGAAAGCAAAACAGTTTTGTTATTTCAGAATACTAACGTTCATGGTGTCAATAATCAGACTAATGAAAAATGAATAATAATTTTTGTGATGAGCTAACAAGTTATTGACCATGTAGACTATGAATATGAATATGGATGAGTTTCATAGTGTGGATAATATAGGGCTCGATCCAAAGTTTATAGTCTTGACCACAAGAGACTAAGAAGAACAAAAAACACAGAAGGTATAACACAATTATAATGCAAGTATATATTACATCTGAGATTAGAAATCTATTTGAGAGATTTTGAGTTTCTTGGACTGAGGTGTTTTTCTTTTTTTTGTCTGAGTCATTTAAGATTAATTGCAAATGAGTACATGCCTACTGAATATTTTCCTGGATATATCATTACAGAAAGAAATAAGCTATTTTGGATATGCTCATTCAGTATATTTGTGAGAGAATAAATGATCTAAATAATATTTAGTTCTGAAACTGCAATATTCCCTTGCATATTTTTATTTTGCAAAGTCTCACCCAGGGTGGTGCTACCATAGCTTATTTGCTGGAATATAGCCCAGATTTGAATCACTGTTGTGATATTTATTGGGGTCAAGTAAATTGTTTATTTTCTATGTACCTCTATGCCACATTATTTAAAAGAAGGAAACATATCCTCTTTAAGGTCTCTTAAAATCTCATAGACATAGGTAAAACACTTAATATAGTTTATAACACATAAAGTGAGAATTGTTTTAATAGTGTTATTTTGCTTTGCATAATAATTTGAATCAATAAAATCAGCTACTCTATGGAAAGCATAAATAAGTTAAAGTTATTTGATGATTTCTATACATTTACCCATGTTTTACCATATACTTGGTCCTTTATTGTAATCTTGATTCTCTTTGTCAACCCATTTATTTATTACCTTATTACTTGCATTGGGAGTCCTTCCAGGATTACTTAAAATGTTGTGTACAACACCATAGCTCATACTGACATAATACTTGGAATATATTTTATAGAAAAATAATTCTATGTATAAATGTCTATCTTTTGTCTGTTTTCTGTAATCCCATAGGATAGAAGTGGCGTATTCTATTAGCCCTAATGGCTAGAACATATCTGTTGACATTTTAAAGACATTTTTAAAAATCAATCAAAGAATTTTCATAAGCATGAAAAAGGTTAGGAAGAATTTACATCTGGAAGTTTCCTATTTTACTTATAGGAAACTGTTATTACCCATATATGGATATTGAGTTAAGAAAACCACTGTCTGTACAATCATTTATTGTGTTATTTACAAGAAAATTACATAATATTCAATATGTACTAATTGTTAGTGTTTTCTTCTGTTTGTTTTATGGATGGGTTTAATTTGTGTAATATACCCCAGTGTTTCCTAAATTGAAATGAGGAGCACTTTCATCAGGCATCTCCTAGAAATCTGCAGTGTGGCCTTTGATATAATGTCTTTCAAATAGAACTGGGAGAATAATAGCCATGGTTTAGTACACAGGTTAAACTGAGGAAAGATAAATTCATGGCCCATAGTATAGTGTGGGGCCAAGTCAGAGCCCTACTGTAAAGGGTGCTGTCTGGAGACCACCAAAACCCTGTTGCCCATTCATATTTTTTACTCAAGAAATAATGTGGTCCTCCATAACACCCAAGATGATAACAAGGAAAGGCAATAAAAGTGAAAACTCCAAGGCAACCAAGGTTTATCATATGTTTGCAAATTTAGGATTAGAATGAACCCACATTTAGAACTTATTGTGAGTTTGACCATAATCCTATTAAAAGAAAAGGCAGGAACTTAAGATTCTATTTTGGTCAATAATAGCATTCCCTGTCCTTTGGTTTGTTGTTGTCGTTTTTTTAAAATTCAAATTGGTACATTTATAAAATTAATTTTTAATTTTGCATTTGTCCTCTGACCTCTATAATTTAAAATAATTTTGTGAAAAATCATTCTTTTTCATCATGATATCACCAGTATAAGTCATAAGATACTTAATTTTGGCTAAATTATTTAAATATCTATTTAAATGTCTTTAATATTGCAATATTAACTTGAACATCTATTCATAAATTATTATAATAAAAGTTAGAGCATTGTAATTCTATGAACCAGGTATTTTAGGTCAGAGAGAAGTAAATTTAAATAGGAATGAAAATTGCCATCTCTATGATTTTGAAATACTCTTAAGTTTTATTATACTGCGTTTCTTTACCTATATGTTAGGAATAGTAATATTCATTTTCAAGGGATATTGTAAAAATATTGTGTATGAGTTGCCTGATTCAGAATAGATCATGTACACTATTATCAGTAGATGGTCTTTTGTTACCTGACCTTCAAAAACTCTGAAGTCATTTCTAGATGCCCAGATTAAAACTCAGTTCTCCAGACAATGAACTTTCACCAGGTCATGGAAGATACTTGCATTTTATTGTCTTTATTTCACATGGTCTGTTCTAAATCTACTGTGATTTTTCAAAGTATTTGATCAACCTACTGAAAAACACCTCTGACCAAAGCCATTAAGATTGTTAGTTATCTAGGAAAGCTGAAAGTGTTAAATATCCAATACATAGAAAACAACTACAGGCTTGGAACACAGTTATGCTGAAAAAAAGGCTACTTCATTTTCTCTTCCTTCTTTTCCTTTTCTTCCTCCTTCTCATTATTATCATTATTCCTATACATAATTTTGAAAATCTGAACACGTGACTTCTTAATCCTTAAAAACATTTTTGTAGATATTTACATTTTATCCTACCATTTTGTCATTGTGATTATTTGCTTTCACAGAAATGCTAAGTGGAATGAGCATTTCCTAATAGCATTTATTTCTATTACCCAGTAAAAATGAAAAGTTTAAAAATCCGTATCTATCTTGACATTCATTCTATCACAATAAATGCCAAGTCTCTTACAAAGCAAACTACATCTATTCAAGCCCATAATCATTAACCCAGATTTGTTTACTTCATTCAAATTCATCTGAATAAAATATTTGAACTAGTAAAATATTCAGAAGCAATATTCAGCATAATCAAATTTATTGAATGCAATTGTGGGAGGAATTTTAAAATGGAAATGGAAAAAGGAATAAAACATAATTGAAGTGAAGCAAACAGAGTTAGGAAGATATACATAATAGAAGGCATTAACAAAACTTTTTTCATTTAATACTACTGATACTTTCATTTAGCAGAGGAAAACACAACCTTTTGGAAAGTGTCCTTAAAGGCTTGCTTCACTTGTTGGTTCCTCAGAATATATATGAATGGGTTCATCATCAGAGCCACAGAAGTATTGAGAATGGTTACTCCTTTGATCAAGGATGCCCTTTCTGTGGCTGAAGGGTTGGCATACATGAATATGCAGTTTCCATAAGAGATGGAAATGACAATCATGTGAGAGGAACACGTGGAAAATGCCTTTTTCCTCTGACTGGCAGAAGGGAGTTTCAAGATTGTTCTAATATGAACATGTAGGAGAGAATTATTAATGCCAAAGTAAAAAGTAGAATCACTATTGTGGAATAAAAACTGATCACTTCCAGGAGCCACATGTCTGAACAGGATAATTGCAAGAGAGGGAAATAGTCACAAGCAAAGTGATCAATGACATTGGAACCATAGTATTCTAACTGGAGGAAAAAAATAACTGGTGGGAAAATATTTAGAAATCCTGCCAGCCAAGCACAAAATACAAGCAGCATGCAGACTCTCTTGCTCATGATGGTTGTGTAATGCAGGGGTTTGCAGATGACCACATAGTGGTCATAGAACATGTCAGTTAGAAGGCAGAATTCAGTTATACCCATGAAGATGAAGAAAAACAACTGAGCTGTGCAATTATTGTATGAAATAGTTTTGTCTCTGGTGACAATCGTGCTGAGGAATCGAGGGATACAGACCGTTGTAAATGATATTTCTAATACAGAGAAGTTCCTGAGGAAGAAATACATAGGGACCTGCAGATGGGGATCCACCAAGGTGAGCGTAATGATGGTTACATTTCCAGTGATGCTTAATATATACATGATCATTAAAAAGATGAAAATCACAACCTGAAGCTCAGGGTCATCTGATAGCCCTAGAAGAATGAATTCCCTGGGTGTTGTGTGGTTTTTCATTACTCATATATGTATTTTATATGCATGTATATTTTTTTCTTTGAAAACAAGACAATGAAATTGTTTAAATACCCATGAGGATTAATTCATGAAATCAAGCAATACATGTTCTTTTTCAGCAATCCACACTACTGTCTCCCTTACCTGTTGTTAAAGCAAAAAATAAATAAGTATCAATGTCTCTTCCTTGAAAGTATCCTAACATATGCCATGAATAAAAAAGTCTGTTACTAACATTTAAACAAAAGCCAGTTCTTCTCATACTTATTTAAAAATTAGGCATCTAATTATTCTTAAAATATTGTGTTCTTTTTATAAAACATATGAAAACGTGCCGATTAATATTTTTCCCTTTCCTCAATATTATAAAGGAGAGCTTGGATTCTAGAAAATCTAAATACTGTGTTTGAAAGTCCTTCAGATATTATTTAGTTCTAATTTCACATTTTATATTGGGGAAACTATGACCAGGTAGTTTAGGAAACTTACACAAAGTTAAACAAATTGTCAGGTAGCAATGATATCACTTTAGAACACATATTTTTATCTGTGAGAATGTTACTTTGACATCCTTTCCTATTACATAAGGGTTAAATTGATACTCTCACGCACACAGACACACACACATGCACACACATGTGGAGAGAGTATATTTTTCTCCTTTTCTGATAAAAGATGAAAAGGACAAAAAAGAGAAATTTCCTAAACTAAAGCAAATCGTTGTATAGAAAAAGTTTAAGTTATACAATGGAGCAGTAGTTTTTAAAAGTATTATTATGATAAATAAACAAACAGATGGTCAAAATAACATTTCTGTGGCCTCAGTGATATGAAATCATTTATATAAGCAAATTCATAAAGAAGCTTGAATACAAGTTACTGAGGGTGGGGAAAGGGTAGGAATGAGGGTTAATGTTTTTATTCTGCAGTTTCTATTCGAGTTGATCATAAGGTTTGGGTAAATCACTGGTGCTGATGGTAGCACAAAATTGTGAATGTAATTATACCCTGAGTTATGTATGTGAATGTGGCTATAAGAGGAATATAACTTGTATATATTTTGCCAGAACAAATTTTGTAAAATGTTCACAAGCAGTGAACCCTAAATGATGGACTACAATTAATAGCACAATTATAAAGATGTCCTTTCATGAAATATTACAAATACCAAATTAATATAATATGTTGGTGATAGGGTTGGATATGGGAACTGTATTTTACACATGATTTTTCTGTAAACCTACAACTTCTCTTATAAAAAATAACATTTACTGTTAAATGAATAATTTTTCATATAGGGTTTGTCTTTTTTATAATCCTATTTCCATTAGAGCATAATATTTAAATTTGGAAAAATAAAAATTAAGAATGCAATACTTATTGCTGTGCTCCTGCTTTGGGACACCTTAATAGTGATCTCAGCAATAAACTTTTAGTTTTCAATATCCAAAGGGCTGTAAGTTCACAGCAATAGTGCAAATAATATTTCATCATGTTTGAAAGAAATTAAATGACATAGGCATATTGAAGAATAACACATTTACTTACTTCCTTGTTCTTCTTGATGATTTAATCAGAATTTCTACTGACTGCCTAAATGCTCATATAATTCCAGAGCTGGTTAGATGAGTTAATAATTTATTTATTTCCACATTGTATTCTCAAAACAAATATGATGACTTAACTTTGTATTAGTTCTCAAAGCTTATAGTTTGCCTTGCTTCCATACTCATCATATTTGACCACCCTATTCTGCATTCCTGATATAATAAAATTGTTTGAATATTTTAATATGACACATCTCATTCCTGGTTTTCCTTTTACACCTAAGCTCCATGTGCTAACACAATACCTTTTGCCCTTTTTTCACATAATATACAAAAAGTTGATTAAAATATTTTCTTTGCATTCATTCAGGCATTTTAAATAAGTATTATAATCATCTGATTATATGTTACTGAATTAAAACTAATATATTCCTTAGCCTTAGGATGGAGCCTGCAAATTATGCTTTGAAAAATATGAAATGAAGACTGTTCCTTTCTGTGTATCTCAAACAAATGGAACTGGACTTACTTTATTTGTATCTCACTTTTTGACTCAGGGGAATTCAGTAAGTAAACAAAGACTATCAAGAAGAGACATCATTAAAAGACACAGATGAATCATTGACAGTGATCTTTTTTATTAGTATTTTTAAGAAAGTATGATTATTGAGGACAATGAGACAAATGTTTAAATCATGCGATACTGGATAGTATTTGTATGTAGTATGATGTGACATTTGATTTTACAATAACTGTATTAAGGTGTCCACATTTATTTTTTTTTAATTCAGCACCTATCCTTTGTATGCATGCATTTCAAATGCATGTGTGCATTTGGTGCCAGAAGTGTGGATTATTGATAGGACTGAATGTTGAGAATTTTTGAAAGTAGGGCTAAAGAAACAAAATAGGAGGAATGAGCAAACCTCTGAGTTTATCTTAGCAGCACAAAACACTAGGGTTAAATGAGTTTTTAATTTATATAAGATTAAAATAGACACTGAAAGTTTTATTCAACATGTTTAAGTAGTAATGGTAAAACTGATTTTCTGCATGTGAAAATTATATTCCTTATCTTTCTTTTAGTAGTCTAAATAGTGATTGTTTGGGTATTTTATTTCCTTACTTGTCTAACAACAATATGTATAGTAATATTTTAAAATATTTTGTTGCTTACTAGATATTGAGTAAACACAACTAATAGTATCTCATTTGTGCCAAAGAAAATATGAATTAAGAATATTATATCAAAAGGATATTGAGGCAGAAAGAAGTTAAAGTATCTTGTCTCCAGCATATGTGTATTTGTAAGCAATGTAGTCTTACTGAATTTTAATTAGAGACAAGAAGGGTGAGTTTACATCACTTGAAATGTCCACATTCATCATGCTTCTTTTCCACAAAATCTTTAATCAGACTCTGAGCTGTCTCTCTTCCTCAATCATTCTCTCACCGTGGTAATTTTTGCTTTTCTTTTTTGATCCCTGCTTCATATCACATCTCTAGCTTTGCTTCAGGCTTCCCCATATTTCATATTTAGTTTATACTAATTCATCTCTAACACAAACCTATGTACAAGCTAGTAAGAAATAATTTAAAATAATTTATTTTTTAAAAGTAATTTATTCAAGGCATTCTGAGAATGGTGAGTGCCTATGCCTTAATCCGATGAAATATAGTTCAGCTATATTTCAATTACAACTAGTATTTGGAATAATTCAAAATCTAAAAGTAAAATTTATTAAGTGGAAATGGTTTATTTTAAGACTTCCTTGTGGAATCCTCATTTGACATCATGCTACTAACAATGTTCAGTGTTTGTTCCTAATTGATTCTAGTGATATTTTGTCACCCTACATTGATAATCCCACAGAAAGGTGTTAATTAGCCCTCTAATTACTGAGTCTGTCCATGTAATTGCAATGTTATTTTTATTATTATGCAAATTGAATTGGATATCTCAGAAGTGGAGCTTATTGGCAAGAGTAATTAGGCCCTATAGTACCCAGGTGTGAGCAAAGTAGTTTAAAAATTTAAGAAATGAAGAAGGGTTTGCATCTTTGGAAAGCCTTACCCCTATATGGAGTGAACTGATATGTAGTGTGTCCTGGGAATGTAGACTCAGGTACATGCTGATATGCAATTGCTCAGAACCTTTCAGCAAATGACCACTTTATTACATACATGGTCTAAAGGCCCTAAAATCAAGGGAAGAGATACCATCATGGCAGGTCTCCCAGGGAAGCTAGCTGCTTATCAGAGTCATTGGATGGCAGTTCCACACACCCCATTTTCTGTGGAAAAAAGGGTCAATTCTGTACTGCTCAGAGGATGGGGATTTTCAGAACTCCAATAGGAGGGGGCCCTGCCAGGGAGAGTTCCCACCCTGAGATGCAGCTGGGGCTTCTCAGTTCCCAGTTTTGGGTTTAAGGTATTGTCAGGCCATTTCTTTAGACCTAATGTTTACCCCTGACTGTGGAATGGAATCATAATTGAAACATCTGCATATAATAGAAAAAGGGGGTAGGGTGTGTAGGTGAGGCCTGGGTCATGGCCTCTAAGTGTGACCCTTACAAAGCTCAAAATGAAAATCTTAATAATAAGAGTTATTACTGATATTATTGACTTCATTAAAACTCTATACATACCAAATAAAAACAATGGTCAAACAGCATAATTTAAGAAAAATTAACCCTCCCCCAATTCAATGTTTAAATTAGAGTGATCACCAAAGTTTTTTCTTAAAGAAAGAATTCTCAATTTTCTATATAGTTATTTTTTGCTGTTGTTAGCTACTTTATTTATATTCAGTTATGATTGCCACTTCATTAAGCAATATAAATGAATAGGTTTATGTTCTGTTATGCAAAAAATTTCCACATACATGAGAAAGTTATAAAACTTAGCCACTTATTGTTGGAAGGAATATGTCACAAAAGCATTTATTTAAATATATCACTGAAGAGTGCACGGGTGGTTCAGTGGTAAAATGCTCCCCTTCCATGCAGAAGACCCGGGTTCAATTCCCGGACCATGCACCACCACCACCACCCCAAAAAATTAGCCACAGAAAATGCCATATCAATGAATTGGTATTGTGTATGTGGTAATTATGAAATTATAAAATATCGGGATCTATTTGATAGTTTTACTAATTTATAAAACAATATAGATAATTGTTTTATAAATTGATAAATTTATGGCTCAAATTTTTAAATGGTAATGAGAAATGTTCTTTTGATTTCTCAATCAAATATAATTACATTTTTATTTTAATTGTATTGTTTTCACATAGTTACTAAATGGAATAAAATGTGCAAAAGACCTACGTGAAATACCCTGTAAAGAGTGTCATATATGTTTATGGTCTTTTCATAGTCCATTGCAAATAATGTTAAGTATGTTTTTTTGATCTCCTGAAAACCCAGAAATAGTATTTTCCTGAGGAAATCTTTATAAAAATTTTTCTTTCCCTTTTTTATATAAGAATTATAATGAAATAACTTGGAATTAAAAAAAATGTTTAGAAGGGGAAGACATCAGTCCTGTAGTTATGAAGTAGTAAGACTAGCCCAATAGACATGCATGATAGAAAGACTTGAATTTCAATTGAAAAAAATATAACTTTCTATCTTTGCTGTACCTCTGTCTCTATCTCTAGTTCAATGTTCAACATCCTTAGAGGCCCTTTGGCTATAAAAGTGTAAACAATGAAAAATAACACTGGGAATGTCATGTGAATGTAAATAGACTTTTGAGAAGACTTGTTTTTAAAAACTATTTAATCATTCTAATTTATGGCAATACCTTTATTTTGCATTTGCTTATATAAGATACAGTCTTCCTTGCCATGTCCATGAAGGCTCGCTTAACCTGTTGATTCCGTAGGGTGTAAATGAAGGGATTCAGCATGGGGGCCACAGAGGTGTTTAGCACAGCTACTCCCTTGCTTAGCGACACCCTTTCTTTTGCTGAGGGATTAATGTACATGAAGATGCAGCTGCCATAAGAGATGGAAATGACAATCATGTGGGAGGAACAAGTGGAAAAGGCCTTCATCCTCTGACTAGTAGAAGGAATCCTTAAAATTGTTCGGATGATGTACATGTAGGATAGGATTACTAATGACAAAGTGAACAGTAGAGTAAACACAGCACAGGCAAAACCCATTTTCTCTAGGAATTGCGTGTCTGAACAAGAAAGGTGTAACAAGGGGAAATAATCACAGGTAAAATGATCAATAAGATTAGAACCACAGTAATGAAGATGTATGAATAGCATGGACAATGGAAATATAGTTAAGAACGACGCCAGCCATGAAGAGAAGACAAGCAACGCGCAGACTCGACGATTCATGATGGTCACGTAATGCAGGGGCTGACAGACGGCAACGTAACGGTCATAAGACATGGCAGCCAGAAGGTAAAATTCAGTGACCCCCAAGAGAATGAAAAAAAAGAACTGAGCCATGCAATCATTAAAGGAAATGGTTTTATCTCCTGTAATAATGGCGCCCAGGAACTTGGGTATACTGACGGTTGTGAATGAAACTTCTATTAGGGAGAAATTCCTGAGGAAGAAATACATGGGCGTCTGGAGGTGGGAGTCGAGCAGCGTAAGGGTGATAATGGTCAGGTTCCCCGTGATGCTGAGCATGTAGGTGAGGAGCAGAAAGACAAAAATCATGACCTGGAGCTTTGGGTCACCTGACAATCCGAGGAGGATAAACTCTGTTACTTCTGTGTAGTTTCTCATTTTTGTTTTTATTCTTGTGAAATCTATCAGAGAAAACACAATGAGAATATCCTAAGAAAAGGGGATTTATTCAACCACACCCCCCAAATTTTCTTTAAAAGTAAACATATTGTGCCATAATCTTTCATTTTAGGAGAACTTTAAAATAACCTAAAAATAATAGTTTACCCTTTTTAAAGTAAGTATTTACCACATGGAGGCCATGTGTTTGACATAGAATATTTCTTCATAAAATTCTCATTTTCCCTATCAGAAATTCTGGCTAAAAAGTTTTTTTTTTTAATCTTCCCCAAATCATGTACCATTAAATGGATAGAGCAAGGATTTTACCCTTGGCCTGTCTGAATATTTCAAAGTATAGGAATAGATAGACTGCATGTGAAGTTTTAATAAGATTTGCCTGAAGGGTTCTCTTTTCATTGGAAATTCCTTGTTGTCATTTCTCCAATTACAACAACAGTGTTCTTTCCTAATTTGGGTAACATTTAGCATTATTTAGAGGTATACCATTCAGAAATCAAATGTGTCAACAAATTGGTCACTTAAATGGGGTCTCCACCAAAATCTGAAACTTATCAGAGAGCTAAATATTTAATTATGTGCTAAATTTCTAAGTTTTCAGCCTGACTGACAGCTACCATTTTCAATCTCTCACTCTTCATCTGAAGTCACAGAATCTGAATTTATTGCCATGGCTAAACTAAGATAGTAGAGCATGGAGAGTAGAGTAAAGATGGTACAGAAATTTAAGAGAATGGAGTTTCATGGCTGAAGAAACCAACTTTTATGAATATCTAAATAAAACATTATCTACCTAACAATATACGTAAAATAGATCATTATTCGCAGAATATTTTTCCTTCAAAATTTCTTCCATCTAAGCTGATTTTTAATTATTTTCTCTGTATTTTCAATCTACTTTTCATCATTATATTTTCTTTTTATCTACTTCAGCATTCACTTTTCATTAGAAACCCTATTTTCCTCAACATCTTCAAATCAATCATTAAGATAGCACTTGAAAGCCCTTTATTTTCTTTTCCTTTATAACAAAACTGATGATAATGCATTTTCAAGTGACACTACAACTTGCCTCCAGAAATTGAACCAGTCCATTATCATATCACACATCCTGTGCATATTAATTAAATAGTAAAGATTTTTCAATGTCAAAAGAAAAGTTTCTGTAATAAACTATATAATTTCAAGATAAAGATTTCCTGATTAGATAACGATTTCCTGATTCTATAGTGCATAATGCATTGTAATACTGTGAAGTCTCTCAAGTTGTTTTCTTGTCTTTTTAAAACTTAACTGCCTAAATTCTCTTTTCACTTACTTCATTGGTTAGCAACAAATTGCTTGATGCAAGGAAAATTCCAACTTAGACGAATGGCAGTCCTTGTATTGGGAAAGGATGACAGCATGAACATTTGCTTTTGGTATTCCTCAGGAACTGGAGAAAACAGACTTAAGGACACCATTAGGAGGAATGGACATTACAAGAGAGGGGAAGTATTTACATATTTTGTAAATACATTTATAGCAATTCAAGTATGTGATATATATGGAGATATGCACACACGCACACACACGATCACACAAGAATTGTTCTTAATTAACAATCCTCTATAATTAACACCTGTATATGACTCTTTGATCCTTAAACCATTTCTGAGATGGATTTAAGTAGAGTGGTGAAGAAAATCTCTCAGATTCTAAGAAATAATTATCAGACTTTCCTTCCTAGCTACTCAACCACATTTTTCCCTAGTCATGAATGACAGATGAAAATATGCTTCATATTTCTTCTATTGTTTTTCTTTCTATGAATATTTATCTACCGTGGATATCTTCCTGTTGAATCAGGCCAGTAGGTCATTGCAAGTGAAAATCAACTAATTCAATAAACAAATATTTGTCATTGTGTTAAGTGCAATTAATTTAAATGAACTTCAGGGCATATTAGGAAACTTCTGCTATTCTATAGTAAGTTTTAAGAATGGCCTTCCTGAGAAAAATAAAATTAACATTCCCCAAATTGTCCTATCTAAAGAAACATCTCAATTTAAAGGCCTACTAAGGACAGAGAGATTACTTTTCCTTGTTCTTTTGTAGAGTGAATTATGGACAGCATGTTGGAATCTGCTTTTTCTCTACAGAATGGTTGAATATGAATCCCAAAAGTCAGATCATTCAGCTGAATACAAACAATGACAGAAAACCAGCAATCCCCAAAGAACTTTTTCAAAATCTGTAAATCTTTCATAGTGAACTTCTATTATACCCTTATTTTCTCTGTTAATTATCTGTACTTGAAGATAATTTTTAATTTAGAAGAGAAAAATAATTTTTATGAAAAGTATGGCATCAGGATTTACTATTAATTTACAATTTATGGTAATGTTGGGAAAATCACGGGCTTCGAATTCAGAGAGAAATTGATTTACAATGCAACACAACCACATAATTGTCACTTTGGGCGATTACATAACTCTCTGAGCTTTAACATTTTTTTTTTTAAAAGAAATTCATAGAATTATTGTGAGGGATAACTTAAACAAAAGGAAAAGTAAGTTATAAAACATTTTATGTATTGTAGTATGTATTGATTTACTATAAATAAATGAATTCTTTCCATTATATTTTTATTCTAAAAACTAAAATCATTTCCCATATTTGATAGAGATAGGTTTAATATAAAATGCTAATTACTATTTTTAAGGGTACTTATTTAAGACAATGCTAAGGCTTTATATACTTTATCTCATTTACTCAACACAACATGCAATAGAGTCAAAGAAACATACAGAGAAAAGTTAAGTAACATAAACAAGATCAAACAGACAGTGAATGATAGAAGTTAAATTCTAACTTGTTTCTGCCTAAAATAAGGCCTGTACTAGTTATTAATCATAAGACTAAAATGTCAGTATTTCATGAAGAAGTCCAAACACAGAGAAAGTGATTTCCTGATGAATAGTATAGAAATATATTATTACAATAAAGAGGAAGTATAAGCATACTCATTTTCCACAATGCTTATATATGCAGAAATAATAACATTCCCAAATTAATCTATATAATCTGATGAAAAGCTGAGCTAAAAATTAATTAGTCCTAAGAGAAGGGAAGATTTCACTGGCTTCCACTTTCCACTCTTACCTCTGTTTGTCACACGAGGGCACTGGGTTGACTGGCTGAAATTACAAAATGATCACCTGTTTCAGTTTAGGTCAAGAAACAGTATTTCTAAAAAGCATTATCTTTCAAAACATTTGAAATTATTTTATTTCTATAGCTAATAATCCTTGATATATTTCCCATTGTAGTAATGGGAAACAAAAGTAGTGAAGAGAAGAAGAAACAAAAGTAGTTACTTCGAACCTTTCTGAACATGATTTCTATATGGAGTTTAACTTGCATAGGCCCAAATGGTGTTTTATTGACCATATGTGCCCTAGGCTCAGGGGAATTATTTCAGTGACTCAAATATGACAACAAGAACTCAGAGAAAAATACACCTAGGATTATCAAAAAACAAACATTACTATCAAAATAGGAATAGAAGCTTGGGGAACAAAATCCAAAGGGAGAGAAAGGGCTTAAGCAGTAGGCCAGCACATGGAATTTTCATATACTATCTAAATAAGAGGATTCCTGAATTCCCAAAATTAAGGTTTTTCTAAAGACCAGGCCATTTTTGGTTGTTGCTTGCTTATTTTTGGTGAATAAATTACTGGTATGACTTACTCTTATATATAAACATGTCAGTTTATTCCTCATATATGAAATGTCTTTGTAAAAGTGGCTCTCTAAACTGTGAAGTAGCACATAAATTTTATTTTAAAAACACTGAATATAGAGCAATAAAATGAATAATGAGGTAAAGATATAATGAGAGTAACTTTACCAGCATACTTACTCTCTTATACCAAAGTAATATATTCCACTGATCCCATTGTTTTTTAGTTTGTTTTCTATACGAAGTTTGATGACAAATAATATTTTTAATATTTTCTATTTTTTCTCCTGATTCATTTGCTCTCCAAAGCTTGTTCAAAAAATACAATGACATTTTACTTGGAAAATTGCCTATATTATTCTGTCAATGATAATATCTAATAAAATTATATTTTGAGATCCAAGTAATTTGAGGCTCTTGGTTTAGTTGCTCTATCATAGTAAATCAATATAATCAGAATGTCTATCAAAAGAGCCATTTTAATATAAGTATATAATTTGTCACTTGCAATTATAGACAACTTTTGCTTTTTTCAGGAGGTAAAATGTTTCTTTATTTTCAGCTTGATATATAAGGGTCTGAAACATTCCAAAGATATTAATGGGAGGCAGTATACTGTAGTGGTAAAAAATATGGAGTCTAATGTCCTAGAGAAATATGTTCATATCCAAGCTTGGCTATCTGTTTGTGCTGTAACCTTGAAAAAGTAGTTAAAGCCTTATTTTCCTCATTTCTAAAGTATGACCATAAAAAATAACTTGCAAAAATTTAAAAAGAGTAAATGAACTATAATTTTATGGATATTTCAATACTGTGCTTTTGGATTTGACTTACTAGTCCCTCAAAGGGACATTATAAATATTTTTAAATCTTCTGCCAAGATAATTCTGGGGTGTGTCAGGACAGGATACAAACCTGCACAAACAAATAAGATCTCACTCCCTATTCAAAGTTCCGTGTAGTTATAGTGTAACAATAAGCAGTCTATAGAAGTTAAATTAGTGAGGTACCAAAAATATAAATTTTGCACATGTTCTAGTTTGCTAGCTGCCAGAATGCAACACACTAGAGATGGATTGGCTTTTAATAAAAGGGGACTTTGTTAGTCCTTCAGAGGAAAGGCAGCCAACTTTCAGCTGAGGTTCCTTCTTATGTGGGAAGGCACAGGGTGATCTCTGCTGGCCTTCTCTCCAGGCCTCTGGGTTCCAAAAACTTTCCCGGGGTGATTCTTTCTGCATCTCCAAAGACCTGGACTGAGCTGCGAGTGTTGAGATGAGGTATGCTGAGCTGCTTGGGCTATGCTACCTTGAGCTCTCTCATTTACACAGCAGCCAATTAAATCAAACATCATTCATTATAGCAGGCATGCCTCTTAGTTGACTGTGATGTAATAAGCAACAGATGAGGTTCATATACCATTGGCTCATGTCCACAGCAACAGAACTAGGTACCTTCACCTGGCCAAGTTGACAACTGAATATAACTACCACAGCACCAAATAAATGTCTCTTTCTCTGGTTTGACACAGAAGTTGAGGTTTCAAAATACAGTCAATATCATCCTTTATCTTTTAATCTGATTTACTTTCATCCTACCCAGAGCAATTTCATTCATATCTCTAATTAAAGTCTGATCATATTTTCAGTGTTTTTACAGTTGCTGTATGGGGTAATGCTAATTTTTGTAGCCACAGAACTCTAGCCCTGAGTGTCTGGTGTCTCATAGATACTCAAAGTTCCAGGGAATGATCAGGTTATACACAAAGAGCACAGCATCTCAGAATTTAGGAATAAAAGTTACAACTTCAGAAAACAAGTGACAGCTGTAATAATTTACAATCTACCAACCTTGGTAACGGCCTTCGCCTGATAACCTATGCCCTCAAATTCAATTCTCAGTTTGCATAATATAGTTAGTCCATAGTGGTGGGGTGTTATAATATTTGTCTTTTCATTTCTGGCTTATTTAATGAAATAGTGTCCTCAAGATCCACCCACCTAGTTGCATGACTCACAAGTTCATTCTTTCTTGAAGCTACTTAATATTCCATTATATGTATACACCACAGTTCACTCTTCTGTTCATCAGTCAATATACTCTTAGGCAACCTCCATCCATTGAAAATTGTGAGTACTGCTGCCATATTGGAAAACTGTCTGTCCATGTCTTTCACCCATTTTTTAATTGAGTTGTTTGTCTTTTTGTTGTTGAGTTGAATTTGTTTACAAATTCTATATATTAAACTCTTATCTGATATGTGGTTTCCAAATGTTGTCTCCTATTCTGGAGGCTGTCTGTTTAGTGTCCTGACAAAGTCTTTTGATTTGCAATATTATTCAATATTTTTGGGGGGGTGCATGGTTCAGCAGTTGAACCCAGGTCTCCCACATGAAAGTAAAGCATTCTACCACTGAACCCCTGTGCACCTGCAAAAGTATTCAATTTTGAGGAGATAAGATTTATCTATTCCATTGCTTGTGTTTTGGGTGGAAGGTCTAGTAAATCCCCTTCTACACAACAGCTATATGAAATTTCCCTAAATTTTCTTCTAGAAGTTTGATGTTCTTAGTGTTAATGTCTAAGCCTTTTATCCATTTCGAGTTATTTTTCCTGTGAGGTGTGAGATATGGGCCCCCTTTCATGCTTTTGAATATGGATATGCAGTTCTCCAAGTGCCATTTTTGAAGAGGCTGTTCTATCCCAGTTGAATTTGCTTGACAGCCTTATCAGAAATCAATCATTTATAGATAAGGATGTCTATTTCTGAACACTTAATTCAAATCCATTGGTCAATATATCCATCTTTATGCCAGTACCATGCTGTTTTGACCACTGTAGCTTTGTAATATGCTTTAAGCTCAGGTAGTGTGAGACATCCAACTTCATTCCTCTTTCTCCAAATATTTTTAGCTGTTTGGGTCACCCTGCTCTTCCAAATACTTTATTTATTGTTTGTTCTATTTCTCTACAGTAAGTTGTTAGGATTTTAAATTGATATTGCATTGAAACAATACATCAATTTGGGAAGTATTGACATCTTAGCAAGTTTATTCTTCCAATCCGTGAAAATTGCATGTCCTTCCTTTTATTTAGGTCATCTTTGATTTCTCTAAGCAATTTCTAGTAATTTTCTGTGTACATGTCCATTGTGGCCTTGGTTACATTTATTCCTAAATATTTGATTCTCTCAGATTCTTTTGTAAATGAACTTTTCCCTTGATTTCCTACTCAGATTCCTTATCACTGGGATATAAAAACACTACTGATTTTAGGGTGTTGATCTTGTACTCTGCCACTTTACAGAACTCATTTATTAGCTCTGGTAGCTTTGCTGTAGTTTTTTTTTTTTTTAATTTTTGGCATATAGTATCAGGTCATATGAAAACAGTGAAATTTTTACTTTTTCCTTTCCAGTTTGGATGCATTTAAATTATTTGCCTTGTCTAATTGCTGTAGTTACAACTTCCAGCACAGTGTTGAATAACAGTGGTGACAGTGGACACCCTTATCTTGTTCTTAATCTTAGAGGGAAAACTTTCAGTCTTTCCCCATTGTGGATGGTGTTTGCTGTGGGTTTTTCATATATTCCCCTTAACATGTAGAGGAAATTCCCTTCTATTCTTATTCTTTGAAGTGTTTTAATAAAGAAGGGATATTATATTTTGCTAAATGTCTCTTTTACCTCATTCAAAATGATCATGTGACTTTCCTGCTTCGATTTATCGATGTGGTGTATAACATTAATTTACTTTCTTGTGTTGAATAAGCCTTCCACACCTGGAGTAAATCCCACTTGATTATGGTGTACAATTCTTTTAATGTGCTGCTAGAATCAATCTGCAAGTATTTTGTTGAGGATTTTTGCATCTACATTCATTAAAGAAATTTATCTGTAATTTTCTTTTCTTGCAGTATCTTTGTCTGGCTGTGGTATTAGGATGATGTTGGTTTTATAGGATGAGTTAAGTAGCTTTCCCCTCCTCTTGAATTTTTTGAAGAGATTGAGTAGAATTGGTACTAATTGTTTCTTGAATGCCTGGGAGACTTCACTTGCAAAGCAATTGGGTCTTGAAATTTTCCTTTTTGGGAGCTTCTTGATGACTGATTCAATTTCTTTCCTAGTGATTGGTTTTCTGAGGTCATCTATTTCTTCTTAAGTCAATGTTGGTTGTTCTTGCTGTTCCAGATATTTGTCTATTTCATCTACATTGTCCAGTTTATTAGCATATAGTTGCTCATAGTATCCTTTCTTTATCTCCTTTATTTCTGTGGGGTCAGTAGCTATGTCCCTCTCTCCCATTTCTGATTTTCTTTACTTGCTTCCTCTCTGTTTTTGATTTGTTGGCTGAGTTAATGGTCCATCAATTTTATTAATTTTCTCAAAGAACCAACTTGTTTTGTTGATTCTCTCTTTTATTTTTTTGTTCTCATTTTCATTTGTTTCTGTTCTAATCTTTTTTTTTTTTCCTTCTTTCTGCTTTGGGGTTAGTTTTCTGTTCTTTTTCTAGATTGCGGATATCAAATTTTGCTATTTCTTCTTAATTAATATATTTAGGGCAATAAATTTCCCTCTCAGCACCATCTTAGCTGCATCTCATAAGTTTTGATATGATGTGTTTTCATTTTCCTTTGTCTCAAGGTATTCACTGATTTACTTGTAAGTTCCTCCTTGACACACTGTTTTTTTAAGAGTGTGTTGTTTAGTCTCCATACATTTGTGAATTTTTCAGACTTCCTCCTCTTATTGATTTCTAATTTCATTCTGTTATGATCCAAGATAGTGTTTTATATAATTTAAATCTTTTTAAATTTATTGAGACTAGCTTTGTGACCCAGCATGTTGTCTATCCTGGAGAATGATCCTTAAGCACTTGAGAAAAATATGTGTCCTGCTGTTGTGGGGTATAATCTTCTGTAAATGTTTAGTATGGTTCATTTATCATATTATTCAAAATCTCTGCCTCCTTATTAATCCTCTATCTAGATGTCCTATTCATTTATAAGAATCGTGTATTAAAGTCTCCAATTATTATTGTAGAGATGTCTATTTTTCCCTTCAGTGTTATCAGTGTATACCTCATATATTTTGGGGCACTCTGGCTCAGTGCACAAATATTCATGATTGCTATGTCTTTTTGATGAATTGTTTCTTTTATTAACATGTAGGATCCTTCTTTGTCTCTTTTAATTGCTTTACATTTGAAGTCTAGTTTGTTGGATATTTGTAGAGCTACTCCTGCTTTTAACTTGTTGTTTTTGCTTGTGTGAAATATCTTTTTCCAGTCTTTCATTTTCAGTCTGATTTTGTCCTTGGGACTAAAGTGAGTCTGCTGTAGACACTTTAAATGGATGGGTCCTTTTTTCCATTCTGCCAGTATATGTCTTTTTTTGATTGGGAAGTTTATTTCACTAGTATTTAATATTATTACCATAAGACAGTACTTTCTCTTATCATTTTTTCTTTCATATCTCATATGTCACATCTTTTTCATCTTTTCACCCTTACTGATAGTCTTCATTTCTACAATCTTCTCCAATCTTCTCTCTTCTGTCTTTTCCTATCTGCCTGTAGTGCTTGCTTTAGTAGTTCTTATAAAGACAATCTCTTAGTCACAAACTCTCTCTCTGAGAGTATTTTAAACTCTACCTCATTTTTGTCGGAGAGTTTGGTGGGTATAGAATTATCAGTAGGCAGTTTTCTCTTTTATAATAATAAATATATCATACCACTGCCTTTTCACCTCCATGGGTTTCTGCTGAGAAACCTGCATAGTTTCATCAAGCTTTCCTTGTATATGATGGATCATTTTTCTTTTGCTGCTTTCAGAACTCTCTGTTTGTCTTTGACATTTGAAAATCTCATTAGTTAGTGTTTTGGAGTAGATCTATGTGGATCTATTCTGTTTAGTGTACACTGCTCTTCTTGGAGCTGTAATTTGATGTCTTTCATAAGGGATTGGAAATTTTCAGTGATCATTTCCTGTATTATCCTTTCTGTCCTTTTTTCTTTCTCTCCTGGGACACCAATAACACATACATTCATACAAATCATGTTGTTATTTAATTACCTGAGACTTTGTTCATATTTTCTCACTCTTTTCTCTCTCTGGTCTTTTGTATGTAAGAATTCTGATGTCCTGTCCCTTATTCAATAAGTAATTCTTCTAACTCTTCAGCTGCTATTGTTAGTCTCTATTGAGTTTTTCATACCTTCCATTGTGCCTTTCATTCCCATAAGTTCTGCCATTTGTTTGTTCAAGCTTTCAAGTTCTTCTTCTTGGTACTCCAATGCTTTCTTTATATCCTTCATCTCTTTTGCCACATGTGCTGATCTGAATCTGTGGTGGACCCCAAAAAAGCCATGCCCTTTGATCCTCATTCAATATTGCTGGGTGGGAGCATTTTGGTTGTTTCTATGAAGATGTGATACACCCAATTAAGAGTGGTCTTTTGATTAGATGATTTCCATGGAGGTGTGTCTCCACCCACGGAAGGTGGAGTTGCTTGCTGGAATCCTTTAAAAGAGGAAACATTTTGGAGAGAATCCCTTTTTGCTAGAGCCACATGAAAACCAGCAGATGCTGCCATGTTCGCCATGTGCCCTTCCAGCTGAGAGAGAAACGTTGAATGTCGTCAGCCTTCTTGAACCAAGGTATTTTTCCCCGGATGCCTTAAATTGGACATTTCTATAGACTTGTTTTAATTGGGACATTTTCTTGGCCTTAGAACTGTAAACTAGCAACTCATTAAAATCTCCTTGCTAAAAGCCATTCCATTTCTGGTATATTGCATTGCAGCAGCTAGCAACCTAGAACACTGCATCTTCTCTCAACTAATTGGTTTGATTTTTTACTTGACTTAGCATGTTTGATTGAATGTTAATTAGTTATTTCATCTCCTGTATGTCATTTAAAATGTTAGTTTGTTCCTTTGACTGGCCATATATTTCTTTTTCCTAGTATGACTCATAATTTTTGCTGGTGTCTCAGCATCTGATTTCCTTGATTAAGTTATTCTTTTTTTTTTTTTTTTTTTTTTTTTTTTAAAGGGAGGAAGGGAAGGAAAGACAGAGAGAAGGAAGGAAGGATGGAAGGAAGGAAGGGAGGAAGAAAGGGAAACATCTTTAAACATTTTCTTGTTTTATTATATTTTGTTTGTTTGTTTGTTTTTTACATGGGCTGGGGCCGGGAATCGAACCGGGGTCCTCCGGCATAGCAGGCAAGCACTCTTGCCCGCTGAGCCACCGCGGCCCGCCCCAGATTAAGTTATTCTTGAGGTCAATCTTTACCATATTACCTTGGGTTTTCTAGTTGGTTGGCTTTGTTCTCTTGTTCTCTGTATTTGTTTTTTTTTGTTTTTTTTTTTTCGCTTTTATTTTAACTTATTTTAGCACTCTAGCATAGCCTCTTTTTAATTGTTCAGTATTTTTTAGTTCTTGTTTTTTTTAGTTCTTGCCTTACCTAATGTAACCCTTTTTCTTTCTTTTCTTAGGATGGTGTCTTCAATATCATTGACCCCAGTAAAGTTTTCCCAAACAAGATAGGAAGCCCTAATCTCAGGAGAAGAGCAAGGTTAATATCAAGTTTCCCCAAGTATGAGATCCAGCAGGTTGTTAGAGATTCCTGTGAATCCTCTAGACTCAGTGTTTTTCCAGTCCTTCCCAGGAGGTGGTGCATTTATGGTCCCCACTAGCATAAAGTTCTGCAGTGTCTTTAATTCTAAGCTGAATGTATTGCTGTCATCAGTGTGGTTGAAACAGATGTGGAGGTAGAAGGCAGGCTTAGGGCTTAGTCCCTGGGTCTGAATTCTCTAACTGACAGCCACCATGGCATTTGAGCTGAGCACGGTCTCTCCTTTTCCTGGGGATGATCAGCCCTTTTGGAAATTATATCCTTCTCTTTACTTGATACTTTATCTCTCAGACCTATCTTAACTCCACACTTGCCTGGATCAGGGCCGACAATTTTAACTGTCTGAGGCTTTCTCTAATGAACTAGTTAGAATAATTTTGAATAAAAAAGGAAATGCCCTTTCAGAGCCACTGTGCTTGTTTGAAACTGTTGGGTACCACAGAAAAATGATGTTTTTTAATCCTGATTCAATATCATAGGGTGGAAACTTAGACCAGGTAGTTTCCATGGAGATGTGACACACCTAGTTATGAATGTTACATTTGTAATTCATAAAAGATGTGACGCCACCCATTCAAGGTGGGTCTTGATTAATTTTCTAGAGTCCTTAAAAAGGAAAGATATTTTGGAGAAAGGACACTTGCTTCAAAGCCAGCAGAGATGCAGACATTTGGAGATGCTTGGAGTGCTAACAGAGAGCGCAGACACCCAGACATGGACATGTGGAGATGCAGAGCCCTGCAGACATTGCCATATGCCTTCCCATGGGGAGCTAAGCAAGCCAGAACCCAGAGCTGTGTCTTGGAGGAGCTAAGTGAAGGGCCACAGAGGCTTTGAGAAGAAACCACTAGGAACAAGGGCTAGCAGCCATCAGCCATAGGCCTTTCCATGAGCAGACATCAACCATTCTTGAATGAAGGTATCATTCTGTGGATGTTTTTAATTGGATATTTTTATGGTTTTAGAATTGTAAACTTATAACTTAATAAATTTCCTTTTTAAAAGCCGTTCCATTTCTGGTATATTGCATTTCAACAACATTTAACAAATCAAAACATATTTTGGTACCTGAGAAGTAGGCTTACTGTTTGCAAATACCAAGCATGTTGGGATGGCTTTTTAAATGGATAAGGAGAAGATTTTGGAAGAATTGTGATTACTTGATAGAAAAGGCTTGAATTGCTTTGAAGAGACCCTTGGTAGCAATTTGGGCTCTGAAGATACTTTTCTGAAGGACTTAGATGGAAATAATGCATTCATTATTGCAAACTAGAAGGAAGGTGTGTTGGTTTGAAACTGTTATGTACCCCAGAAAAGCCATGCTTTTTAATCCCAATTCAATACTGTTGGGTGACATCTTTCTGGCAAGTTGTTTCCATGGATATATGACCTACACAGTTGTGTGTGGAATCTTTTGATTAGGTGTTTTCCATGATGATTTGTCTACACCCATCCAAGGTGTGTCACTTACTGGAGTCCTTTAAAAGGGAACCACTTTGGAAAAAGCTTCAGAACTGACACAGACAGAGTTGTTTGAATATGCAGAAAGGAAATGCCCCCACAGAAGCTGCTTGAAACAGGAAGCCAAAGGACCAGCAGGTGCCAACAACATACCTTCCTAGATTGGCCTTTCTTGAGTAAAGGTATCTTTCTCTGGATGCCTTAGTGGGACATTTTTATAGCCTTAGAAATATAAACTTTTACTTCCAGAGAAGATGGCGGCTTAGTAAGACGCACGGGTCTTAGTTCCTCCTCCAGAAAAGCAACTAAAGAAACAGAAACAATACGAAACAGCTCCCGGAGCCACGACAGAGACCAAAAAGACAGCATACCCCATTCTGGAACGGCTAAACGGGCAGGGAGAATCCGCTGCGGTGAGATACCCGAGGGGTGCGCGTTTTCCCGGCCGGGGCGGCTGGCGACTGGGGTCCCCTCCACGCACGTGGCTCCCCGGTCTGACTGGGAACGTTGGATAGCGGGGCCCTCCCGCCACGCTTGGCGTCTCGGGCCAGCTGGGCAATTTGGACCGGCAGTCCCCCAAGCCGCGGCGGCCGGCGACCCACCCCCTCCATGCGCGGTTTCCCGGGCCGACTGCGAGATTCGGATTGGCAAGTTAAAGGAGCCGCAGCATCTTTTACAGGTGGGCCCCGCAGACAGACGAGCGCCACGAGTGCCACCTACTGGGCAGGAAAAGAACAACAGCCCAGAGATTTCACAGAAAAACCTTTCAACCAGCCGGGTCCCACACCCAGGGAAATCTGATCAAATGCCCAGACACCAGCAGAAAATAATGGATGACGCTTGGAAAATTAAAGATATGGCCCAGTCAAAGGACCAAACCAATAGTTCAAATGAGATACAGGAGCTGAGACAACTAATGCTGAATATACGAACAGAAATGGAAAAACTCTTCAAAAACCAAATCAATAAATTGAGGGAGGACATGAAGAAGACATGGGCTGAACAAAAAGAAGAAATAGAAAATCTGAAAAAACAAATCACAGAACTTATGGGAGTGAAGGACAAAGAAGAAAAAATGGAAAAAACAATGGATACCTACAATGGTAGATCTAAAGAGACAGAAGCTACAATTAGTGAACTGGAGGATGGAACATCTGAATTCCAAAAGGAAACAGAAACTATAGGGAAAAGAATGGAAAAACTTGAGCAGGGGATCAGGGAACTCAAGGACAATATGAACCGCACAAATATACGTGTTGTGGGTGTCCCAGAAGGAGAAGAGAAGGGAAAAGGAGGAGAAAAACTAATGGAAGAAATTATCACTGAAAATTTCCCAACTCTTATGAAAGACCTAAATTTACAGATCCAAGAAGTGCAGCGCACTCCAAAGAGAATAGACCCAAATAGGCATTCTCCAAGACACTTACTAGTTAGAATGTCAGAGGTCAAAGAGAAAGAGAGGATCTTGAAAGCAGCAAGAGAAAAGCAATCTGTCACATACAAGGGAAACCCAATAAGACTATGTGTAGATTTCTCAGCAGAAACCATGGAAGCTAGAAGACAGTGGGATGATATATTTAAATTACTAAAAGAGAAAAACTGCCAACCAAGACTTCTATATCCAGCAAAATTGTCCTTCAAAAATGAGGGAGAAATTAAAACATTCTCAGACAAAAAATCACTGAGAGAATTTGTGACCAAGAGACCAGATCTGCAAGAAATACTAAAGGGAGCACTAGAGTCAGATATGAAAAGACAGAAGAGAGCGGTATGGAGTAAAGTGTAGAAAGAAGGAAAATCAGATATGATATATATAATACAAAAGCCAAAATGGTAGAGGAAAATATTATCCAAACAGTAATAACACTAAAAGTTAATGGACTGAATTTCCCAATCAAAAGACATAGAATGGCAGAATGGATTACGACCCAGCAATACCACTGCTAGGTATCTACTCAAAGGACTTAAGGGCAAAGACACAGACGGACATTTGCACACCAGTGTTTATAGCAGCATTATCTACAATTGCAAAGAGATGGAAACAGCCAAAGTGTCCATCAACAGACGAGTGGCTAAACAAACTGTGGTGTATACCTACGATGGAATATTATGCAGCTTTAAGACAGACTAAACTTATGAAGCATGTAATAACATGGATGGACCTAGAGAACATTATGCTGAGTGAGTCTAGCCAAAAACTAAAGGACAAATGCTGTATGGTCCCACTGATGTGAACCGACATTCGAGAATCAGCTTGGAATATATCATTGGTAACAGAGACCAGCAGGAGTTAGAAACAGGGTAAGATAATGGGTAATTGGAGCTGAAGGGATACAGACTGTGCAACAGGACTAGATACAAAAACTCAAAAATGGACAGCACAATAATATCTAAGTGTAATGTAACTATGTTGGAACACTGAATGAAGCTGCACCTGAAATATGGTTTTTTGTTTGTTTGTTTGTATCTTTTGTTTTTGTTTTTTTCTTTTTCCTTTATATATATATATATATATATATATTTTTATTAGTATTATTATTTTAATTCTCTTCTCTATATTAACATTCTATATCTTTTTCTGCTGTTTTGCTAGTTCTTTTCCTAAATCAATGCAAATGTACTAAGAAATGATGATCATACATCTATGTGATGATAAGAATTACTGAGTGCATGTGTAGAATGGAATGATTTCTAAATGTTGTGTTAATTTCTTTTCTTTTTTTTGATTAATTAAAAAAAAATACCTGTGAGGGACTGGAGAAAAAAGGTGGAAATATTAAACTTCCCCACCTGGGGTAGACCTGATATTCTCACAAGCATTGGGGACTGCCAGTTTGATGGGCCAGGCCCTCAACCTTGGGGCTTGTTCTTATGAAATTTATTCCTGCAGAGGAGGAGCTAAGCCTACTTATGATTATGCCTAAGAGTCACCCCAGAGAACCTCTTTTGTTGCTCAGATGTGGCCTTTCTCTCTCTAAGCCAACCCGGCAGGTGAATTCATTACCCTCCCCACTATTGGGACCTGACTCCCAGGGGTGTGAATCTCCCTGGTAATGTGGGACCTGACTCCCGGGGATGAGCTTGGCCCTGGCATCGTGGAAGTGAGAAAACCTCCTGGATGAGAAGAGGGAAGATAAATGAAACACAATAAAGTTTCAGTGGCTGAGCGATTTAAAATAGAATTGAGAGGTCTTTCTGGAGGTTATTTCCATGTAGTATATAGATATCCCTTTTCAGTTTTTGGTATACTAGAGTAGCTGGAGGGAAATACCTGAGACTGTTGAACCATAATCCAACAGCCTTAATTTTCGAAGATGACTGAATAACTACAGAGTTTTTAAGGTGTGAGTGTGTGAGTGTGAAAACCTTGTGACTGACACTCCTATTTTCCAGTGTATGGACAAATAAGTAAGAAAAAAAAAAAGAAAGAAAATAAACAATAGAGGGTATGGGGGGTATGGGATGTTTGGGTGTTCTTTTTTACTTTTATTTTTATTCTTATTTTCATTGTTTTTGGAGTAATGAAGATGTTCAAAAATCTATTGTAAAAAATTCTGTTGTAAAGGTGAATGCACAGCCTTATGATGAGACTGTAAATCACTGATTATACACTTTGGATGATTATATCTCAATTAAAAAAATCATTGGAAAAAAAAAAAGAAATATAAACTTTTAACTTAAATACACTTTATAAAAGCCAACCTATTTTTAGCATACTGGTTTTCTGAAAACATTAACAAGCTAAAACACAATGGCACCCTTGTCTTATAGTGGCAGAGAATTTTACAAAACTGCCTACTGGTGTTGGATGGAAGCTAGCATTTAAAAGTGGAAAGGTAAAATAAATAAATAAATAAATAAATAAATAAATAAATAAATAAATAAATAAATAATAAAATAAAATAAAATAAAATGAAATAAAATAAAATAAAGGTGGCAAGCTGGAGTTTTCAGCTGAAGAGATTTCCAAACTAAATGTGGAAAATAAAGTCTGGTTTCTCCTTGCAGATTATAGTAAAATGTGACAGGAAATATATAAATTGAGAACTGAATTCTTGGGTACAAAGAAATCAAAATTTCATGGTCTGGAAAATACTGGGCATCCAGAAAATGAAACCATGGAGAATAGGGCCCCATATAAGGATTGAAGCAAATATGGAAGCAGTCAGCCTTTGCAGGAAAAGCAAGGATTGGAGGTAGAGTTTTCCAGAATGGATTGGTGGGAAGTCCCATTGTCTGATAAACTTGACCACTATTTACTGCTTGGAAAACTAAAAAATTTCTCATGTGAACACTATGAGTGGAAGCACTGCCAGTCTGGAATAAAAGGGAAAGAAAAAGGACAAATTGAAGGAAAATTGACTTCAAATGCAGATCCAGAAGCTAAGGTTTGAAGCCAAGAAATCTTGAGCCAAGATAGCAGACCCACCCATCCACATGAGAAGGGTGAGTTTGACCTGGAAGTAGAGAGTAGATATTCTGCTTCAATAATAAGAAGGAGTTTCAGTGCCCCAGGCCTCAGCGAGTGTGGAGGATATGAACCAGGGAGGAGAGATGCCTGGCAATTGCCCTGTTGTTCTGCAGGTGTTAATCATGTGCCCCAGAGATGGCAAAGATCCCAGGTGCTGCCCTGATGCTTGTAGAGGGTGTAGGCAAAAGAAAGGTGGTTCACTCAGTGCATCTCAATTTGCAACCTTCATCTCAGGATTTGGAGAGAATAGGCCTGCTGCAGAGGCCCTTGGAAAGCATGGGGAGACATTTTGAAGAAAGCACACTTGCTTCAGAACCAACAGAGGCAGACACTTGGAGACGTTTGCCATGCCAACAGAAAGAGAAGATGCCTAGACACAGATGCATGGAGATGCAGAGCCCAGCAAACATTACTACATGCCTTTCCACGAAACTAAGTAAGCCAGAACTGGAGTTATGTCCCAGAGGAGCTAAGAGAAGGCCCACAGATGCTTAGAGAAGAAAGCTCTGGCAATAGAATCTGGAAGCAGTGGAACCAGGAACAAGGACTATCAGATGCCAGCTATGGCCCTTCTCATGTACAGACATCAGTCTATCTTAAGTCAAGGTATCTTTCTGTGGATTGCTTAGTCTGAGATTTTTATGGCCTTAGAACTGTAAACTTCTAATTTAATAAATTTCTCTTTTAAAAGCTATTCTATTTCTGGTATACTGCATTCTGACAGCATTTAGCAAACTAGAACAACCACTTCTCAGCACCCAAGTTTCACCTGTCAAGCAGAGGTGATACCTGGCTTTATATGGTTTTGACTACAGCATTTTCCAGTACCTTAAGCTGGGCCAACTCCAAAGTCATGTTTTTTTTAATTTTTCATCAGCCTTTCTCCTGTCTGCCAGAAGAAACATCAGAATTTCTTTCTTATGTGCTCTCAGTTTTATCTTTGCTTGGAGCTTGTATTCAGCAGGCAAATGTGTAAATTAAAAGTACAATTGGAGTTTGGCTGGGCTGCCCTCCCTTGCTCCTAGCAGAGACCTCTTATTTTTCCACTGGGAAGTGCATCCAACTGAGTCTAACATGTTAGATTTGGGGAACTTAGCTTAGAGTTCTGTGGTGTGATCTGGGCCCTTCCACATTCCAGACTTGTATACAATGTGCCTTCAGTCACAGATATCTAGTTGCTCCAGGCAGTTTCTATCTATTTATCAGCTGTTCTAGAGGATGAACTAAATTCCACACCTCACTATGCCACCACCTTGCCCCACCTCCTGTTGTGATTTGTTCTTTAACCTATTGCTTATTTAATAGTACATTGTTTAATTTCCAAACTTTTGTGAAGCTTCCAGTTCTCCCTCTGTTTTGATATCTATCTTCATTTCATCATGGTTAGACAAGATACATTATATGCTTTCCATATTTTTTAAATTATTGAGACTTGTTTTATGATCTAAGATATTGTCTCTCCTGGAGAATATTCCATGTGTACTCAAGAGGAATGTATATTCTGTTTTTGGATAAAGTGCTCTATATATGTCTGTTAGATCTAACCGGCTTAGAATATCATCCATGTCTTACATTCCTTTGTTGATCTTTTGTCTAGATGTTCTATCCATTATTGAAATTGGTATAATAAAGCCTCCTACTATTAGTGTAGAACCGTCAATTTTTTATCTTTAAATTTGCTTCATATATTTCAGGGCCCTGCTTTTAGATGCGTAAATATTTTAAATTGTTATATCTTCTTTGTAATTGATCCCTTTATCAGTACATAAAAACTGTACTTATTCCTTATAACTGTTTTTAACTTAAAGTCTACTTAGTCTGATATTAATATAATTGCTCCAACTCTCTTTTATTATTTTACAATTAATTTTATTTTTTCACATGGGTGGGCACTGGGAATTGAACACAGGTCTCCAGCATGGCAGGTGAGAAAGCTGCTGGCTGAGCCACTGTGGCCCAACCCCCAACTCTCTTTTGGTTACTACTTGCATAGTATATATTTTCACATTCTATCACTTTCAACCTACCTATATATTTGAATTTAAGGTAAGTGTCTTGTAGAAATTTGGGTCATGCTTTTTTACTCATTCTGCCAATCTTTGCCTTTTGATTGGAGATCTTAATTCATTTACGTGTAAAGTCACTACTGATAATACAAGAGTTTCTTCTGCCATTTTGTTATTTAGTCTTTGTAAATATACCTATTTTGTCATGCCTTCTGCTGTTAATGCCTACATTAATATTCATTTTATATAATATTTTATTGTACCATATTGAGTCCCTCTTTATTTTTATCCAGATATCATTTTCATATATTTTCTTTGTAGTTACCATGGCAGTAAAATCTTAAATTTATAAAAATTGTGTTTAGTTTTATCATGATTTGTCTTCAATACAATACGCATACATTATTCCTGTACCCCTCTGTTGTCCCAGCTTTTCTATATTTATTGCAAATGATATATCTATATTGATATCTCAAAACATAAATTTATTATTATATTTTAACGAATTTACATTTTATCATTTGGAGAAAATAAAGAGAGGAGTTACATACCAAAAAATACAATAGAACTTAAATTTATAATTCACCATGATATTACATGTACCAGAGGTTTTTATTTCTTCATGCTGTTTTGAAACATTGTCTAGTGTCCCTTCCTTTCAGTCTGAAGAACTCCCTTTAGCATTGCTTGTAGGCAGGTGTAGTGGTGATAAAGTATCACATACTCAATTTTTACCTGCAAATGTTTTAATTCCTTCCATATTCTTGCTGGATACAAAATTCTTGTTTGGCAATTGTTTCCCTTCAGCACTTTAAGTATTTCAACCCAGTGTCTACTTCCTTCCATGGTTTCTGATGGGAATCATCATCAATCTATTTGGGTCTCCCTTGTAGATGACAAATTGCTTTTCTCTTATAACTTTCAGAAGACAAAGACGCTCTCTTTGTCCTTTGTGTTTTGACAGTTGATCTTCACCTTTCTCCTTTTGGTGTTTTCTGGAAATGCAGTCATGCCTTTTGCTAAGTTTGGGAAGTTTTCTGTCATTATTTCTTTGAATATTCTTTCTGTCCTTTTCTCTTTTTTTTTCTCCTTCTGGGACTCCCATGATATATATACTATCTTTGATGGTGTTCTAGATGTTTCCTAGGCTTTTTTTTCACTTTTTATAACTCTTTTTTTCTTTTTGCTTCTAATCCTGGTTCATTTCAATGCTTTGTCTTCAAGTTTTCTGTTTCTTTCTTCTGCCAGCTTCAATCTGTGATGGAATCCCTGCTGAGAATTTTTACTTTCTGTTGTCGTGGTCTTCAACTCCATTAATTCTGTTTGGTTCCTTTTTAAAACTTCTAACTCTCTAATGAGACTCTCATATTCACTCATTGTTTTTCTGATATCACTTATTTCTTTTTCTGTATTTTCCTTCATCTTCTTGAACATATTGAAGGCATTTTGTTTCAACTATTTTTTCTAGCATGCCTACAATCTGATCTTCATTATTAGTGTTTTCTGAATTTTTATCCTCTTACTTTGGATGTAACATTATTTCCTGTTTCTTTGTTTATTTGTCTTGCAACGTCTGCTTGCACACATTGCATTTTAGTATTTTAAAATATTAAATCTGGTTTATTCCAAGAGATATCTGTTTCTTGAGATTGTAGCCAGCTGGTGATATGATAGAGATTTTCTTGAGTGTCAGCCCTCCTGAGGAATATCCACCCAATGTGAACACAAAATACAGGACCTTCCCTGTCCTTCTGGGCCTGGGTATTTTCCGAGGCTTGATTTGCTAGTAGCTTAGAAGTCCCCATTTACAGGCATTTGATATCCCCTTACTTCCCAAAGGGCAGACATTCCCCCTCTGCAGTATGTCCCACTGCCATCCTGAAAACATGCACAATTTTGCCCCAGAGGCTCCATCAATTGTTTTCTTACAGTGGTTTTTTTTTCTCAAGCTGCTACTGTCTATAAATCAAATTCTGGGAGGGGAAACAGACCGAAGAGTAGTTTCTGAAGTCAGTCTTTCCTAGTCACAACTAGGTCTAGGGTCCTTAAAAGAAGCATTAGCTATCTCCAGGCTGCCATGAAGAGGGGTGGGGGATGGGCCAGAAAGTGAGCAAGAAAAGGAGCCAGGAGCTTTGTCCATGGTTCCCCAAATTTGTGCTTTCTTTAACTTTCACAACAAATGTAGTACTTCAACTCTTCTCCACAGCTCTGAGGGAGTGTAGTCTTTAGCTCTCTTCTGCCTTTTTTTCCCCTCAGGGATGGAAGAGGTTGGAACAATGGGCACAGTAATCCAATGTTGCTAGTCAAAAGTCATGCTCTGCAATTGGCAAGTCATGGGGAAGTAGATTTTCATGTCCCCTTCTGGCTCCCCCCACTGCTACCTGCTGTGAAAGTGGGGATTGGGTGCCTTGGCATGGTGAGAGAAATTTACTAGTATTTACAAATCTCTTCTTCCAGGGATGCTGTACAGTGATTTACTAAATCTGAGGTTTTGAAATAGCTGATTCAGTCAATTCCTGCCTATTTAATAGTTCTTCTGGTGGAGGGACCAATTCCTTAAGCTTCTTCTTTGGCCATCTTCCCACAGTCCCTTTGGAATACAATCTTTGAAACTCTAAAATATAAATTCAAAATAAGAAATCCATACACAGAGAAACTATTACTCGAATCTGTAGTCAAAACTAAGATGGTTTCAGATTCCTTTTTCATATGTATCTCATATATATACTCATAATACTAAAAGGTTTCTTCATACAGAAGGAAAATTTAAAAGAAGGAAACAGAAGTTCAGGAATTAATGAAGAGACATTAAAATGTAAACAACAGTAAATGTATATTTTTTCTGTTCCCAATAATAATGATATACTGTGGAGGTTAATAGGTGAAACATTAAGAGGCAAATTAATATTTTTAAGAAAAGCAGGAGGTATAAATGGATTTGAAATGATCTAATTCCTGCCGTTATATGGGTATGGCAAAATATTTGTATCCAAGTGCAAAAAGTAAATAAAAGATATGTTTTAATTAGTAAGATAAACAATATAAGGTTAGCAATAGAATGTATAATTAATAACTTGAGAGAAAAATATAATTAATAAATACTTAGTAAATCCAAATTAAGTGTTAGTAAAAGGGATATTTAGAAAATCAAAGAAAACAGTTGGTAATCTTACTGTAAGATTATTGATAAAAGTCCAAAAACATCTTAACTTTCATTACATGACAAAAAAAAATTGAAGAAATTGGTTTTTTTTTTTAACTTTTGCATAGGCAGGCACCAGGAATAGAAGCTGGGTCTCCAGCGTGGCAGTTGAGAACTCAGCCACTGAGTCACCATGGCCCGCCCTAAAGAAACCATTTCGAGGACTCAAATTCTCAGAATGAATAAAAATACAAACAAAACTTTATACTGCTGTCAAGTATCACATGTTAAATATGACAACATGGAAAACTCTGAAAATCATTATAAAGAAAAATATATATCATGCCTAACTTAACCAAAGAGAAACTAAGGTGGCTAGATTAATATTACACAGGGCAGAATTAAGTAGGAAACATTGTTAAAGGTAAAATAAGAACCTTTAAATTGTAAATCTGGCAGGAATATAAAACATTTTCAAAATGTATGTGAAAACAATAATTTAGACTCCAGATATATAAAGCAAATACTGACAAAAACAGAACATGTAATTCTCAGTGGATCTGAGCAATTGTGAACAAAACTAAGATATCGAAATTCTGAAAACATGATTAACAAAATGGATCTCTCTATATGTATATACATTTAATATTATATAAATAATTACAAATTTTCTCCTCAAGATGCACAAATACACAACACACATTTTGTTTGCAAGGACACATGCAATATTTGCTAAAGTGACCATATGCCAAGTCATTAACCAAAGGTCAAAAATTTCAAAGAACTAGCATAATTCCTAACACAAACATATTAAGTTAAAAATCCATATTATGGGCAGGCAACAGTGGCTCAGTGGCAGAGTTCTCGCCTGCCATGCCAAAGACCAAGGTTCAGTTTCCAGTGCCTGCCCATACCAAAAAAAAAATCAATATTAGTTCTAAATAGCAAAGAGTTCAAAAGAAATCCAGTGAAGTTGTAGGGACTGTAATATTCTGCATGTCTGATAAAAATCTATTTTTTGTACAGTTGGTTGCATGTGTTTTCTTGCTCTCTTTTCATAATCCAGGGAGTTATACACTTATTCTCTGTGTATTTTTCTTGGAGAAGAACCAGCTATTTCAAATCCAAAGCAAGGAGAGCTCTGAAATAGAGGAGTTTTAGTCCTTGAGAGAGTACTGTACTGTTTTGCATCAGAGTTTTTCTTATAATGAGTCTTTTGATATCTACAAAATAATATAACGGATAACAGTTAATCAGCATTGACTTTGCCAGCTATTTTGCTGAGGGCTCTATGCGTATTAGCTTATGAAATGCCCACAAATCTGTAAGGAAAATAATGCCTGAGAAATTTTGCCTTCCCTAAGGCCGCAGAGTTTATCCTAACAGCCAAGGTCCTTACACAAAAATAACTCACCTTTCTGAGCTAAGACACACATGATGAGAGTGAAATAAGCATGATAATATTAAGTCCATCCATCTTGATTCATTATTGAGTAGTAAATTACGTTGACCTGTACCCAAGTAAATAGAGGAAACAAATTGTTTCAGCATATATTCAATTAGCACTGCACATTCCTCACTGTTAAATTTATTTTATTCAAATATTCCTTTGGCAACTTGAGCCAGGACAGCAATAATCTTCTATAACTGCAGAAAGCAAATCCCTATTGCCATTACCTCACTCTAAACTCTTACCCTGGTCACAAATTTGCATTTTTTTCCTGTAAAAGTACAAAGGTCTGCTTGTATTGGGAAAAATATAATCCAAATAAAATCTATATGTTAGTTAATGATATTTGAATTTGTTAACTCATTTGGTTCTTTTTTCTAATATTCTGCAGATAAATTGAGTGTCAATGTTTCAGATTCTTTTCTTTTACTTTCACCACTTAGCTTGCAAGGGTAATATTTTCCCAAGTGCAGAAGTTAGATTTTAAGATAGTCCTCAACTCCCTCAACTCTTTGTGTTCTCTCCTTCCCATGTGTGTATAGAACATTTGACTCATTTCTAACCAACGGAATATGAGAAAGGTGAAGTAACAACACTCTTACGATTATTGTGCTTCATATAAGACTATTGCTAACAGCCTCCATCTAGAGTCTCTCTTTCTCTGCTATGATCTTAAGAGAAGAAAACTTTCATGAATTCTGCAGACATAAGTAAATTTGTTCCATATACACTTAATGAACAAAACCTGAGTAAGCCCTACAGCTCCCACCTTTAGTTCAATCTCCAAATGAATATCCAGTCCTTGTGACACTTGGATGGCAGCTTTAACACCCACCTAAGCATTTCCTGGACTCCTGAGCTATAGAATCCATGTGATAATAAATATTATTATCCATGTGTATAATTCTAAAGTGTAAGTTTATAGTAACATGTTGTTCAGTACGTTGAATTCATATACCAGGTAACTTTCTTAACCTCAGAAATGAGGATTTATTATTTTTCAGAAAACCAGCTCAGATTCTGTAAAATTTCCAATCCCATACTTTAAACTTCCTGGTAATCCAAAATCTGATACACTAATTTCATTCATTTTCCATTTAATTACATTTCCTTCTGAAGTACATTCTCGTTGATTTTTATTTAATCATTTTTATTTTTTGTCATATTTAAGACATTATTAACTTTCATCCATTCCACAATATTCCTACATTACATTTTGTTATGATGTAATGTGAAAGTCAGACGACTTTTAAAATCTAATTGTGTCAAGAGCTTGAGCTATGGGTTACTCTATTCTCCCTTTTAATATATTATTTTAGGATGCATGGAAATATTTTAATTGAGGTACTTACAATATCCATAAAAGAAAATGGATCTTGGGGAAGTAATTTTTTACCCTCCCATGTCTCCAAGTAGAAAACGGTAGAAAGGAAGTCATCAGCAATTACATCTTATCCGGCATTAAAGACTCTCCTTTAATGCTTAATTACACTTACAGAAAAACTTCTACATATAAAAAAATAAGCCATTAGAGAAGCAACAGAATACTGTTTCTTAACTCAAATCCACTATATCTCAAACAATCAAAAGCAAGTTCAGTCTTTTCAACAAAGGGAAAAACAAAGTATAATCACTATCATACTTCTTTGGGATATATTTATTCATCTTATAGTTCAGTAAGAATCCCCCTTTACCATCTTGCAAGATGACACAAATTTAAAAGGCCGGCACTAACACCATTTCTTCTATAAACTATTTGGGAAAATGTGGATGGATAAGGAAATAAGAAAAGTATATTGACAGGTAACACTGTGTTGTTTTCTGCAGTTTTTTTATAAAGCCATTATTCATAAAGTATATCGTTCAGGATGGACTACGGTATTCTTCATTCATATGCAACATCAAAATGTCAAAGACATAATATAAATTTATTTCTCACTACCAATTCATGTCAAATACAGACTGGCAGAAGACTCACCTGACATTTTGCTCCAACAGGGATCCAAGAAAATAGCATTTGATTTATCAGTAAGTGGCAGGAAGAAGAAAGGTGGAGAATAACTCAGAGGTCAGTACATATTCCCATTTGTAATTGACACGGTATTTCTGCCTATATTTCATGGTTGCAAGCAGTCTAAAAGAAATAACATAATTATAAAAGTAAGAAATTGAAATCATACTAATTGTCAGAAAAGTGAATGTGCTATTTTTTTGCAGAGCATTTTTCAGTTTCAAACCTACCCTTCAATATCTAACCCTAAAATATGGGAATATGCTCTGCAAACTGCATTTCCAGGTCTCCTTTGCCAGCTGGTTTCCTGACATTAGAGCAAAATTGAAAAATAGAAGTGAAGGAAAGGGATTTTTTTCTTTCTTTTTTATTTTTTTTCTCTTGGTATCTGTCTGTATGGCCCCAACAATGGTGACTTCATAAAGACCATTGGCCCCAGCTTTACCTTATAGAATCGTCTTATCATTCTTTTTATTTCTTTGCATAAGTACTAATATCTCTGCTTTTATGTATCTTTTCAGTTTCTTGTGTCCTTCCTCTTTTTACTTTGTCAAACTTGCTAAAGGTTTGTTGATTTTCTTGTAGAATGAATTTTTGTTTTCATTGACTCTCTGTATTCGTTATTCTCTAATTCATTTATCTCGGCTCTAAACTTTTGTATTTCCTTCCTTTTTGCTTGCTTTGTTTTAGTTTGTTCGACATTTTCTAGATTATCTAATTATGAGCTTAGGTATCAGATTTGATATCTTTCTGCTTTTTTAATGTAAACATTAAAGCTGTAAATTTCCCTTGTAATACAGTTGCTTTATTCCATACATTTTAGTATGTTGTGTTTTCATTTAAATTCCCATTAGCATATCAATTAATTTCCCTTTGATTTCTTCTTTGACTCATTGGTTGTTTAATATAGTGCATTATTTAATTTTCACACAAATGTGAATTTTCCATCTTCCTCTATTATTGATTTCTAGCTTCATTCCATTAATGTCAGAAAAAATACAGTGTATGAGTTCAATATTTTAAAATTTATTGACAGTTTTTTATTAGATAACTGCATGGTCTACTCTAGTGAGTGAGCCATGTGCACTAGAGGAGAATGCTGCTATTGGATGAAGTCTCAGGTCTAGTTAGTTTCCCCAAGATCTTAAGTATCTGATCAAAGCACTGGCCAGTGATCAGAACACACACCTTTTGATTTTTTAAGACCAGGTGCATATATGATGAAATAGTCTTATTTTCTTTAATAATTATTTTATTCTGTATCACTCATAGTGGGTTTTTTTCCTCTTCTGAAACAAAAATGCATGCCATCCTTCTCTGTCGATTTCAAAACTCATCAGAGATAATATACTAGTACATAAAAGTAGACTAGTTTTCTCATTATTTTAGCACATAAATTTTGCATGTTGTCTAAAATACGAGTAATCTCCCCCACAGATAACTGCTTACCTGTAGATATATTTTAATCAGTTACAGACATCCTGTTCTACAGCGAATCTCTAACTTTTTCTGGTACCATTTCAAGTTGGTTTTTCATCATCCTTTACGTATTGCAACTATATTTTCTTCAATAAAGTGTATTGAAATATAAACTATCATATTATATATAATATATATTGTATAAAATATAAAATATAAAGTATTTGTTTTTCTTACATTTCCTATAATTTTGCATTATTTTAAATGGAAAAACAAATCATCTCCATGCCTTAGAGGATATGCAGATAGTTTTCCAGATGCTTTTTTCTGTAGATAGATTTAATTTATTTAAATTTCTCTATTTAGGTACTTTCTAAAAAAACTCAAGTATGCTATTGTTTTCCTGGCTGGTCTTTTGATATATAGTAGATATTTCACACTAAGAGTTAGGAAGAGGTTGAGATCAAAGTATGCTTGAACCCAAGGGATCTGTATTTTAAGACCTGGTAAATAATTCGGTGGATTGAAGGCTATAAACAATGTTTTCATTGGTCAGACATCAACATTCCATTCTGATTCTCTTTTTGGAATAGCAAATGAGGGTTCCAGTTTTTTCTCTTTAAGGAAACAGATATTTCTCTAGGTTATCATATCTTGAAACACCTAAGGTTGTTTATGTGAACTTTAACTCTCCACTCTGGAAATTAGACTCCATTTAATGGCAACATTTTATGTTTCTCTGTAGATGCTGTAGTGAGAGGCTTAATTTATTTCTTTTAATAGTTAATGATGACGATACACGGTTTCTTTTCTGCAAGAATTCCCAGGGTCCTACACACCAGATCTCAAAATATATCCTGATTGTAATAAAGAGCAGAGATAAATCAATTGTGCTATGGAGAATAAAACCACTTTGCATCATAAAGGGGTTATTACATGATCATTTGAGTGACAAATTTCTTAAAAGAAATATCTACTTTTTTGAGTATAGATCAGGAAATTAAATGTTTAGATATTAACTATAGTGTATGCAGATGTTATTCAGTTTTATATATAGGGAAACCAGAAAAATATTTTTGAAAATGTCACTGCATGCTGATTAGAGATGGAAATTCATTGGGGTTTGAATTTTTATTAAACATTCTTGGATTTTAATGTTAATGAGGAGTTCAGAGCTGGAAGAGAAGAATAAATGTAGGTTAGAAAGAAATAAATATTTTATTGGGAATACATTTCTATTGCATTTTGTTTAATAATGCAAAGGAAATGTTTCACAATGTGGAGATCATGGAAAGTATTTTCAACATGTTCTTGTTTCTGTACAAGGTAGTTACAATGTAATCCTTTCTATTCCAGAAATGTGATCATAAGATTAAGATAATTAAATTCAGAATTAAAAATGATGAATATATCTTGTAAATCATGATTAACATTTAATATGCATATTGAAAAGATTGATTTATGAATTTCTCTCTTAAAGTAACACCATGAACAACATTTCCCAATAATTTATAGTAAAAATAGTAACTAGTACATATCCCTTTATATTTAGGAATGGCTTGCGTAGTTACATATTATTGTATATAAAATTATATTTCTTATATTGATGTAGTAAATTTGAAACTGATCAGACATTTGGGAAAAATAAATGCAAATTTAATGCATATATTAATTCTGATGCATTTTGTGCTAAAATTCCTAAAGGCTGTTTCTACTGAAAAAGTTCAAATTGCTAATATGGAACGCAAAGACCATCCAGAAATAGTATCCTCAGAGTATGGCCAAATTTCCAAGAACTAAATAAGAAATATCAGGCTTGATTAATTGCCTAAAATATGAAAGTTAACAGTAAATGTATACTGTATGCAGAGATTGCTGAAAGAGATTGAGTAAAATATTATTTTAACAAACCATCTTAAAATAAATATATAATTTCTTATGGATTCAGTAAGATTGCTTTAATTATTTCTCATAATTTTAAACAGATACTGAAAAAACTTCAGAGAAACTTTCAGATAATTATAAAAAATATGTTAAACCCATTCTGTTGCAAAACCAGGAAGATATGAAAAGAAAATGCATAAAGTGAGTGAAAAGAGAAGATGAGATAAAAAGGATTAAGCCTGAGATTCTGACAGTTATGTGAAAAGGTTAAAAACCGAGGAGCGACAAAGATATCACTGATGATGGGCGACAAGACCTTGATTCCCAAACATTTCTGTATATTCCCACTTCTTAGAGATGAAGAAAGAAAAAACATAGGTAATCAAATACCATTACAGAAAATGTTTCATCTGAGTTATTTGGCTCTTTCAGATCACTTTCAAATCTATGCACAGTGAAGCCTCTTAAACTTAAAAATAATTATCTATTTTTTTTCCCAGATCTGATATAGTTCAGAAAGAACTTAGCGATGAAGAACCATACACTGGTGACAACATTCATTCTACTTGGACTGACAGATGACCTCAATTGGCAAATTGTAATTTTCCTTTTTGTATTTCTAACATATTTATTGAGTATCACTGGAAATCTGACAATCATCCTGCTCACCCTGGTGGATTCCCACCTCAAAACACCCATGTATTTCTTCCTTCGGAATTTCTCTTTATTAGAAATCTCATTGACATCTGCCTACATCCCTAGATTCCTGGTCAGCATTGTGACTATGGATAAAACAATTTCCTATGATGCTTGTGTAACCCAATTATTTTTCCTCATCTTCTTGGGTGCATCAGAGTTTTTCCTGTTGGCTGCCATGTCCTGTGACCGCTATGTGGCCATCTGCAAACCCCTGCATTATGCCACCATTATGAGCAGCAGAGTCTGCACCCAGCTGGTCCTCAGCTCTTGGTTGAGTGGGCTGTTAACCATCTCTCCTGGCCTTATCATGGGCCTGGGGTTGGAATTCTGTGATGCCAATATAATTGACCACTTTGCCTGCAACTATTCTCCTGTCCTGCAGCTCTCTTGCACAGATACACATGTGGTAGAACTGTTAAGTTTTATTTTAGCCATTGTCACACTCCTGCTTACTTTGGCCCTGGTGACACTCTCTTATGCAAATATCATGAGAATAATTCTGAAGATCCCTTCTGCCCAGCAGAGGAAAAAGGCATTTTCTACCTGTTACTCACACACGACTTTCATTTCCATCTCTTACGGCAGCTGTATTTTTATGTATATTAAGCCTTCTGCAGAGGAAAGGGTATCTTTAAACAAGGTGGTAGCACTACTCATCACTTCAGTTGCACCTGTGTTAAATCCATTTATTTATACTCTAAGAAATAAACAAGTGAAACAAGCCCTGAAAAATATAATAAATAATCAAGTTTTTATTACCTGAAAATGAGAGTTTTGGCTTTTATGAAAGCATACCACTAAAGCCTACTGAAAAGTGCCGCATATATCCACTACCTTTTTAACATATTCATTTGTTTTATATTTACATAAAAAGTCAATCAGAAGTACTTTTTTAGTCTTATTTTCTGAAATAATATTCTTTTATCCATTGCTGGAATCGCTTAATTCTTTGAATTTAATTCTTTGATTTCGTCCAATCTCAAGATATTCAGCTGGAGATTCCTTTGGAAATCCAATATCTTCATGATTTTTGTGCATAGATGTGCCTAGATGATAGACACATTTGAACTCTATAAGTAATTTTTAATCTCTAGAAATAAATTTCTTTATATACTACAGAGTGTATATATTTTAGCAACATATATGATATTTCCAGGAACATAATATTGAACTTCAATAGAGGTATTCATGTCTAGACTTAAAAGTTTCCCAAATTTCTATTCATCTGTAAATGAGATGAAAGCCTTTTGCATTTAAGTAAGAGTGCTTTACATCAGCAACTATTTAAAAATATATAGATAGGGCGGGCTACATTGGCTCAGCAGGCAGAGTTCTTGCCGGCCATGCCAGAGACCTGGGTTCGTTTCTCAGTGCCTGCTGAAAAACAAAAAAAATATATATATATACATATATATATTTTAATTTATATTTATATAAACCATACCGCAGTCACATATTAAGTAAATGTTTGATATTAGATTGATATCTAGGTTTTAAAATTTGAATTTTGATATGAATTTCATATCTAGGTTTTAAAATTAAAATTCAAATTACAGAGGTAATAACCATGCAATACTGACTGTCATGTACACCAATGGGAATATTTGATCTTGAAAAAAGAAGGGATGAGTAACAACTATGCTAAAATAATTCAAAATCCAAATTATATCAGTATAAGTCTAGGAGACACAAATAAAACTTATGTTTTACATTTCTGAGATATGCATTTTAACATATGCAGACAATTCTTTATGTTGTAATATTTTTCCATATTTTCTCTTATGTGCTTCTTTGCACGTGCCCTTTTGTTCTCTGGTATTGCTTTCTTTTTATTCTACATATCATGTTCTGAATAATAACTAATGTTCTTCTGTTTTCTCCTGAGAGATCACTCTCTCTTCTATGTTACACTTTTTATTCAGCATGTATCTCAACACCATCATCCAACAGGCATATTTGTTTAATTAGAAATTCAAAGGGCAGACTATAGCACTTTGTTTAAATTTAATTTGTTATGTAACAACTCCATTATTCTCTTTTCCTTTACCTTGATTAACATTTCTTCATAGTACATGGCATTAATTATTATTCTAAGATCAATTATTTGTTTCAAATATTGGAATATCAGGCATGTGAAAATAGGGGTTTAATTTGTTCACCCCTCTGTTCACAAAACCTAGCACTCTGGTACATAGTACTGATCAATTATACATAATAACGAAAACCAACTCTAGGATAAGAATATCTTTCTAATTTGCTTTAGTATTTGTTTGTTTTATCATCCCTTTTAAATATACTTTGTCAGAGGTTTTTCTGAATACCCTCGTGTTTGTTTATGGTAAACAAAAGGCACATGTTCTACTTATAAGGGTAATGGTGTTTATGTTTAAATGAGGTTACAGATATTTCATTTTAGTTAACGTTTCAACTCAATCTGATAATATTTCATTAATTTAATTGTGTATTAATAATTATTACATATTCTTTTTCATAATTTAACCTGAGATATTTCTATGCCTGTCTATGTCTGTGTCTATCAGCTTTACGTCTATATCAGCAATTGTATTTTACTTTTAAAAATCCTTTTTTCCAGTTAGGGATCTGTGTTTTCTCTTCTTTTATATGACTATTTTTTTTCCCTGGGGGTAATAGTTATCTTACACATTTTGGACTCTTCATTGTTTTCACACCTTTAAATTTTCTTCTGGCATTTCCTGAATTTTCAGAGAGTTTTTTGTATTAGTCCTCTTATCACTGCTTCAATTTGCTGCAACATCAAATTTAGTGGACTTTTAAAGATCTCACTTCACTTATAATTCTATTGTACTTTTTTTTTGCAAGTGCTTATTATATTGAGCATCCTTCTTTTATGCCATTTCTTATAATCTTGCTTACTACTCATTCGCATTATTGGCATAATCAGCTTTTACTTTTCCTGGCTTTATATTTCCCTTTTAATAAAACCAATTTTTAAAATTTATTTACTTTTATACAGTATTGAACTTACCCAGCCAGCTCTGAAACTTATTTCGGTATCTGATACTTTTCAGAAATAGACCTTTCTTCTTTTACTTTTCTTTTTTCTTTTCTTTTCTTGTTCTCTTTCTTTCTTTTCTATTTGGTGAGCTGGGTGCTGGCAATTTTTTACGTATTTTCTTTTGCATAGATTTCTATATTCTATAGTAAATTTTTTCTTTGTTTTTCATCCTTTCCTCTTACTGACAACCAAATCTTATTTGATGTTATGTACTTACATGGCACACAGCAGTTCACTGCTCCCACTGTTACTTTTTCTGTGACATATTCCAGTATAACTTTCACAAATGATCTAACTCTCTGAACTAAAGGGCTCAATAAACAATTAGAATTATCAAGATTTTGCCTACAATTATTTTATATGTGTGTGTCATATCAAAATCCATGGAATTTCCCACTGTTGGGTTGGCCCTATATATCTATTAGAGATAAATGATTATGTATGAAAACATTAGAAGACTATTTCACAAATTGAAAGTTATGCAGATAGAAATGTAACTCTATTTTCTTAAAAACAAAGCCAGATAAACAATACCCTAGTTTCTGTAGCAGAGAACAGGGGAGATTCAACCCTCTTTCTCCCATTTTCAGGTGTACTCATTCTTGAGTGATTCCTTCATAGGCTTGGTGATCATGATAATTATTTGTATTTTCATGTTCTTCCTTTATAATATTTATTTTCTAAATACAAATCTACTTCCCTTTGATTATTGGACGCCGTTTAGAAATTCTGCCTTGATTCTTCACAATTTTTCTAATGGTGAAAATTTTCATTGTAAACTCTTTCTGTAAGTATTTTATAATATGGAACTATAGACTTCAGAGGACATTTTTACACAAGTTCCTTTTTAAAACCACAATATTCCAACTCAATCTACCTATGTAGATCAGAATTCACATCTCCACCTTTCTGTTCTCCAAAAGTTACTCTTAAATTCTTTTCAATGATGGCCTTATTTTTATCCTCTTTTTCAATTTGTGTAAACTTTCCATCATTTACAAACACTTTACTATGGATTTTCACATGAATAATTAATCTACTGTATATAATTTGTCAAATTTAACTAAGGGCTCCTGAATTGCTATTTCTGCATACACTTCCCTCTAGGAATCTAAAAGAAAGCACCACATTAAAGGTGTGAGATTATATTTCTATGCATTTTTAGTGCCACCATGAGCCTCTAAATGTCCAAGTCTACATTTCTCTTGCATGCAGGAGATTGCAAAGGCCCTTTTCAAGTAGGAAAATAATAGTTATGGGAGTAATACACTTCCTATTTTATAAGAAAGAGGATAATAGTAATTATTCACTGGAGAGGAATTTAAAGATAAGCAGAAATAATATGAACCAATGGAGTTTGAATGCACGAATACTACAAAAATATGTTAAGTTTGATTGTTTTATAATCCAATTTATTTTTAAAAGTAGTTAATCAAAACACTTACATTCCCATATTTTCTTTCCCAATTTCAAATTTACTAATTTCTTACTGTCACTTATGCAAACATAAATCTTTGACATCTAGTAAAATGTAAACAAACATATTAAACAAAGTGACAGCAAATCTGCTGGGCAGCATCATAGGTAATATTGAACAAGAGTATCAACCCCGGTTTGATATTAGTGAAAACAGCAACAAATCCTAATTTCACACTCTCCACAGGTGAACCCCACTAACACAGCATGTATCCAGGGAAAGTCTTCTAACTTTGCTTCAGCATAGAATCGAGTGATGTATTTGCTCATTGAACAAATGCTTACTAACACTAAGGTCAGAGCTTTAGGATCTGAGAATGTATTGTTCAACCTAAATGCAAAGCAAATGCTGTATGAATTTGAAAAGGAAAATTACAACATATCATGTTCTTGCCATATATATTATGGACCAAACCCTTGATGATATTATTGAAATACCTCATCTTCATTTCTAAATATTGTCATAGTTTGAAATGAAAATACAAATTACATAGAGTAAAACATATCCAGTTTAAGGATACAGTGCAATGAATTTGCTCAAACATGTATGTATCATATATATCATAAATACATATCTGTATAACCACAAGAAAGGGAGTGATCTGATAATTTATAACTCATAGATGAAAATAAATATAGCAATCAATAAATTGAATCAGGTGAATAGTGAGATTTAATAAACAATCTACTAGTTCAGTTCTCTATATATTACTGTAATGAACAGAAGATTATAGGTAGCATAAACCTTTTCATTATTCTTTTATTCTTCTGGGATGAAGCCTTATTGAACAGTTCAAGCACATTTATTTCACTTGAGTGAAGAAGTATGGGGATACTTCTCCCAGGGTAAGAACAGGAAAAAATATCCCCAGACATAGAAAACACTAAGGAATGAACACCACACTTAAAATGAAACGTTTTAAATTAGGCAACCTTGGGAGAATTACTAAGATGATTAAGAACAGTATCCAAAACCTCAAGGGACGCTATTTGAGTTCGTAGAGTAGAGAGCTAGCAGACCCATCACTCCCTTTCTTAAAAGCATAAAAAAAAAACTGGACAAACTGCAAATTAATGGCTTTTCTTAAAAGCATCCAGCAATTAAGCTTGCATGGAAGACAACTAACACCTAAATTGAGAGGGACAGAGGTGCCAGCAGGGAGAAACAGGAATTACATTGTTACTTATCTGCAGTGTAAAAGCATCCTTAAACACTTTATAATCCTATAAAAAGATTAAGAATTAAGTCAGAGATTTTAATGAGTTGTTAAATGTTGAAGTGGGCTATCAGGATAATGTGAAACCTCTAGGGGTCCAGAGGTGGGGATTAGGGCTCCTTCCACAGCAAACATGAAGCACAGTCCAACATCTGGGTAGATAAAAGCAAAAATCCACACTAAAGGTCTACCAGAAGGAAAGGCAGTTTCAATCTTGAGCATAATAAATCAAAATTACCTCAGTGACAATTGTCTTCAACAATTTGAAATTCTTTCAACAAGAATTAATGAGACATACTTAAAGTAGAGATATACTGGTCCAATTAAACCAAATAATCATCACAACTGAAATCTGGTATGACAGACATTTTGAACGAATCAGACAGGGAAATTAAAACTGGAAAAACCATGATTAATATGTAAAAGACTAATTGAGGAAGTAGATAGTATACTCAGTTTTATAATTAGAATTTATTAATATGTAAAAGACTAATGGGGGAGTTAAGTAGTACACGCAGTTTTATAATTTTAATTTCAGCAGAGAGCTAGAAAATCTAAGAAAGACAAAAATGGAAATGCTGGAAATAGAGAAAAAATTCATAGGAATAGTAATGAAAAAATAGTATACTTTTTCTACTAACATTTGCACAGGCATGTTAGTATACTAAGTACAGTCAAGAAAGAAAACAGGGAACTTGAAGCCAGGTCAAAAGATGTCTCCAACTCTCATTCAATACCACCTAGTTCATTTGAAGCTTTCCCCACATTTTGTTCACGAATTTCCAATTCTAGCAGAGAGGAACCTGGCTTCCACCAACCAACATCCTTTTATTTTATTTTTTCAATTCCAGCATGCATGTATAGAAATTAGAAATGGTATCCTATAACTCTGTGGGAATCAAGTTTATCATGTCTTCAAGTAATGTTCTTACTCTTACAACCCGCAATCATCTCCAATATTACTTATGTCAGCCACTTTTTACCCCATCCTTTTCAGTTAGGTTATACTACAATATAGTAATACATTTAGATTATTTTTTAAGTCTACATTCCATTCTAACCTCCCCATCTTTTAATGATGTTTAAATGCTGCTGATATTTAAATGTTGCTGTTTGTGTGGTAAAGTTCAATGAATTTTGACCAATGTATAATGTGATGTATCCACAAATACAGCATCACACAGAACAGTTTCACCAAACCAAAAAGCAGTTTTCACCATTTCAGTTACTCCTCTTTCCCAAACCACCGACAACCACTGGTCTTAATGGCCTTATAATTTTGCATTTCCCAGGAGGTCAGTGTATGTATCCCTTCAGTCTGCCTCCTTTTACCTAGAAATATGCACGTAGGATTCCTCCACACGGTGGTTGGATTGAGAGTTTATACTTTTAATCACTACATAGTATTCCATTGTTGCTCTACAGATTTATTTTTTGTTTGTAATCGATTCCTCTATTGAGGGACTTATGGGCTGCTCCCTGTTTAGGTGATTTTAAATTAAGCTGTACTGAAAAAAAATTACATGCAAGTTTTAGTGTGGACTGAAAATTTATGATCTTACAATTTAAAAATTAATAAAAATACCTATAATGCCTATACAGACTCATTTTATGAATTATAAACTGGATTGTTGATGCCTGGTATTCACTCTTCTCTGTGGAACATCGTCATTTTATTGAAAATACACTTTTTGTAGTTCCTCAAGGATGTGGTAAACTCAGGGGAAATTGAAAAATATTCCAATTCTAATTATCTTCGATTGAAATGTGCATAGATTTTAGTACAATAAATATTACCTTTTGGAGAAAGACAAGATGATTTTGATGAGATTTTATCAGTGCTATTACTATGCCACAGGGCATAGGCATGGGCAGGCTCTGGGAATCAAACCTAGGTCTCCAGCACGGCAGGCAAAAATTCCACATAAGCTTTTATTAGATATGGAAACTTGCTGTTTTGGATTTAAATATGTTGTTTATTTTTGCTCATTGAAAAATTTTAATAGCCTTCAACAAAATTTTTTCTGTTATTACTTTTTTAATATATATTTTTATTGAGAAATTTTCACATACACACCTTCAATATATGGAGTACAATCAATGGCTGACAATATCATCACATTGTTATGTATTCATCACCACAATCATTTTAAAATACATTTGCATCACCCCAGAAAAAGAAAAAAAAGCAGAAAGAAAAAACTCAAATATAAAATACACCTTACCCCTCCCTCTCATTGACCACTAGTATTTCCAACTACCCAGTTTATTTTACCCTTTATCCCCCTTATTATTTACTTATTTTTTAACCATATTTTTTTACTCATCTTCCCATACCTTGGATATAAGGAGAATCAGACACAAGGTTTTCACAATCTACAGTCACATTGTAAACATTATATCTTATACAATCATCTTTAAGTATCTGTGCTACTGGAAATACTTTGAAACAATAGACTAGCAAGCCTAAAAGATGGACTCATGAGGCTGAGTTAATGGAAATTTGGGGAAGTAAATGGACTGATTCAAATCTGGAATTTGAAAAGTGTGGCAGATGATTTTTATGATAGTCTGGGATTGCAACATTATTTGAAGAAACAGTATTTCACATTAGAAAAGTGTCATTCTTGAAATATTCACAAGGAATATGGTTCAAATTATGAGAAAATGGGGGAAAGTATAATTTGAATTGCAGTAATAACTAGGAATATGATTGGGGTTATTATCAAACAGAAGACACTATTTAGGAATTTGCTGTAGAATTTTATCACTTCAAACTTTTCTACTATCTGAATGAGGCTTTTAAAATCTGAGGTTCCATATTTGTTTTGCAAACCATAACATCATGAACCAATTTAAACATATGTAAAATATGAATATTAGTTATAATTTTAACATACGTAAAATATAAATATTAGTAGTATTTACCTTTTTGGTTGGTGTGAGTTTAAAATTTGGTGGAAAAAATTATTAGTAAATTCCAAGAATATATTGGTGAACTCTAAAATATCACTATTTTTTTGTTTCCTGGACCTAAGAGCTAATATTTTTGGCACTCTAAGAATATGGCACAGAGTATTCACCTTATAAGAGCAGCTAACTCCTACCATATTGTGCCTGAGGGAGATTTTTCAGGACTGCACTTCAGGTTCCAATTATGAAATTACAGAAGATTACCCAGTTGAGGGCATAGTGCTTACTGATCTGCACATGTGCTCTCCTTTATCAATTGCATGGACTATGTATAATTGATGTCCCTCTACACCTGAGGACCTGATAAGTTCAAAACAAAGTGCACTGTATCCCAGAATTATTGTTATCTTTCTTAGCATACACCTTATTTTAGCTGTATGTAGGAAAAATTGACCTATCCCATACCCATAGAGTTTTATTTGTTCCCTGATGACATTTTTAAAGGCCAAATAACTTTAGCGGTATCTTGATAGCAAGTCACTAATCACCAATAAGCCATTACCAGAGCTATCCAAAACATTCGAAAAGAGGCAATCAACCAGAAAATTCAGAAGTGGTAAAAGGCCCTGGTTCATGCAAAGAAATGTGCCACAAATGACATCAAGGAGTTTCATAGCCTCTGTCCTTCTCTCCTTTCCGACTGTGATGAGACAAAGAACACAAAGGGAATTATAAGATACTGTAGACTCACAAAAAATTCTTCAGTGAATTCCAAACATAGAATATATTCACTTCATTCTCTAAGAATGCTATGGGTATCAATTTGCATTTAAACTTAGGCTTATTGTTCAGGATTAATCAGGTGACATAAAAAAACAACTATATATTGATACTGAAAAATCTCTAAGATAGTACATTACTGTAAAAATGTAATTGTATCATAGGGGTCAGTAAGTTACATCTATTAGCAGAAGGCAGAGTAATTAAGCACATGCACTTTGTAATCAGTTTACATTTATTTTAATACAGACTTTACCTTATTATTTCTGTGACATTGGACACATTTCTTAATTCTTCTCAACATTAGTTGTCTCACCTATAAAATGCAGAGGTTAAATATCTACTTCATGGGAAATTTATAAAGAATAAATTAGATACTCTATTGTGAAATGGTAAATTCTGTTCAGTCAATTATGGTAATTAAGAATAGGCCAACATTCTATTTACTGGGATTAAGTGACGTATAAGGACCAATTCTGGACACTCACATTTACTTTTCTAAGTTAAGAAGACATGAAACAATAGGGGCATTTAAGTTAATTTTGAAATGTGTAAAATGTAGATTAATCAGAGTTGAAATTATGAGCAGAAAGTTTTTGTCTCAAAGAAATTCTAGATCTAGAAGAACATATTGAAAAGTGTAGAATTCAGGAATATGTTATTCAAAAATGGTTTATAACATTAGAATGCCTTTTTCCTTTTTTGTGCAGATGGGTTCTTCAAAATTATCCTTATGATAAGTGTATATGAGACAATCACTAGCATGAGAGTGACAAGAAGTGTCACTAAGGCTAAACTAAAACCGCATATTTCTATGTGTTTATCTGTGTGAGAGAGCTAAAGGACAGGGTCATAGTTACATATAAAATGATGAATGATATTGTCATTACAGAAATCTATGATGACCCCTGGAAAGACTTCCAGAAATGAAGTCAACCAAGAAAGAAAGCCCAACTTGGAGCAGACTCTGCTAGTCATGAGAGTTGTATAATGCAGGGGTTTGCAGATGGCTACATAGTGGCCATATGACATGGCTGTTAATATGAAAAATCCTGCTACTCCAAATAAAATGTACAGAAATAACTGAACTTCAAAACCATTGGAGGTAGTTGTATTGTCTTTTGTTGCCATGCTGATGAGGAACTTAGGAATACAAATTGATATCACTGAGATGTCTCAAGGGAAAAGGTTTTCAGATAAAAGTACATGGGTGGTTTTAGTTGAGAATCAAGGAAAGTAAGGGTGATAATCAGGTTTCCTAAGATATATTTTATTAATATCTTAGGTCATAGTATAAAAAGTAAGGGCAGAAATTACCAGTTTGAATTATTTGTCAACCCCAGCCACAGGATGCACGCTGTTTAGCTTTGTATATTTTATCATTGATATACCCATACTTCTGTAAGATCTAGAAAGAAAATTAAAAGTCACACCAAGCCATAACTTTTTAACGTACTTTTTTGAAAGTGTATTTGAAAAACCAAATGAGTCAGTACAAAATTGCTTTAAAAATAATATGCACACGCTAAAAATATAAAAATAAAAATAATATACACAGGTTAAACAGTGTAATAGATGTCATTATACATCTTTCCTATTTGATTTAAAATCACATGTTCATTTACTGTATATACTAATTCTTGTTACCACAATTCTCTGCAGTTATCATGCACAGAGTTGTGGTCTTCTGTGTTTCCCAGATTTTTCAAATCTCTCATTTTCAAATATTCTGAGCAAGTGTCTCATAATGTTTTTATTGGGTGGACAAAAACTACTGTTCATTCAGAAAAATTGTGATTTTGGTTCTCAACATTCTATGATTACTTTTATCAAACCACAAGCCTGGAGGGAAAAAAAATCACCTTCACTTAAGCTTTATTTGTGAAAACAATTTGAAAACATATTCATTGGTCATATATAATTTGTTTTAAGCAATGTTAAGTACTCTTAAAAAGCCTACCATATATGCTGTGCTGTTAACAAATTAGTTTATAAACCCATTTCTTTTCATATTTTTATTCTATAAAGGAAATAGATACTGCATTTATATTGACAGAATAAGGTAATTCTAAATTATATGGTGACAACCTTTTTCCTTACTTTAAAAACATTTTTAAACATATTTTATTGTGAAATATAATCTATATAGAAAAAACAACAATATTTGAAGTACATTGTAACAAGTACTTATAGAACAGATTTTGTTTGGTATGGTTTACAGTTCCACCATTTAGGTTTTTCCTTCTAGTTGCTCCAGGGCACTGGAGACTAAAAGAAATACTGATTCAGCAGTCATCTCATTTGTTAAATTCTTTCTTCTCTGTTATAACTCCTATTTCTCCTTTGATCCCTCTCCCCATCTTTAGGGCTATTTGGGTTATGTCCATTCTCACTTTTTCATGTTGGAAGGACTGTCAATAGTATGGGATAGGGATATGTTCTTGGAGACATTGGCCCCTCTGCATTTCAGGACTTATCTGGCCTAGGAAGCCATTTGGAGGCTGTAGGTTTCTAGAAAGTAATCATAGTGCAGGAAACTTTTGTACAATCTCAGATAGAACCCTGGATGTTCTTTAGGGTTGACAAGAATGGTTTTGATTGGGTTTGGCAAACCATGGTAAATAGCAATATCTAGCTGAAGCTTGCAAAGAAGTAGCCTCCAGAATAGCCTCCTGGCTCTATTTGAACTTTCTCAGCCACTGCTATTTTATTTTGTTACATTTCTTTTCCCTCTTTGTTCAGGAAGGCATTGTTGACACCACAGTGCTAGAGCCAGCCTCATCCCTCAGATTCATATCCCATGTTGCCAGTGAGACTTTCACTCCTGGATGTCATGTCCCACGTGGGGTGGGCGGGTAGTGATTCTCCTTGAAGAGTTGGGCTTAGTGATGAAGTGAGGCCACATCTGAGAAACAAAACAGGTCCTCAGAAAGGAACTCTGAGACATAACTATAGGTAGGCTTAACTTCTCTGATACATAAATAAGCTTTATAAGAGCAAGCCTCCAAATCAAGGGCTTGGCCTATTGACTTTGGAGTCCCTAATGTTCAAAACAGTATCAGGGGTTTCCCTGGTCTAAATCTTAATAGTTCCATTTATTTTTCTCCTGTCTGTCAGGAGATTTTGCCAATACTTTTTAATTACCTGCTCAACATATTGTGGGATGTTTCCAGGCATTACATTAAGCTATACAGAATTACAAGATTTCATACCCATTCTGTGCCCCAGGTGTTTGGGTTGTTTAAATGATCTATCCAGACAAGTGGAGTTAGGGTTTGGATAAAATAAACCTCTCTTCCCTTGGTCTCATACAGTAGATGAAGTTCTGAAATAGAGACAATATCCTCCTTATCCCTGTATTCTGATTTACCTTAGTCCCTGCATGATCAGCTTCATTCTTAACTCTAATTGAAGCCAGATCTCTTTTTTGGTCATTTAGCAGATATTGTATGTGGAAATGCTGACTTTCACACCTGAAGAACTCCTACTGTGAGCTTTCGGTGTCACACAGGTATTTTTAATTTGGTCTACAGTATCTTTCACCTCTGTGATATCTGCTATTTTTCTACTTTTTCTTTTAAATTATTCATTATGCTCTTCTTGTGTCTTCTTGATATCCTTTATGTCATTGGCCAACCCACTGAATTGATTGGGAGCGTTGTACGGAAATTTTTGATTAGTTGTTTCAAAGTCTGAGTCCCCTTTGGTGTTTTAATTTGGTCATTTGGTTGGGTTTTATCTGCCTGCATCTTCATATGCTTTGCAATTTTCTGAGTACTTCAAGGCATTTAGTTATCTTGAGAGGGCTACTTTTCCTTTGAGTTGATTTCCCATAGTCATGTAAGGGTTTGTATTTGCTTGGATTTGCATTGAATGTCTCCTTTTACAATTAGTTTGTCAGTAATCCCCGTCAAACCAAGGCCAGGACCTCATGTAGAGGATAGGACTCTACTTGAGGATCTGTTTAAAGCTAGGCAGATAAGCAGTTTGTCAGATTGCACTTTCTACAGCTTCCCAACAGAAAGAACTCTTGAACTACCTCTTCCTCTCAGGCTGACTCCAGATGAGCTGGAATGACGCCTTGTGCAATTCCATCCAGGTCTGCTGGTCCTGGTGCACACTGAAAACCACCAACCATGGAGATGGGGATGGGCAGTGGACACCTCAGTGGAGATTCTGCTTGTGCACCTGATGGGGCTGGTGGCCCCCAGGCTCCCACTTGGAATGACCTTGGATTGTGGAACTGGTTATATCAGGTTCCCCTATCCACAGTCAATCTGGAAATGCCTGCTTCATAGGTATGTCATGGGAGCAAGGTGAGGGTCTTGGATTGTGGATATCAGGTGGGTGCAGTGTGGGTTGTTGCACAGACTGTTGACACAGGGTAGAGGGTGTGGGGGTGGGGTGGGGGTTCAGGGTGTGGGGCAAAAGGATTGCAGGGTGGGGCAAGGGATGAGGTGTGGAGCATGGGGGCAGGTTGTGGAGGCATGTGATAGCATGCTGAATGGGCACAGGGCAGGGTGCTGGCCACATGGTGGATCATGGCAGTGTGGTAGTGGGGGATGACACAGGGCTAGGCAAGGGGTAGGGCTCTGCACAGAGGCTGGGGACATGAGTCTGGGTCACAAGAGTGACATGGGGGATGAGGGGCGAGGTGTGGCATAGGTCTAGAGCATGGCATGGAGACATAGAGGCAGAACATGGCAGGAGGCAGGGCATGGGAGTGTGTAGGACATGCGGGTAAGAATGTGGTGTGTGGGAGGGGTATGGCATGGGTGTGTGGGTGTGGGGGTGTGGGGGAGGGTTGTGTGTGAGTGCATACTGCATGAGTCATGGGGTTCAAGGATTGGAATCTGATGCCCAGGGTGTTGGAGGAGCAGACATGGTTGTGCTTGGGGCAATGGGGCATGGGTGTGTTCCTGCACATGACATGGTTCAGTGGGTACAGGTACAGGTATGTGGGGCATGAGGGGACAGGGTCTGTATTATGGGGTGCAGAGCATGGTGTGTGAGTGCATGGCACGCAGGGGTTGGGGGAAGGCAGTGGGAAATTGCAGGGCAGGGTGTGAGTGTGTGGGGCAGGATGGCACACATGCATGGGGATCGGGGTCCTGATGTGCAGGCGGAGGGTTTAGCAGGGCACAGGTGCACGGTGTACTAAGGGTCAGGGCAAGGGCCATAGGGGCACAAGGCACAGGTGCTCATGTGCATGGGCCGTGGGAGGGTGGGATTTGGTTACTCGCATGCACAGGGTGGGGGAGCGTGTCCACATTTATTAGATCAACACCCATTGCCTCACCCCATTCAGTGAAGTTGTTTCGTATATTTGTGGCAAAGACTGTTTTTTCACATTCTGCATTCCATCATTGGACCTCACTGCCTCTTAAATGTTTTTCTTTCTTTCAGTTACATATTTAAGGTTCATTTTTATGCTGTAATGTTCTATGGATTTTGACAAATTCATAATGCCATTTATCTGCCATTACATTATCATAAAAAATACTTTCATCATGCTAAAATATCCTATGTTCTTCACCTATTCCACCCTCCCCTTTTCCCTCACTCCCTACGAACACCCAGGAAGGCATTGAATTTTTACTGCCCATAGTTTCACATTTTCAAGAGTGTCGTAAAAATGGAATCAAGTAGCAAATACGCTTTCATACTGGCTTCTATCACTTAGTCATGTATATTTAAGGTACATCCATGTTTTTCATAGCTTGATTGCCAATGTCATTTTACTGTGGAGTAATATTGTATTGTATGGATAGATTCAGTTTGTTAATCATTCATCTACATTGTTGCTTCTGTATTTTGGCAATAGTTAGGAAATTACCAGAAATATTCATGCTGTGGTATCCGTGTGGAAATGAGTTCAAATCAGGTAGACAAATATCTAAGTGCTCAATTGCTGAATTATGCTATGACTTAACTGGATTAACTTATGTTAAGTCTTTTAAGAACTGTCCTCCAAAATTGTGCACCATCTTCATTGGTACCAGTAATGAATGAGTTTCTGTTAGCTTACTCTTCTCAATAGCATTTGGTATGTTCATGTATTTGTTTTTCTTTTGTTGTGTCATTTTTTTTTGAGATCCTATATCATTTTTTGTGAACTGTCCAATATTTTGCTCACTTTATAATCAGGTTGTTTATTTTCTTATTTTTGAATTTCGAGGGTTCTTTGTATATTTTCAATGCAAGTAATTTTTCTGAAATATGTATATATATGCTATTGTGTATATATATATATATATATATATATATATATATATATATCCTTTTCCTTTATATGGCTTGTCCTTTCATTCTCTTAGCAGAGTATTTTGCAGAAATGACATCATTAACTTTTCTTAAATCCAACTGATTAATAGATTTCTTGCACGGCTCATGGTTCTGGAGCTGTATCTAAAACCTCATTCTTCAGAAGCAAGGTTACATAGGTTTTCTTCTAGAGGTTTCATAGTTTGTGAACTTTATGTCTAGGTTTATGGTATATTTTGGAATAATATCTGTGAAACAGGTAAGGTCTGTGTCCAGTTTTTAATTGTTTTGCATTGATTGACCAATGATCCATTGGTTGGCAAATATTCTTTCTCCATTGAAATGCATTTGCTTCTTTGACAGAGATCACCTGAGTATATTTGTTTTGACGTATTCTTGGCTACCTACTATGTTTCTTTGATACTGGGTGCATTCTTTTGATAATGGCAAGTTCTCTTGATTACTGCAGCTTGATAGTAAGTCTTGAACTCATCTAGTGTGAGCTGTTCTAACCTAGATTTTTCAGTATTGTATTGAATATTCTAAGTTTTGCCTTTCCATATTAGTTTTAGTATCAGTTTGTCAGGACATTCAAAAGAGCTTGCTGAAATTTAATTTAGATTGTTTTGAATATATAGATCAAGTTAAAGTTAACTGACATTTTTAATAGGGTGTGTTCCAATCCATGAATGTGGAAAGTTTATCCATTAATTTATATCTTCTTTGATTTTTCTTCAGATATTTATAGTTTCTGAAAATATATTTTGTACAAATTTTGTTATATTCATACCTATCTAGTTATTTTTTATGGTGCTATTGTAAATAGCATTAACTTGAAAATTTCAAATTCCAATTATTTATTACTGTTAAGTGGGAAATCCATTTTCTTTTTCATATAATCTTGTATATAGTGACCTTGATATACTTGCTTATTAATTCCAGAAGATTTTCTATTTTTGATTAGTTTTTTTTCTTATTTTCCTATTAGACAATAATGTCATCTCAATATAAAGACAGATTTATAACTGTCTTTCCAAAGTGTATAACTTTTATTTTCCTCTCCTGGTCTTAATCTCCTAGTTATGAATTCCAAAATAATGTAAAACAGGAGTTGTAACAAAGGGTATCCTTGCCTTCTTCCTGAAGTTAGTGAAAAAGTGTCCAATGTCTCAACGTTACATATGATGTTAATGCTAATGCTTTTTATAGATGTTATTTATAAAGTTGAGAAAGTTGCCCTCTATTTCTAGTTTGCCTTTTCTGCATCCATGGATATGACATGTAAAAATTTTTCTTATGCATGTTTTTTATTGTTTTCATTAATTGATTTTCAAATATCATACTAGTAGTGCATTAATGTAATAAATCTCACTTGGTTGTCATGGATTTGATCTATTAATAACTGGTTGAGAATTTTTTAATCTATTCTCATGAGAGGTATTAGTCTGCAGTTTTCCTTTCTCGTAATGTCTTTTTCTGCTTTTGGTATGAGGGTTATCCTGGTCTCATAGGATGAGTGTTCCCTTTGCTTCTATTTTCTGTAGGACATTGAGGAGAATTGGTGTCATTTCTTTCTTAAATGTTTGGTAGGAATCCACAAAGTCATCTGCTTTCTTTCTGAAAAAGTTACTAGTCTTTAAATGAAGAATAGACTTACTCAGATTGTTTTTATCCTTGTGTGAGTTATGGTAGTACGTGTTTTCAAGGAACTTTCCCATTTAATCTCTGTTATTAAATTAGTGAGCACAAAGATATTTACAGTATTACTCTACTAATTTTTATGTTCTTTGAACAAGTACTGATGACCCTGCTTTTATTTTTGATTTTGGTAATTTGTATTACTTTTTTATACCCTCTTAGGCTGTTGAGAATTTATCCTTGCTATTCTATTAGTTTGCCTCATGTATTTTGGCACTTTCATTAGGTGCAGAAAACTTTAAGATTACTGTGTCTTCTTGCAGAATTGATGCCTTTTTCATTATCTAATGCCTTCTTTTCCACTGAAAATCTTCCTTATTCTGAATTCTCATCTGTTTGAAATTAATATCACTACTCTAGCTTTCTTAAGATTAGTGTTAGCATGGTATAGCTTTCTTTATCCTTTTCAGTTAAAAAAAATCACAATATGCCATTACTATTAGCAACATCCCTTGCCCAAACTTTGTCATCACCACAAAAATTACATTGGCGTCCATCCCTTTCTTCTAATGCATGCGTGCCTTCATATTTACTGTTGATTACTTGTAAGCAAACTACAATTAGTTCTTTTTTATCAATTCTGAAAGTTACCCTGTTTCAATTGGCATATTTAGACCATTGGCATTTAACATGATTCATGGCAAATTCATATCTGTAACTTTCCTATATGTGCATTTTTTCTTTGTTCTCCATTTTCTTCCATGTCTTTGATCATTTGAGCATTTTATATGATTCCATATTCACTCATTTCTTCATAAATCAATCATTATTGAAAAAGTAAATGTTGCCCTAGAGTTTGTGGTATACATTGACAACTAATCTAAGGTCAATTTCAAATAATGTTTTCACTTCATATTTAGTGCAAGTACAGTATCATAGCGTATTGCCAGTTCCCCCTTCCTGTCCATCATTGCATTGTTGTGAGTTATTCTGTTCGTCCATGCTTTCCAATCACCCAGGGCATCAGTGTCATCACAACCATGAACAAACAGTTATCCATTAGATCAACTCAGAATAAGAATATTTAACATGTTTAATCTTATCTTCAGTTATTCCTTTTCTAATATCTTCTTTTCTTTATGCATATCTGAGTTTCTGACCTATACCACTTTCTGTTTAGAGAACTTCTTTCAACATTTCTTTAAAGACACATCTACTGGCAACAGGTTGCCTTAGTTTTTGTTTGTCTGAGAAAGTCTTTCTTTTCCTTCATTTTGAGGAATTCTTTTCCTTTATTTTATAGAATTCCAGATTAGTGTTTTGTTTTTCCAACACTTTACATATTTCACTCCACTTTCCCTTTATGTGCATCATTTTTATGGAAAGTCGTATGTAATTCTTCCCCTTTTTCCTCTATTTATAATGTGATTTTCTTCTATAGTTTCTCTCAAGAACCTATCTTGGTTTGATTTTCTGCAGTTTGACTATATTATGCTTGCATTCATATATTTTGATATTTGTCTTTTTTGTTGCATGTTGTTTGCTTTTTCTACTAGAGATCTCAATTTATAAATCATAGTTATTTTAAATTCCATGTATGATATTTACATGTTTGTAGCATCTGTGTCTATTTTCTATTCTTGCCTTGGATCTTCAGACCATCTTTTCCTTGCCTATGTGTGTGCATTTTAATTTTTAATTGAAAACCATACATGAATCATTGGGTAAGAAGAAACAATGCCAATAGGACTTGAGTGTGAGAATTTATGATAATCTTATAGGAGTCAGGATGATTTTAATGTTTCCTGTAGTAGTTATGGGTGCCAGAAGTGTCACATTTCTCTAGTGTCATTGTTTTTAATTGCCTCTTAATTTTGGGCATTCCTAATAATTCCTCCTCAGAGAGAATTTTTCTCTTGCCATACTTTCATCAGTGATCCTGTCATTATACTGTAATGTGTTGGTAGAATAGTAAATTGTGGTAGAGGGGTAACAAGCCATAATCTTATGAATAATTTCAGTCTCTTTGCAGGCTGTGTTCCTGAGCATTCATCAGTGTTTAAATTTTCCCATCTGCCCTTAGGTGAGAGAGGAAATTAGATGGAATTAGCATGACTAGCATGTGAAAAATGCCCTTCTCCAAGGTAGGACAGGAGTTTGGAATAATCTTTTCCTTCCATGTGTTGGCCTTTTTTATGGAAAGTGCCTTGGGCATATTTCAGAATAGTTATTCTCACTCCTGACAGAACCAGGAAGAGATATTTCCATGCTTATCAACCTGAAAACCTTGTGGGTTTCTGGCAGGTACAACTCATGAGTTTAGGACTGCCTTTGGTTGTGACCTGGAGGAGTTTTTCTCTCTAATAATAGTCCACAATCAGCCCCCAGCCATTCATCAAATTGTCATTAAATTTTTTCCTACAAATGTATAAATCCACTGTCTTCTGCTGTAGGTAAGCCCACCTCAGCTGTGCCTCTCTAGATTCTCTTATCTATACAGATTTCAGGTGCTGTCTGCCCTCTGACTTTGCTTCTTTTTTAGGTTCAGAAAAGTCAATAATTTTCACCTTTCTGTTTTTGAAAGGCAGGAGTGCCAGTATACAACCTATTTACCCATTGGAGCTGAAACTAGAAATTCATAGAATTTTCTCTGTAGGTATTTGTGTCATCTGTAAATAAAATCAGCTTTACTTCTTCAATTCTCTTTTATTTATTTAATTTACCAATTAGAACCTAATAGCAAAATGTTAAAGAGAAGAAGCAAGAGTAGAAATCCTTAACTTACATTTTTCTTATGATGGAAATACCTAGGCTTTCCCCATGAAGTAAGCTTTCATCTGTAGTTTCTTTTCTTTTCTTTACCAATGTTTTACACCTTTTGGTATTTGTCATTTATCAGATCTACTTTTTTTTCCAGAGTATTTTTTTCAGGTGTGCATGTTGAATTTTTTCAATCGCTTTTGCTGAATCTATTGAAATAAAGTCCAATTGAGTATGATTCAGTAGATTTTTCTATGTTATTGGATTTATTGGTCTTTTTTACATAGGTCTCTACTTTTTTCCCTAGCAATATCATTTTATAGGTTGGGTATCATCCTGTCCTCATAGGGTGAGTTGTAGAGTACTTCCTTGCTCTAACTTATTCTAAAAGAGTTCATATGTAATTGGTATTATTTCCTTACGTACTTGGTAAAACTCACTAGTAGACTCTGAGTTTTCTTTGTGCAACATTTATTATCAGTTAAATTTCTACTGTAGATGTAGAACTGTTTAATATCTATTTTTTTCTTGAGTGAGCTTTTGTAGTTGGTATCTTTCAAGGATTGTTTCATATCATTCATGCTACTGAACTCATTGGCTTAAAGTTCTTTAAAAAAATCTCTTGGTACCCTTTTAACATCTGATGAAGATCAGTGATGTTACCTTCCTATTCCTGATATTGATAATTTGTATCCTCTTTCTGTTGTTCCTCATCAGCCTGGAAGCACTGGCTAGACATTTATTAATTTTAATAATCTTCTTTCAAGAACCAGATTTTAATTTCATTGCTATTTTCTGATTTTATCTCTGCATTCTATTATATTCATTTACACCCCATATTTATTTCCTCTCTTCTAATCACTCTGAGTTGAATTTGCTCTTCTACTTGTTTCATTACTTAGGTGAACACTGTACTTATTGGTTCAAGAACTTTTCTATCATAACTTCAGATATTTAAATTTCATTCTGATGACTGTTTTCACTTCATTGCAGACACTTTTCTATATTTTGACTTTACTTTAACTTAGTCAAAACTGCATTTGAATATTTCTTTGATCCAGAAGTTATATGGTGATATGTTATTTAGTTTCCTTATATTAGCATTTTTTCCAGATATCTACATGTAATTTATTTCTAGGTAATGTTGTGTTCAGAGATCATACTTTATATAACATGATTCCTCAAATGTATTGAGTGTTTTCTGCATGTGTGCATTCCAGAATATAATCTATCTTGGTAATAATCGGTGTGCACCTGGAAAGAATGTATATTCAGCTAATGTTTGGTTGTGTCTTCTAAAATTGTCACTTAGCTCATCTGGTTGACAAGGCTCTTCAAGTCTTCTATATATATTCTTACTAACTTTTAGAAGTTTATTCACTATATTTTGCAAAAGGATGTTGAAGCCTCTGATGATTAATATGGATTTGATTATTTCTCCTTGCTGTCACTCTGTATGTGTTTCATGTATTTAGAGCTCTTGCTATCTTATGTATAAACATTAAAGATTATGCCTTCTTGATGTACTTATTTCCTTATTGTAAAATATCCCAAATTTTCTGCTTTTTTATTGAGTATTTGTTATGATTCCATTTTATATCCTTTGTTTTATTAGCTTTAATTTTTATTTTACATTAGATATTGTTTTAGAGTTTTACAGTTTATCTTTAGTTGCTATTTTGATTTTATATTTTCCTTCTTTCTTTTTTAAAAATCATTCCAAGATCATCTCATAAGTAACTTTTTCAAGATTACAAACCTACTCAGTGGCAAAGACTACAGTAGAAGTCTGTCTTCAAAATATGTGCTCTCTACCCTTATGTTTTAAAGCATTTCACTAATAAAGGGTAAGGGACCCAGAAGTTTGAATGACATTCCTCATAACTTATTGCTTTACCAAGTCTGAAACGCACTTGGTATAGAACCATGGCTTTTTTTTAACGTTTTATTGTATAGTATAGTATATGCAAAGCAAAGAAATAAAAAAGCAGTGATTTTCAGAGCACTCAGAACCTTGGCCTTTTGAGTTCCTGAGAAAATTAAAAGACAAACACACTTATCTAGAATGCAGAATTAGCAGGCTTTTTTTTTTTGCATTTATACTAAGTGCCAAACTTGAGACAAGAATTAATGTTAACTAAATTTAAAAATCAGCATGCATTCTCCAAGTTATGCCTAAAAAATCCTTTCATGTATTTTAGCATTACCCAACTTCATTCAAATTGTATCACAGTCCAAATGACATCCACTGTATAATGGAGATAAAAGAAGAAATATTATTAGAAGGACAGTTGCATCAGTTTTATGTTATCGACATTATTCAATGCCTTCTTAGTCTCTCTTCTCTTTAATTCTTCCACTCAGTGTCATGTTACACTGAGATAGAGGTGTGATAAATCCCCTTAATATCTGCTTGTGAGTTCCAAATGCCAATTTTTTCACAAATCTTCAAAACAGTTGCTAAACAAATCCATTATAAAAAAAAATTGTACAAAAATATGATTTGATAAAATACATTTAAGTTTTAGAAATTAATACACAAAACTCATTTATTATATTTAATGACAATAAATTTATAGGGAAAGGAGTTACCAGTTGGTATGCAACTTCATTTGTCAAACTGGTTGAGTTGCAGTCATAGGTTGATTATGGATACTTGACTTCAGTAGAAATCGTTAAAGGAATTCTGTGAAAACCAATTGGCTATATAAAATTTACACTAAAAGGCATTGTTTATGTTATTATTACTTACATATTATGAAAGTAGCATATAGGCAAAACTTAATGATTGATATTTGACAGTCAAATCTTGGACATGTCACCAAAAAGCATGAAAAACAAAAGAAACAATAGATAAATTGGACTTCAAAATTTTAAAAATTAGTGCATCAAAGACATTACCAAAAAAGTGATGCAGCAATCTACAGGATGGGGTAAATAGTTGCAAATCATACATTTGATAAAGGTTAATATCCAGAACTTATAAAGATTTCCTGCATCTCAACAACAAGACAAACAACACAATATTAAAAGGGGCAATGGACTTGAACATTTTTCCAAAGAAAATATGCAGATGACTAATAAACATATGAAAAGATGCTCAACATCATTAGTAATTAAGGGAAAGTAAATCATAATCACAACTTGATGCCACTTCATGCCTACTAGGATGTCTACTGTTTTAAAAACATAGCAAATAGATATTGAAGAGGAGGCAGTGAAAGTGGAAGGATGTGGAGGAATTGGAAACTCTGTGCATTGCTGGTGTGAATGCAGAATGTAGAGCCTCTGTGACCTGTGATAAGCAGAATGGCAGGTCCTCAAAAAGTTCAATATAAAATCATTTGGCAATTCTGCTCTTAGTTAGATACCCAAAAGAATTGAAAACAAGGACCAAAACATAATTTGTACATCAATATCTATAGTCGCTTTACTCACAAAAGTCAAAAGGTAGAAATGATACAAGCGCCTACCAACGAATGAGTGAATGAATAAACAAAAGTTGATAACTACATACAATGAAATATTGTTCAGCTGCAAGAAGTAATGAAGTTCTTAAACATGCTACAACCTAGATAAAACTGGAAACATTATACTGAGGGAAATAGCAAGGTACATAAGGACAAATACTGTACAATTTCACTTCATGAAATATCTAGAAATAAATTATTAGAGATGGGAATTAGATTAAAGTTTACCAGGTGATGGGAAGAGGAAGGAAGGATGAGTGGTTGTCTGCAGGATATAGGGTGCTTGCAACTTCTGTGTATTTTTAAATTAAAAAAACCCACTGTACTATGCACATATTAAGACTCCATGTACTCTTTCAACTCTCTGACTTTTAAAAATTGCCCCCAAATATGAAGTTATTTTCCATACAGTCTGCTAATGTATAATTCATTTTTCAATACTTTTGTAAACAACCATTCCTTTTCCTCAGTTCTCTATCTCTAAAATGAAACTTAATCCTCCTAATCTGCTATTAAATATTATGTGCCTTCAGACGTCCATCATAATCTGTCTTGTGCTAAGTATCTCTACTGATGATATTGCAAAAATCACAAGAATTATGTACTACTAAATGGATTAAATTATTATTTTATCACCAAAAAAGTGGTTCATGAAATTTAGAGTATTTTATAGTATCTTTAATTCTTGTTTAAGAGAAGTTAGATTGTGAAGTTAACAAGATTGTGAAAAATAAGTAAGAGTCAAAAACATGTAAGAAAAATACTTCAAATGGACTAGGAAATATATCAAACACATGCTTGCAAATTGTTAGAAAAGACGAAAGAGAATGGGTAAAAAACACAGGATATCATTTTGATTTGAATAGGCTACTGAAAATCAACACATTTTAAAAATTGCTGTTCATTATGCCTTTAATCTATGGCACCATATCTTTTCACTTGCTAGTGAAAAATACAGTCTTCCTTGCCATGTCCATGAAGGCTCGCTTCACCTGTTGATTTCGTAGGGTGTAAATGAAGGGATTCAGCATGGGGGCTATGGAGGTGTTTAGCACAGCTACTCCCTTGCTTAGAGAAACCCTGTCTTTTGCTGAGGGATTAATGTACATGAAGATGCAGCTGCCATAAGAGATGGAAATAACAATCATGTGGGAGGAACATGTGGAAAAGGCCTTTGTCCTCTGACTAGTAGAAGGTATGTTCAAAATTGTTCTGATGATGTACACGTAAGACAGCATTATTAATGCCAAAGTGAACATTAGAGTAAACACAGCACAGGAAAAACCCATTTTCTCCAGGAATTGCGTGTCTGAACAAGAAAGGTGCAATAAAGGGAAATAATCACAGGTAAAATGATCAATAATATTAGAACTACAGTAATCAAGCTTTAATAACAACATGAGTGCTGGGAATATGATTAAGAATGAAGTCAGCCATGAAGAGAAGACAAGCAACGCGCAGACTCGACGATTCATGATGGTCACGTAATGCAGGGGCTGACAGATGGCAACGTAACGGTCATAAGACATGGCAGCCAGAAGGTAAAATTCAGTGACCCCTAAGAGAATGAAAAAAAATAACTGAGCAATGCAGTCATTAAAGGAAATGGTTTTATCTCCTGTAATAATGGCGCCCAAGAACTTGGGTATACTGACGGTTGTGAATGAAACTTCCAATAAAGAGAAATTCCTGAGGAAGAAATACATGGGCGTCTGGAGGTGGGAGTCGAGCAGTGTAAGGGTGATAATGGTCAGGTTCCCCGTGACGCTGAGCATGTAGGTGAGGAGCAGAAAGACAAAAATTGTGACCTGGAGCTTTGGGTCATCTGACAATCCCAGGAGGATAAACTCTGTTACTTCCGTGTAGTTTCTCATTCTTCAGTTGCTTATTTGTCATACTCCTGGTCTATATAAAAAGAACCTATAGAAGAAAGCATAAAATAATCTTGAAGAGATGAGTGGATGCACAAAACATCAAAGTATGGAGCTGGAATTTTTTCTGAAGTAATATGCCAATCCACCTTCAAGAAAATTTTAAGCAACTTGATATTAATAAAGATCTTCTAATTTCCCTCTCTTCTAAAAGTGAAAACTTTTGGGCTAAGGCAGGTTAAAATAAAACAAACATTATCACAATTTTAACACAGACTTTAGCTTTCAAAAAGAAGTGACTACAAGGTTCTTTCCAAATGAAAACCAGCTTTGTTTCATGACTACAACTTCAATAAAATTCCTCATGCTCTATTTCTCATTTGTTTATTTGATTTTACAATTATACAAGAGGCAAACATGTCAATTAAAGTTTTAATTTAATCCTCAATAATGGGAAAGATACTTTAAAATTTTTATGAGTCTTCTGTCCTTAACCATCTATCTATTTCTGCTGAGAATCAGCTTTTCCCACTCCTGCTACCTTATTGCAAATCAGAGATACTAAAGGCATTGGCACAAACAACCTCAGATTTTAGAGATAGATGGGAGAAAGAGGCAGAAAGCAATGGTGAGGGTATGAGAGTAACTGGAAAAACTTAAAACTGAGAATTATTGTATCTGATTGCCTGGCAATATGTCATGACATTTGAGCCTACCTAATGCCATTATTTTCACCTTATTCCTAGACCCCCAATTGCCTTTCCATATAAAATAATAACTATTATTATTACAGAAGTTAAACAGGTCTGTAGGTACATCCAACAATACTGTTTTAAAATATTTACTTAATGAGTTTTTAAATAGCAAGTTCACATTTATTTAAATAAAATTTAAAATGTATCACCATTTATACTCCATAGGGAAGAGTGAGAATCACCTACTGCATTGCTCCAACAACACAGGGTTTTGGGACTTTATAAGTGCTTTATACTCATCCTTTCCAATTCCTTCATACTTAACTTACTGTGCTGAAATCTCCTGTCATGTCCCCAGCTACTCCTTACATTCTTGAAAATTGCAACAGCCATTTCAACACAAACTAGTCCCTAATGTATTATAGGTTTACATCAAACAATTTTAAAACTAACAAACAAATAGATGTTGAGTTTGTTGTTAGAATCACATGTTGTCATCAGGTGCTATTTATAGTCTGGACATTGCTGAAGTTCATGTCTTTATTTTGCCAGATGTATTAGTCTCCTGTTTTAGTTTAACCCAGCTTTTGAGATTCATTAACTCACAATTTACAGTTCTTAGCCTGTGAAAATGTCCAATTCAAGGCATTAAGAGGATGAAACTCGGACTCTGAAGACAGGGTGCTGGCATCTAGGACACCTCTGTCACATGGGAAGGCATGTGGTTGGTGTCTGCTGGTCCCTCTCTCCCAGGTTTCATTGCTCCCAGCTTCTGGCTACAGTGGCCTCCTCTCTCAGCTTCCATGGAGCTATCCTTTTCTCTCAGCTGATCTTGGGCTTCTCTGAGTTCTCTGGGCTTTTCTCTATGAGTCTTTCCTAAGTTCATCTCTTATAGAGGACACAAGTAAAAAAATTAAGACCCACTTCTCAATTGGAATAAACTATTCAAAAACATCCCACCTACAATAGGTCTGTTCCCATAGGAAAGGTTGGAAAGAACACAGCCTTTTTGGGGTATGCAACAGCTTTGAATCACCACATCTACTGCATGTGTAGTGTTTGGTTCAAATTTTCTGTATTGTAATTTCCCTTTAAATTACTTTATACGTTATTCTAAGTCACTCTACCACTGCTCCGGTAACATCCTTTTCTTTCATCAGGGGTTATTTTCTTCAAAAGCAGTAGCTTTGTATAACAATTCCAAGTCACACAGTACATTTTCATCAACAGACAGGATGCAATTTCAATCTCAAGACTGAAGTTTCTGCAATAGTATACTTGTTCTGGCAACCTATTTTAAAAATACATATGTATTTTCATTGTTCTATAATGATTAATATATCTTAGTACTTTATTTTAAACTTTTTCCACATTCATTTTCCTCTTAATTTTCACACTTTTTCTGATTAATACTGCCATCACTTGCCTTTTATGGCTACTGATTTAATCTGTGCAGGAATGAATGAATGTATGAGGAGCTGTTAGGAATGTATAAAGAGACATAGGGAGAGTTCATTTGAACATCACAAAGAATTAACATTTCTATGACCAGTCTTCAAGGGTCACAGAAAAAGGGCAGGATGAAACTCAAGCAGATATGACCCAATAGCAAAGGATGGGCCTAGTATGTGATTCTTCTATTTAAAACTTTTTTGACTAGCTAATGAATTATATTCATTTAGCAACATCAAATAAGGCTGATATAAAGTTTCATCATTTACAGCCTTTTAAGAAAAATAGACATCAATGTTTAACAAGGTACATATGATTTCCTAGAGTCTTAAGCCATCCCAAGGATATATTCAGGTAGAGTAGTGAAGCATATCTTTGAGCCTTTACCTAATAATTTCAGTGTTTTATTTGGGTGTGGGTCCATATTTTTTTTCCCAGCTTAACATGGCTAATGTTATCTAAGCTTTACATCTTCTCACACCTTTTTATCAAATGCATTCTTACTTGCCTTCTAAAGATTCCTGAGACAGATAGTGAGTCATTCAAAATGAAAATTAACAATAATATTTAGCATTGGTTAAGCATGATGGCTATAAATCTTCAGGGTTTTCATTCTCAGAACATTCATATATTTTGCCTGTCCAAATCTTTACCATTAAGTAAATATTAACAACAATATTCTGTATAAACTACATAGTGCCTACTTCTTCGATTTCCAAATTGATTAAGAGACTCTTTTCTAAAGACCACCTTATTCTCAAAGGATTGAAGGACAACTCTGACAGACTGAGAGAGGAAGCTTTGGTTCCATTTCATTTCTGGTGTATTTTTCCCATTATTTTAATGCTGCATGTGGCACTGAGTAGGAATCTAGATCATTCAGTAATGCAATGACTATTGAATCCTACTTTTTCCCCACCTTCTTATATGTTTAACCAATCTTCTTAACTTCAGTTAAGTTTATTAAAGGTAAGAAAAATTGGGGCAGAGTGTAACTCCAAAGTAAAGTGCTTTCATTACCATGACACCCTAATTTTTTCTACTTTATTTAATTTAAATATATTGCCCAGGGTTTCACTGAATAAATTAGATAAGAGAGAAAGAAGTTAATTCAATGTCTTGGGCAACATCTAGCTGATCTGCATAATTGCACTAAAGTGCACTTTTAGCACTGCCAAATCATTCTTGGCTCTGTGCAATAACAGCAGGGTTCTTTTGAAATTTTTCTCTGTTTGAATAAAAGAGTCTCCACCAAAGACCCTATTGAGTGGTTGGCAGACTTATTTTTATTAGAATTGCCTTGTAATATTCTTTGGAATTATTTTAGAGTATTGTTTCCATGGAGAAAACTGAATAATTGATGTTTACTTCATTTCACTAAATATGGATAGTTTCAATTCTCAGCATCCATACCAGAATATAAAGAAACTAATCAAGAGGGAAGAGAACTCATAAATCAAATTTCATAGTAATTTGGAAATGGTAACAGATATATTTAGAGGTTTATGGATACTATCCAGTCATAACCTTATAATTTCAGTTCACTAATTAACCATCTATAAGTCAATAATTTGATACAGAGACAAGAAAGTAAAAGGTAACAAATTGTTAGTAAAACTATGGTACCAATGTTTACTGTTAATATCCTAGTTTTATTATTGAAAATAGATGATCTTTGCAGTTAGAGAGCTAAGAATTAAAGTACAAATGGTCAGCATAATAGATTTGTGAATTTGGATGAATGACTTACTTTCTTTAGCTTCAGTTTTCTATATTCAGAATGGAATTTAAATTTTGAGGTTTTAGAGAATGAATTGAAATAATGTTACTGAGATTTATGTATTATATGGTATTTCAAGGACAACTGTTTTATTTTTTCATTAGATGGAATTAATTCTCAACTTTGGTAAGAAAATTTATCATAGTTCTGAGTTTCAAAGGTACTTTTTTTGGAGAAATACTACAATTTTTAATTATTTATCTTATTTTGTCCCATAGTCATTTTATGCTAATTTTATCTTTATTCCTAAATGAAGATACTGAGTCTCAGAGAGATTATATAACTTAAATGAATTCATACAGCTAGCTAATGTCAACTATAATCTCAGACTTCCAAAAATAAAAGGCTGTTTTCTGAACACATTACTATAGAGCCTGAATTTAATTAGAAGCACACAAACATATAGACAAGAATTTTTCTGCCTTTAATGACCAACGAATGAATAAATTGATCTCATAAAACAAAGAAAACACTCACTTTTTTGTATATATTTTATTTAATATGTCCAATAACAAATTATAACCTCAATATATTCTATTCAATTTGATTAAAATTCAAACTGATTAGTAATAAATGAATATTAAGAATAATGGAGACTCCCATTGCCTTCCATATGCCTAAAACTTACCTCTGCTTTCCAGACACAGGGTCACAAACACAGAAAATGATTGAAAGCGTAAAATTATCAGCAAATGCAGTTATTGTGATGGAGGGCAGCCAGTAGTTCCAAAATCATTTCCTTCCCTTTCCATTGAACAAGTTTGTTTGCTATAATCATTGTCTTTCCCTTAGCTTTCCATTGGAACAGGGGGAATGCACTTCTTTAACAGTATAGAGTGAGAAAGCAATATAAGCATAAAAGAGGAGAACCTATTATACAATGCTTTAAAACTCTGGCATGGGTCCTACATAGATTTTATTTGCATAAGCTACTGAAAGTTTTTTCTGTTCTATTTGTCACTGGCTCAAGGGGATTAATTCAGTGAATCAAAATTGCCAGAAGAGAAATGTATACAAAACACTAAGGAATATAAAATCTAAAACACATTAGTATCAAAAGGAAGCTTGGGGGACAGTATTCAATGAGATAGAAACAATCAAGCAACCAAATAAATCTAAATGTGAACTTTTTGTACTTAACATTTATTTTTCCAGACTAGAAACCAAATATCTTAATTCCTATTCTAGATCTCTAGCCTGTAAAGATCTTTATCCCATATGCCACGCTATGTTTAAAGCTAGAAATCTATCACATTGTACTAAACACATACATTAAATTCATTATTTTAAAACTACTTTCCAATAATAATTTTTGGTTCCTACTACTAATAATAATTCATATTTTTCCTGCTTATGAAATGGCCACATACTAACATTTAGAATACCCCTCCCTTACTAACTTCTTAAAACTGTCACTTCCTTCTTTAAAGAGTAAAGGGAACTTTCCTATCCCCAGTGTAAGTTCCTATTTTTTTCTTTCTCCACAGAAGTGACTGAAACTATTTAAGTATGTGTCAAAAGAAGAGGCCTGAGCTGGGGAAATGACCTTGGGACATAAAATACCCTGTGAGCAGAATATAGGGGAGCAACAACAACATGAAAGAGGAATGCCGGACCCAAAAAGGAAGTGAGAGGTCTGACCATCACAAATTCCAGCAATGTCACAAGTCCACTCCTCAAAATGTGGGAACCAATGGTCAATAATAATAAACTTACAATTCTTAATTTGAATACTTACTAATCAATTCCAATGTGCCAACAGCCCTAATCTCTATCCCCACTTGCCTTTGTTTAGTCCAATAAATATCTCTCACTTTTCCTGCTTGGGGAA